>NC_089533.1:21517572-21838405 GCF_963924715.1 Thunnus thynnus
TCACTGTGCTGATAGAGTTCATGTTGTTAACCAGCAATGAGCAATTTGCATCAGTCACGATCACACTCTGACATGCTCAGACTCACACCAGAATGTGAAATGAAACTAATACACTCCAGACAAAAACTGTGACTCACACCCCAAATTACACTCCAGTAAATGCATCAGATCACTCATGGTTTCCTTCTCATCCCACGCCTCAGACCTTGTTTTGACACTCATATTAAAGACAAGAAGAAACCCAAGCCATTCACAAATCTGCTGATCTGACCTTCTGTATAAATGAGTAGGGTGAGTTCACAAAAGCTGAAATAATTGTAAACAAATGGAATTATCCATCTACGTTAGTTCATTTCTGTAAATACTCCGTCTATACACTAAATATTCTAGTAATAGACATAAAATGTACAAACAACAATGCAAAAACAATAGAGGCAATAGAGTACTTTTATAATACTAATATTTTAATGAGGTTTAGAGTCAAATTATCTCACTGACTGGCAATGCTTTGAGCAAGACTATGTCGCTTTTGCTGAACAGCGGCCACTGCAGTCACAAGTGATAGTTGCAGGTTAATGGTAAAAGCTAAAACATACTGGATCAGTATCATCAAGTCAGTGAATTGAATCAGTAATGTCTGTTACACAATAATTTCAATAAAGTTAGCTAACATTAGCCATCATGAGCTACTGGTCATACCAGACCAAGTAAGGCGGAAGCAGCAAAACCCCTATTAGAGAAAGGCTGAGTTTATTAGTTATAAATTAAACATTTCATTCACAACAGCAGGAATGTGGCACTACATGCTCTACCATGTCTCCTTTTATATTGTCGCTCAGAAAACAGTTAGACATGGTACATTACACTGACTAAAACATGTAAGATTCATGCTTGCTGATTCATGTCAAAGTTACTATTTTACTGCTTTATTCACATATTTATTCACACATTTAACAAGCACGGTTAGAATCAGGGAATGTAACAGCAACATCCACAAAATAAATCACTTAAAAGTGTCATTTCCTATTAATACCAGAAAATGATAAATAAGATACAAGGAGAACATTTTATAGGCATCAAGATATCAGGTAATGTCGTAAGACACTTTGAAATGGACTCAAAATATAATTTTTTCAAATTCATAATAAACTCGACATAGCCTAGTTGTTTTCTTTTTGATTTTTTTGATCAAACGTGGAAATATTTTCAAATTTTAAAGAAGTTTGACAAATTGCATGGGACAATCTGGATGAAACATTATTTTTTTATTATTTTTTTTTATTCATTCTGTCAAGCACTTTGCAACTTTGTGAAGAAAAGTAAAGTGCTTTATAAATAATGTTTATTAATATTTATTATTATGATGACTTTTGGCTGAAGTCAAGAGGAGGTAGGAGCTGGCCTGTATTATCCGTGATATCTTGGATAAATACACTATTTAACATGCCATTCAGAGCTGAATGTGTAGGATCAATATTATCTCGTCTGTTTGGTTTAGATGTTATTTGCACATATTGACGGATGGTGGCGCTGGTACACCACATGTAGAGAAGTTACTGTACAGCCAAGTGTTTCCAGGAGAGCCGTATTTAATCCGGCTTTATCTCTCTCGTGGAGCCGAGATATGAAAAATGAAAATACCACTCACAGTAAAATCAGATAGTCATCACATTTTGTTTATTATCATCAGGACTGCGCACTTAGAAAAGAAATGTGTCCTGGCTCTTTAAAGGTGCCCGCACGCTGCGTGATCAACGCATGCGCAGAACAGTGAAGCAACAGCCCCAATGAAAAACAACAACAATCACTACAGCAGAGCGAAGAAAGCGCGATGGCTCCGTGAAGCTCAACACTTTACCACCTTGTCACAGTTCTAATCTCAGCCCGACTGCTGCTGTTTCTACCGGAGCTTTTTAAGTCGATGGTGCCGAGCTCATGAACTTGGCCAGTCAAAGCGGGGACGCCGGCGGAAGCCAGCTCCTCTTCGCCAACTTTAACCAGGACAACACGTAAGGCAGGGCCGGGGGACGGTGTTTGGGGATCCGATGGCCCGGGCTGTCAAGCTAGCTGACGTTAGACATGTCCGGAGGCCCCAAAGGGTGACAGGGCTCCAAGTGATGTAGCCTGTATGCCGTGTTTTAGGTTTAAAATGGTTGCCAATACACGTTGAGTTTAGCTAGCTAATTAAAATGTCCGCATATGTTTAATTTCACTGGTCACTAGCATAACGTTAGCTTTGTAGCTACCATGATGCTGTGTGGTCCGAGGCTAACTTTAGCCACACATGTAGGTTTAGTGTCATGTAACTTCTGAGGGGGGCTGAGGTGAAATTTGTTGTGATTATTAGCTGCAGATAGACGTAGCGTTAGCTGTAATGTTTCCTTTGCAGTCCTCTGTCAGTTTTTATTAAAGACTGGCGTTACAGTTGTTTGATAACGCTGAGAAAATGTCAAACTGGGTCACTGCTTGTCTTTTTACACAGACTGTAGCAACACATGTACATATATCACTGTTAGACACGGAGGAGTATTCTGCTAAATTAGCTGGTGACTGCCCTAAACCACACAGGCCTGTTCCTGTTGCAAAACGGCAGCAGTCGTGTGACCACTGCCACAGTCTGACTAGTACATTTGGTGACAGAGAAATCAGCATGCCGATCCCTCGAGTGTCCAGTTTGACACGGCTGTGCTAGCTGAGTAATGATAGTGTGGTTTATCGGTAGTCGGTGAGTTTGGGTGTAATAATCTTGCTGATGCAATGATTGATCAAAGCTGCTGCTGTTGTGTCTATTTCTGTCATTTCTAAAGGTCCTTAGCTGTTGGCACCAAATCAGGATACAAGTTTTTCTCCCTGTCCTCTGTGGACAAATTGGAGCAGATATATGAATGTAGTAAGTATCGTATTTTTAATGTGCTCTATCCTCTTGTGTGTAAATGATCTTCATTTAGTCAGTGAGCAGATATATAATAGTATATGCAGTGGATTTTAAGGTTACTTGGTCTGTAATAACAGTATCATATATTCTGTGTATGCTGTCTAGACAGGAAACAGTCACTGCACCATTAGAGCGTTGCTGTTAGGTTAAATATTAATAAAGATTGTCAGCACTTTCTCTGACCAATAACGGTCTTACTTCCACATCAAGCTTCCTCCTCATTATTGGATCTGCATACAATATAGTATGATATCTGAAGCATCTTTGTTATGCATCCACTTCCATGTATGGTGAGCTAACCTGTACCTTTTTTGATAATCCTGTTAGATTTGAATGGCCAATGCAAAGCAGGTAGAAGTTGTATTGTCATTGAAACAGCTTTCTCCTTAAATATGGTTATTGTGTGATGTTTTCATTTGCACCATTTCACACCCTTAACTGTTTAAAATTACCTTATTCTTTCATCTAATAAAAGATGAGAGGATGCCACTGAGCTGACTGAAAGCTGTGAAGTGTTGACTCGTGTGTGTGTGTGTGTATGTGTGTGTCTGTCCCTGCAGCGGACACGGAGGATGTGTGTATTGTGGAGCGTCTGTTCTCCAGCAGCCTGGTGGCCATCGTCAGCCTGAAGGCCCCCAGGAAGCTCAAAGTCTGTCACTTCAAGAAGGGAACTGAGATCTGCAACTACTCCTATTCCAACACCATACTGGCTGTCAAACTCAACAGACAGGTAGGAAAAGGGTCTGTCAGACCTTGTCTCACACATTTTCATTTGAAATACGCTACACAGTCACATGTTCATGAAACAACCGAAGACCTGTTTATCTTTTGCAAACGTCTTATTTTCGTTTGCCTTTTGACAGTGATGTTTTTGGTGTTTTGTTTTGGGTTTTTTTTGTTCCTCTACAGAGGCTGATAGTGTGTCTGGAGGAGTCGCTGTACATTCACAACATCCGAGACATGAAAGTGCTGCACACTATCAGAGAGACTCCACCCAACCCGTCAGGTGAGTCGGAAGAATGACAGTTTCTACACACATCATCCGCACTAAAAGATCAAATCAAGTCATTATGAAACATATAATTACAGGCTAAAGGAGAACACATGAAAATACTGTTCCTATGCAGTATATGTGTTCATAGTGAAACCAGGAAATTTTCCATTGGTTTTTAAGGATTTTGGTTTCTCTTTCACTTTTATCAGTTTATTTGAAGCTATCAATGGTGTTTTCCAGCGTGTTCACTATTATCATCAATCTTTTTGCTGTTACCCTGAAGACTGAAAATGTTCACTAGAACTATCATACATAATCAGTTTATTGCAGTCTTACATACTTGAATCATTATTTCAGTTTAATTTATTGTCAAGTTCAGATGAGTTGGCCTATTATAATACTTTTTTTTTTTCTTTCTTTCTTTCTTTCTATGACATTCCTCATTAATAATTTTGTGTTTGTGCACATATGTCTCCAGGACTGTGTGCCCTCTCCATCAGCAATGATAACTGTTACCTGGCGTACCCGGGCAGTGCCACAATAGGAGAAGTCCAGGTGTTTGACACAGTCAACCTGGTAGGTGAACACAAACACAGTAAAGCCTTCTGCCCTACGATATATTTCTTTAATAAAGCCTTTATATTGAAACTTTCTGTTCATTGTATGTCACTGTAGAAAAGAGCAAAAGCTAAAGTGAGTAAATTGTACTGTGTGACTCTGTCCTCACTATTCTGGCGATGTTTTCTATCATCATTTGTAGCTGATGCTCATTATTTTTTCTCTATCTGAAGAAGCACATCTCTAACTTGTATGTGTTTTCCAGCGAGCAGCTAATATGATTCCAGCCCACGACAGCCCATTAGCGGCTCTGGCTTTTGATGCCAGTGGAACCAAACTGGCCACAGCCTCAGAGAAGGTGGGACTAGTTACTATGATCTTGTCTTCATGCCCCAGTAAATACAGATCCGTCTTCTTGTTCCCCCTTCAACTGTTGTGATCCTCTGTGTGTTATCTTATGTCTTTCACTTCCTTTCAGGGCACAGTCATCCGTGTCTTCTCAATTCCAGAGGGACAGAAGCTCTTTGAGTTTCGGCGAGGAGTCAAGAGGTAGAGGATTTGAAGATTGGATTTTTCAGAAATGAAAGCTCTTTCACCTTGATGGACAAGCCTACATCATAAATGAAGTAGTGATTCTGTGTCTGTGCACCTGTTTATATGAATATTTGAGTTCACCTGCTTCCCTGCGCATGTTTTTTTTTTTTTCTGTTCTCTTCTAGGTGTGTGAGCATCTGTTCGTTGGCGTTCAGTATGGAAGGCCTTTACCTGTCGGCCTCCAGCAACACAGAGACGGTCCACATCTTCAAATTAGAGACGCAGAAGGAGAAGTATGTGTACGTATCTTTCCGTTTCCGTCCTAATATGTCAGTTTTTAAAAGTCTTCTGAGGCAGCTGGGCTGGGATCCCCCACCCATTTACCACAAACTTCAAACTTTTCTGTGTGTGTTTGTGTGTGTGTGTGTGTGTAGGCCGGCAGAGGAGCCCACCACATGGGGAGGGTACCTGGGCAAGGTCCTGATGGCATCCACCACCTACCTGCCTTCCCAGGTGACAGAAATGTTCACCCAGGGTCGAGCCTTCGCTACCGTACGCCTGCCCTTCTGTGGACATAAGAACATCTGCGCCTTAGCTGTGTGAGTAGACACAAAATACTTTTTTAACTTTGTGTCTGAAACTGGGTAAAATAATTTATAGATCCAGGAAATACCAGAAAGAATTGCAAAGAATTGAAAGTGAAATAGGTAAAAATTCATGACTCCATGCAAGTCTTCTCTCTGGGTCAGATTTACATACATAGAAAAGTCATGTAAATTCGTGTTGTGCCTTCTATTCAGTCTGCATTGTTCGTGTAATTAGCATTTGATTCATTCTAATTTAGTCATTTATAAAAGTACTTGGTACAGTAGTTTTTTCCAACTGTTGCTTTGTTTGCCATGATGATTTTTCACAGTGACACATAAGTCAAACAGGGCATTCAACACTGTGTCTGTTTATGGTGTTTACTGATGCTGACTCACTATAGCTGTGCACGCTGACTACCGTTTTTGCTCCTTATTACAAAGAATCCTCTGTTGCTGCTTCTGTAAAATGTGAATCACTTCACATCTGAGAAGGTGCTTAATATACAATTTTTCCTGAACTTGGAGGAGTGTTAATAACAGTTGTGTTACGATTAATAAGATGCTTCAGAACATTACTAAAGCCAAAGAGAACTGTGATCCAAGTGAATAAATGTTTAGTAATCATCAAATGAGGTAAATATTGTAGTTTTGAATTCTATGTTGTTGTTGTTTTTTTATTGCTTCAAATTAGCATTCAGAAGATTCCCAGGTTGTTGGTAGCAGCAGCCGATGGCTACCTGTATCTGTACAACCTGGATCCACAAGAAGGAGGGGAATGCACACTTATGAAGCAGCACAGGTAACACACACACACACACACACACACATACTGAGTAAATACAGAGTGAATGTGACAGATGTAGAGTGGGGATACACAGATATCTGACACCATTATCTGATATTTATACTGAATCTTTGTTGCTTTTGTTGCTGTCATTGACCTCAGATTAGATGGCAGTGCTGAACCACCCAATGAGATCCTTGAGCAGGGGTCACATGATCGCCCTCTTGTGGCCCAAACCTACAGTGCCGCTGTCACTAAAGGTATGTCTCACAAATATTGATGTGTTCATGAGCGTATCTGGTTGCACATTATTTTAAATTTCTAATATTTCTTAGGAAGTGTAATTTGGTACTTATTACTGGGAAAATAGAGACAAAATTCTGGGAATCTTGCTTACGTGACCTTATTTGAGTTCAGTTAGTTGTGTTGACTTTATAAGAAATTGATGTTTTTCCAAAGACTTTCCTTGAAAGAACAGCTCCTTTTACAATCTCAAAATAAATATTCCTTCATCAGTCATTTATTATTGGTAGCTTTATTCCTCATATATGTTGAATTGTATACCTGCCTGTAGACAAATGTCAGATTTTTACATGTAAAGCTGATTAGCTGTAGACCAACTAAAGGACCCAACAGAACACTGTCACTATTGTGTTGATATTTGGTACCAAATAATATCAAGTTCTTTACAGAAAACTTATCTGGAAATGATTAGGAAATTACTGACACATAAAATAAAGTGTTACCATGTTTCTTTGTCTTCATGGTGAAATAGAAATTAATTGATAAATGCTTTCATACTCAAATAAGTACAGCAAGCGAAAAAGCTCAAATTTCAGGTCATCATCAACCATCAAGTTGCAGTAATCTCAGGCTCTTTATTACAGAATGTAAGTTATATACAAAGTTGCTTGTTTCAGTGTTTGACCTTTGAACTCTTGTTCCCTAGGTTACTGCGAAGAGCAGGGCGCCGTGGGAGGGGCGGGGCTAGAAGATGACCTCAACGACTTACGTTTAGAGGAAGAGAACGAGCAGCCACCACTCATCCTTGAAACTGACTGACTTAACGGACGGCTGTACCCACCAATCAGAGGGCTCCTCTGGTGCTGCTATGAACATGTGACACAAGGGGGGCAGGGGCAGGATCAGAGCCTGTGGGGGGGTGGGGTGGGGGGGGGATTGTGGGTTTAAATGCTTAAAGCGCTCAAGAGCCTGTCTGTCTGTGCGTTTGTCTGTTCACACTCATGTCTAATTTTTCTCCCTCCCTCCTTCCTTCGTTCCCTTTTCCCTCAGTTTCGCCTGCGCAGGCCAAACTGAAGCTTTGCATGTACATGTGCCAACCGCTAAAAACATGCTCCAATGTGAAGATGAGTATCTGTGAGTGTGCGTGTTGGACGTTTTGATCAAAAAAATGTAGCTGTGTCTCCACTGAAGACACACACACACAGACGCAGGCACTGTGTTAAAATGAAAGTGAAGACGATTGTGTAAGTGCCTCTCTGCCCCAGCGTCATGGTTTCTTCTGTTCGAGAGGGGGATCTCTTTGCATTGGCTTAATAAAAATCTATTTTCAGTTGTCGGATCTTAATCGAGGGTGTGTACTATCTTTTCTGACCCTTTCCTCTGTCACATGCAGTCACACACTGTCTGGCACTGACCTGATCGGTGCTCTCGCTCAAGTTTACCCTCAAAAGAATGATTTGGAAGCTTTTGGCATGAGGCAGAGGTGTTTGCGAATAAGAGTGTGTGTTTGTGCTTAGAACTCATTTGTGTGTGTGTGTGTGCGCGTGTGTGCGCGTGTGTGCTGGGCATGTACATTGGCAAAACATCAAGTAATTAGCCTACATTTGTCCCTGCTCACTTTTACCTCATCGAAAGAGGCTCAGTGGACCTTCCCGCCCTCTCCCCCCTCCTCAGGCCTGCAGTCATTGGTTGATTTTAAACTCTGATATTGATGATCTTTTTTTAAATCTACGTAACCAATCATAACCAATGATGTGTCATGCGTAAGAAAACATGCATGGTGTTGTTGAAGTGGTACTGTGTCCATACATCGAAGACATTTGGGAGGTGGCGATCAGTTCAAGTCAGACAGCAGATCAGTTGAGAAAGGCAGGAAGCTGCAAGTGATGCGCCGTCAGCGACAGTCTCCTCCTACTGTATCTCTACTCTGTACATAACTAGGTGTGGCAAGATAATACTGTACCATATTACCAGGTTATGACCATGGCTTCTACTCTCGATGGGATAGTGGGTGTTATAATTTGATTGATATGGAGCTCAGGCTGAGCCTCATCGACTGGTCCAGGATGCTGCATGACTCCCCTAAACGAGGATTAGCCGTGGGATTTTGGCATGTCAGGCATTTTCTAATGATTTTGTACAAAATGTGAAACGTTCATCTGAAACTAAAATGAAAATAAATTCCATGTTGATGTATGAGAAAGGTGCCGTTTGTTCTTGTTATACTGTGGCATCTTGTATAGAAAAGCAGTTGGGACACTTTAATAAGTGAACAATAAGTGTCTACTATTGTTTTGTCAGCAATACAGCTACTATAACTAGTATATAATGTTAGTCTATTCTATTACATTCTACAACAATTTCATGGAAGAGGTGAACATTTTTACCCTAATGCCCTCAGATTTTGATGTTGAAAATTGCTGGTATACAGTACAGATGGGAAAGCAGCAGCTATACTTTTAATATTCAAAATGAAGACAGAGCAAGCAAAAGCCACTATTAGCACACTGTGCCACTATCATGTGCATGAATGTTTCACTGTTAAGTAGAAACTTTGATTGGCAGATCACAGCACCCCTGGGAGACTGTGTAATCTTCACACAATGTCATCACTCATAATCACCGCTGGATTACCCAGGAGACAACTTCCCCAGAGCCTCAAAGCCCCCACGTTCACTGTGTGCCAGTTACTTTGATTAATTGGACATAAAAGTGCCATGTAAACTCACATGGTGAACACCTTAAAGTGGTTCATGCATTTTTACCAAATTTTAAACCCATATTAAAGGATAGGTTCACAATTTTTCAAGTCTGTCCTAAAACAGTAGTCAAGTGCCCAAATGAGCCTTGACACAGGTTTTTCCTTGCTGTAATCATTCCTCCTCTTCATACTGGACATTCAGAGATCCTTCCTATTGTGCTTTCAATCAAAGTGATGAAAGACAAAATCCACAGTCCTGCTTCCCGGCAAACATGTATATAAAGGTGCAGTGTGTAGAATTTAGTGGCATCTAGTGGATCAGACTTGGCAGAAATGGAATATAAGTATGTTTTTATTAGTATATAATCCCATTAAAATAAGAATTGTTGTGTTTTTGTTACCTTAGAACGAGCCCTTCATATCTACATAGATAGAGGGTCCTCTTCCACAGTGGCCACCATGTTGCACCACCATGTTTCTACAGAAGCCCAGAACAGACAAACCAATCTTCTAATGTAATTGGATCTTCTAATGGTCAGTATGAACAGGAGGAATGATTAAAGAGACTAAAATGTGTTTCAATGTTCATGTGGGCACCTGACTATTGTTTTAAGAAAGACTTGAAAAATTATGAACCTGTCTTCTAACTGATTTTATGACCACTTGTTGGCAGCAGAAACCAGCTGTAAATTCAACACAGACATATAATCACCTTTAAGTTGATATTGTTAGCAAACAGTTGCCTATTTACACATCCAGTAGACACAAGGCAATATTAGCATTCATTTAGAGTTGTGTCTCTGGCCACCTGGTGAATATAAAGTTCAATATGTGCTCTCCTTTTAGCACTTATTCAGTCTGCATCAACTCCTGAGGGAAGTATCTGCCTCTTTAGCTGCTAATAGCTTCACTATGCTCACCAGCTAGTTGATAACTTTGGTCTGTCTGAACTTTGGTTCTGGGCAGCTAGGGTACAGTGGGTTTATCAGAGCTTTCCTGCTGAAAAACATGGTTGATAAGAGCAGGGAAGAGACTGAACCAAAACTGTTAAGTTTTGGGGCCTAAAATAAAAACAATAAGCTGAAAGACGCTAAAAAAGCTCAGTAGAACTTTGAGGAACTGCAGAGCAGGGTGTTAATCCTTTATGGGTTTGTCATTACGAGTGACCCCTTTCACATGACATATATCATCATCTGATCCATTGTTAACATATAAACACTGGTTAGAGCAGCTTTAATGCCGTCTTATACAGAGGCCCTGTATGTATCAAAATCTAGTTAAAATATCTTAAATAGAGTTGATATTGTGCTTTCATGGTGGATATTCTTTTAAATAGATTTGTGTATAACCAAATTATCACAAACTAACTTGGGAAGGGGTTTGGAAGGGAACAATAGGGACCACATTTCATGTTTGCAAAATTAAAATCAAATGAATTATTATGATTATTATTATTCTCATTTAGACAGGATACAGACTTCTTGTTCAGTCACAAATAAAGGCTGAAGAGTGAAAACCACCAAATTCAATGTTGCAGGATGTGCGCTTCGTCAAGTATGACGCTCTTCCTCTTAACAAGCTCCACACCTTTCTGCTGGTGCAATAATATAAGACTCTGTCACTTGCTAGTAGTTTATTAAGACTTTTGCAGCAGGCCACCACACACACTATTAACACATGTGCAGGAGCGACACACGCAGGTGGGCTCTCTATCTTTGACATGAGGACACAGCTTCACCCACTCCTCCCTCCAGTGGAAAGACATTAACAGAGACGATGCAAGGCACACGCACACGTATACAAACACATTCAAACAAACTCTCTCACACATGCTAATTAACAGTATAGCAGATGCTGGGATCCAAAACACTTTACAGAACCATAAGAGCAAATGTAGAGTGACTGGTGACTCCCAAAGCTCCATACCTGACAGTTCCACATAAAAACACACACAGATGTACATTCAATGACTGTAGAGACGTACAACGCATTCTTAGCAACTAACAGTAAAACATACTTAGCGTGCAGGCTAGAAACTACTACAGGTTACATGTCCAATCCTAACACTACATTGATTAAGACTATTGGTGATGTTAAAGACTCATTTAATTATGTAAGACTTTATAAGAAGCTCTGACTGGGCCTTTTTAAGACTTTGGGGTGCCTGAGTTCATACTTCCTCAGTCAAGCATCCTGTGGAGGGCTGATTGGGTGTGTGTGTCACTCTGTAGGAACAAAAAAGGACACAGTGAGCAATAATGTCAAAGATGAGAGTTGAATATTTCATTCTCTGCCTAAACAAGAAGTGTGTTTGTGTATACACATATATTTATGTAAATGCCTACCTGCAAACAGTGTATGTGTGTCTCTCTTCCCTCTCTACTCATCCTGTCGTGAGCTGGTAGGTTTGGTGACCTGGACGATTTCCACCGAGGTGAAGCCCTTAGTGGCCGAGGCTCGATTCCTGGTCCTCATTTTATTAAGGGCCATCTCTGCCATGTCTGCACGCTCCTCAGCATCATCCAGCTCATGGACTGTCTTCCTATATTTAGACAGGCTGCTGTTGGCCTGCTCCTCCTACAGGTAGACACACAAGAAGTTTGTCTTAGTATGAAATAAACAAATGCACATTTGTTGAGAAAGAACAAGAAAAAACATCTTCAGTGTGTTCAATGTTAAATATATTGGATCCTAATGGGATTCATGAGCCAGTTAAGTAGCACATAAAAAATGTGACAATTTAAGATATGTAGTTATAGCAGTAGGGATTTACTCCTTAAGATATCACCATTACTGTCATTACTCTTACTCACAGCGTCCTCTATCTGGCGTTTGTAGGATTTGAGCTTGTTCTGGAGTTTCTCCACCAGCTCCTGCATGCGCTGATTGGTCTTGTGGTCCTCCTCCGTCTGGAAGATCAGCTCCTTGAGTCGACGCTCTCCCTTACGAAGACTTTTCACTGTCTCCACGTGGCGTTTCTGCTCCTGGTCCAGCTCATTCTCCAGCTCCTTGATCTAGTGGTAAAGCAGAGGAGGAATCAATACAATATGTGGACGCGAGGGCTGAACCAGGTTTGGTGTCTGTCCATCCCTCAATCAATCCGACTCCTCACCCTGGTTTCCAGTTTCTGGATGGTGCGTTTTCCGGCCTTCAGAGCCTGCTGCTCAGCCTCCTCCAGCTTCAGTGTGAGGTCTCTGAGGTTCTGCTCCTGGTTCTTCTTGATCTTCTCCAGGTGGGAGCTGCGGTCCTGCTCCTGGCGAAGCTCCTCGCACAGCCGTGTCGCCTGGAGGCAGAGGCACGCATGAACACACAGATGAAAACATTTCAACAATTGAAATAGTTTGTTTTGCTTGTTTTATGCTATTACTGTAATTTTGTAGTTGTTTCTATCTGTTTAGTCATGCAGCTTACATCAATCACAGCTTTCTTGGCTCTTTCATCAGCAGAGCGAAACTCTGTGATCAGCTCCTCATTCTCACTGGACAGTCGGGCGAGGTCAGCTTCCAGTTTTCTCTTCAGGATAGTCAGACTCTGGTTCTAAGGCAAGAAAAATAGATCAAATCAGATTAGACTGATGTAATGATCCACGAAAAGAAAAAGCAAAAAGTAGCCACTGACCTGCATGCTGATCTCACTGAACCTCTCTGCAGTGTCCACCAGCTCCTGCTCGATTTGTTTTCGGGCCCTCTCGGACGCCTCCAGACCTCCTCTCAGCTCCTCCATCTCTGCCTGCATGAGGCACAGACGGCGCTCCTGGAGGCTGTACTTCTCCCTCAGTTCCTCGTGCTGACGGGCGTCCTCATCCATCTGCACCTGCAGATCCTGGATGAGGGGCAGGGGGCGGGACACAAGATTTGCTGTAGTGTTTTCAAACTACAAAGTTTTTCTATGTAGTTCTTTACTCCAAATCTTAGTGATCAAATAAAAATCCTACTTTGATCTGCTGCTGCAGTTTCTTGAGGGTTTTGACCAGCTCTGCATTGTTCCTGTTGGCATGCTCCAGCTGAATCTCCATCTCATTCAAGTCTCCCTCCATCTTCTTCTTCATCCTCAGGGCCTCGGCTCGACCTTTGGCCTCTGCCTCCAGGCTGGCCTGCAGTGACTCCACTGCACGGGCGTGGTTCTTTCTAGACACCATAAACGACACAGGTGGTTGTTACACATTGGTTATTAACTGAACTAAAGCTGACTGGTCCAACAGGTACATGTTTCCTTAGTGTTAACAATGGTGATCAATCAGTACAATTGTGAATATAGACTGGATCTTTTAGTTATATAATGAATAACTTTTACTAAGGGACTGTATGAAAACTATTAGGGTGAAGTTGGGGTCAGAAAAGGTGGAGGATGATGTATTTCTTCCTTTTTGTTAAAGGGAGGATACTGCCCCAAATTTATATTTTATTTTATCATTTTCTTGCAAGATTTACTGTAAAAAAAAAAAAAGATAGTATAGTAACATCAACATAGCTTGTTGAAACATGCCTTGTGTCTGCGCCATGGATACGTTTTGCCATATGCAGGGACAACAATCATGCCTTTTTATCATCAGGGCTCAAAACAAACAGAATACCAGCACACACAGATCAATAGTCTTTAGTGTGGGCAAAAGTGACGCTTATGATGGCTTTTAGCTGAAACGTGTTCAGTTTTGCCCACAATAAATAGAAGACTATTGATCTGTGAGTGCTGGTATTCTGTTTCTTTTGATCCTTACTGCAACCGTGCACCTGATACAGTGTTCAAGATTTGGAGCTGTGTACGCTTCAACTCAGGGCTCAGTGGCATTTTATGCTTTTATTATAGTGACCCCACTCTAATAATTTTAATACAGTCCCTAAGGTAATGATAACATTTTTACCTTCTAAAAAGATCCTGAAAGTATCTGTATTTTTCTATGTGTGTGTGTTTGTGTGCATGTGTGTGTGTGTGTGTGTCCACTATTTAAACATGCTTGTCCTTGCATGTAACAGTATGTCTGTTTTCTAACCTGGTGACTTCAAACTCTTCCTCCTTCTCATGGATTCTGCGGTCGATATCGGCCTTGACTTGAGCCAGCTCCAGCTGCACACGCACCAGCTTACCTTCCTCCACCTGGAGACACACACACACACACATACACACAAACACACACACACACACACATTGCTCCAGTGCTTTATTTTCCTAATTAAATCCATCTACCACTAACACTGCAAATATATCTAGCTATCTTTGGATAATTCAAACCTGGATCTGAACATAAATTATTTTTCCAAATTTCTTCTAGATTATTTTGTGAAATTATTCTACAGTCAGAACTCAGACATGCCAACTTTTTTTTTTGGCCAAAGGAGCTCATTGTACCTCTAGTGAAGCTTCGGCCTCCTCTAAAGCCAGCTGTAGCTCCTCCTTCTCCACTTCCAGTTTCTTCCTGGCCTTCTGCAGCTCATGGACACTGCGGCCTCCTTCCCCGAGCTGGTCGACCAACTCCTTGATCTCCTCTGTGAGAAGAGAGGGGACATTGTCAAGAAAACATGAGCAAACACTGTAGATCATGACCATACTATACACATGTGATCAGATTTTATTATCCAGCTTGATGCCTTTTTAGACATCATCCTCTCTCTGCTACTTCTACATCTTCAATGCTACTCACCTGAGAGGGTTTTGTTCTCCTTGCGGACAGTCTCTATCTGATCCTGGCTTTCCTCGTAGGCCGTCTTCAGCTTGTACAGCTCAGTCATGTAGGAGCGGCTCTCCTTCTGGCTGTTGTCCAGTTCCAGTTGCAGCTCCTCGTTCTTGCAGCTCCACTCAGCCGCCAGTTTGTCAAAAACTCTCTGCTTCTTATCCAGAGCTGCTGCTGCCGCGTTGGACTAAATGCACAAACACAGACAAAAGCAGAAGAATGTCATTGTTTGTGGTCTCAGGTCTTAAATTTGCCTGTATGCCTGTGTGTGTGTGTGTGTTTACCTTCTCCAGGTCTATGGTGAGATCCTCCACCTCTCCCTGCAGCCTCTGCTTAATCTTCTCCAAGCTGGCAGCTCTGGCTTGGGCTGCTTCTGCTGCCTCCTCAGCCTCCTGGAGACGCACTGCCAGTTTGCGCCTGGAGGAGAGGGGGAGGAGAGAAAGAGAGGGAGACAAAACTGTGAAATTTAGATTAAAAATAAGGTTTTATCATCAAAAAGAAACCAAAAAGTTTGGGCATAAAGTTTGTCATATTTCTGTTTAACCCACTTGGTCTCCTCCAGCTCCTCGGTGCGGTGGATGGCGTCCGTCTCATACTTGCTCCTCCAGGAGGTGACATCGGCATTGAGCTTGGACACAAGGCGCTGCAGCTCCCCGCGGCCTTCCGACTCCTCCTCTAGCTGCTCCTGCAGCAGGGAGAGGTCATGACGGGCGTTGGCCAGGGCCACCACTGCGGTGTTACGACCCTGCAGGAAGAGAGGGAGCAAAGGAGGCCTCGTCTTTATTACCAGTCTGATAATCATCATTTTATAAAAGCGTTTTAAAGGCAATGTAAGGCAGCTAATACAGATAGGAAACAGTTAAAACTGAGGTTCAGTCTCAGAATCAGTGTCCCTGATACCTTGTTCTCCTCATCCACCTGTCTCTTGAGCTCATCGATCTGCGAGGTGAGTGAAGTCTTCAGCCTGGTCAGCTGGGTCAACTTGCTCTGCGCATCCTCCAACTCCCTGCTCAGATCATTGTTCTCCGCTACACACACACACGAAGGATAGAAGACGGACCCAGATCACTTCATGAAACAATGTTTGTCAAACTCATCCATGTGTGAGTTTGTGTGTGTTCCTACCAGTCAGATGGATTTTGGTGGTGTTGAGCTCAGTCTGATTGCGTTCCATCTCAGCCAGGCGAGCATTGGCCTCTGCCAGGTTGTCCTCTAGCTTATGAGCATGGGCATCAGAGTTCATCTGCACATGTAAACAAAGATGCAAAAGCAGGACTGTGTATGAGTTTATATTCATGTGACTCAATCAACATTTGGGGTGGCGATGCATAATACTTCGTACCTTGGCTTTCTGAGTGGCCTCCATGGTGACGTTGAGATCTTCGATCTCAGCCTTCATGCACTGTTTGTCCTTCTCCAGTTTGACCTTCAGCCTGGTCAGGTTCTCCAGCTGCTCACCCAGCTCTGCCATCGCATCAGAGTGCTTCTTCCTCAGCGCAGACGCTGTGGCCTCTGATTGGAGCGCTGCCTCCTCCAGCTCCCGCCTCAGCTTCAGCAGGTCCCCCTCTCGCTTCCTGTTCTGCTCGATCTGAAGGGTCAGCCACAGATGAGGTTGTGGGGGTTAGAAGAACAGAGGTCACGTTGTCACCCTTTGATTGATTGACGGCCGTCAGTCAAACTCACCTGGGCGACGGTGGCTCCTCCCGCCTCTTCCAGCCTGTCACTGAGGTCCTCCAGATCTCGTGACAGCTCTGCCCTCTGCTTCTCCACCTATCAGAGGACAGACAAAGAACCAGCTTTAATATCTAACTGCAATATGCTAAATCCCACCTGTCCACCTATTTATACTAAGATGGAATCCGTACTTTGCCTCTCATAGCTCGTTCAGCTTCCAGTTCCTCCTCCAGCTCTTCAATGCGGCCCTGAAAGAAATAACATATAACAATCATCTTACAGATTCCAAAAATGTTACTGTCCTCTTTTACCTCTTCAACTCCTAATTTTAACCCTCCTCCTCATAGTACTTACAAACTACTAATACGGCGAGTATTTTTATCTACAAAATTCCTACATAAAAATAATTTTGTACATGGGTTTTGTAATGAGTTGTACCACAACTGTTTACAATTTATAGAGACAATATAGTGTCTTACTCTTTTGTCATTCACAGGAGGAGTGACACATTAAAAATCAATATTTTTTTAATATATAGTTTATTGAACATTAATTGATCTAGCGGCAATGTCCACACTGTGTTCATAACCCCAATGAAATATCAACTGATTGAATCAGTTTCAAGTGTTATAGGTGCTATATGATAACAAATAGCAATAATTGTAATACAAAAGAAAAAAAGGAAAGAAAGAAAACAAAAAAGTAAAATCAGTGTCGTTTGCTATTATGGTAAACTAAGTGTTTTTGTTTTAGACTGTTCATCAGACAAAATAAGATATGTGAAGATGTCAGCTTGCATTCTAGGGACTGTATTGGGAATTGTCACATTTTCTGATATATTATAGACCAAACGAATAATTGATCAAGAAGCTGATCAAGAAAATGATTTACAGATGAATCGAGGATGAAAATATTAATTAGCTGCAGCACTAGTTATGTTAACATCTAAGTGAGGACTTGAGTATTGACTTCTCCTTATCCTCAAAACACACCTTTAACCAAAGAAGACAGAGCAAACAAGTGAAATCACTGCTGCAGACTCAAGAGCCTCTGAGATAAATGATTGAGAACCACAAACCTGGTGCTCTTTGAGCTTGCGGCTGAGCATGGAGCTGAGAGCTTGTTCGTCCTCCAGCTTTGAGTTCATGTTGTTGATCTCAAAGTCTCTCCTAACAGAACACACAGCAAACACACACACACACACACACACGCACACACACACACACACACAGAGCAGGGAATCAGTATCTCCTTGTGTAATAGACTGAGGTACATACACAGATGTTGAGCTACTATATAAGAGTTTGTTTGTATGCGTGCATGTGTGTGTGTGTGTGTGTGTGTGTGTGTGTGCAGGCTTTTCTCACTTCTTGATGACCTCCTCCAGATCGATCTTAGCGTTCTCCATCTCATTCAGGTTTTCTATGGTCATCTTCAGGTCTCCCTCTGCCTTCCTCCTCGCTTTCTCCACCTCTGCCCTGATCCTCTTCTCCTGCTCCCAGCTGTCCTCCAGCTACACAATCACACACACCCACAAACATCCATACATGACTGAGGCGCTAATGTTTGAATGAGTATATCCTGCAGCAGGTCTGCACATATTCCTGCACCACAGAATTTTAAAAAACTCATACAGACAGGTTCAGGTCTGTCTGTGAAGGTGAAGAGTCGTGTACCTCATTCACTTGGGTGTTGAGCTTGCTGTTGGTCTTAGTTAGATGATTAACTTTGTCTTCTTCTGTTTGGAGATCCTCCAGAGTTTTCTGATGAAATGAATAGTAAATGACAAAGGTTTACATCTTTAATTACTATTAAAATAATAAGCCTAACTATTTGATTTAAGAGTACTTGGTACAAAATGGTCATTGTATGTAGTGCAATACATTTAACACTTTTGATATAGTTTTAAAAATGCTGCTCGAGCAAGTGCTGTTGCAATTTAAAATTTAATGTTTACTGTGCATACATGTTGTCAAGTGTGTATGTCCACCTACATGTGTCTGTGCATGTGCATGTTTGTCTACCTGTTGCAGTTCCTCCAGAGCTCTCTTTTCCTTCTGCAGCTTGGCGATATGGTCATCTCGCTGGTTCAGGTCACCTGTCAGAGTCCGTACCTTGAAGTCCAGACTCTAAACACACCATTGAACAGAATTCACTGGTAAAATCTCACATATAATTTTCTGGATTTGTTTCTAGATGTCTCCAGATCTGGAAAAAGCCAAGAAATATCTATTGTAGTGTCTTTCTCTCTCTTTGCTCACTGCTGCTATACTTCCATCCCCTCTCCCATCAGCCTCCTCAGTCATCCTCCCTCATACCTGTTTCTCCTTCTCAATCTTGGCCAGTGTGGACTCCAAAGACTCCAGGTCTCTCTTTAGCTCAGTCAGTTCCCCTTCCAGCTGTCTCCTCTGGGACTGGAGGGAAGATGTGGTGCCTTCTTCTTCCTCCAGGCGTTCACGGAGATCCTTAATTCAGTCATTTTAGTCAACAAAGGACAGTTTAGCAACTGTTTTTAAGACATGCAGCTCCCCGAAGGGTCAGGTTTTTAAAAGGAAATGACTGAGATATGCACATGAAATATTTCTCCTGGTCCTCTGCATCCTACAGTATAAACATTAAAAAATAATAATGTGTCACTTGATGTATTAGATTGTAAGTCATTTAGATTGATGTCAGTACTACTTCACTACACATGTCACTGTATAACATCAGTTTGAGTGTACATAAAAATGATAAAAGTCATGTCATGTCACATCTCATGCTTGTTTGTTGCTGTATTTTAGCTGGAGGTAAGTAGATTTAAAAAAAAGTCTAATATAGTATGGTTCATGTATGATATATTACCTGCACTGACTCCTCCAGCTGGACCTTTTGGTGCATCAGCTGGGTGCAGCGCTCCTCAGCATCACCCAGCGTGTCCTGCTCCTGTGGAGGAAACAAGGAGATAAAGCGTGTGTCTTTGACTACATGGATGAGATGACAGAGGAAATGTTCATCACTGACTCTGACTTGAGAGTAGTTTATGTGCAATTTCTGCATGTTGGTGAACTGTTTTAAAGAATTCAATACCTCAAAAGTACTTCAAGAGACATGTATGATTCTTACATGGGAGTCCCATGTAAATGAACTGTGTGTGGATGCGCACTTACTGCAGCCAGCGCCAGGGCGAGGTCGTTCTTCTCCTGTGACAGAGTGAACATCTTCCCCTCCATATCTTTGATCTTGCCCTCCAGTTCCTTCACCTTCTCCACCGCCATCCTTAGCTCTTCCTCCTTAGCCTTGAAGATCTCCTCCTGACGGGCGACCATCAGCAGCGGCTTCACCTGCAGGAGCCAGGGCAGAAAATAAAATGATGACGATGGTAATTTATTATTTGTCAAGAGAGGAATGTGTTTAAGTGTATAAGTGTGTGTAGTTCTTTTACCTTAGTGTACAGTTTCCACCAGCCCCAGAAGCGTAACTGAAGGAACTTCCTCACGTTGCGCTGGATGGCCATCAGTGCAATTCTGCATCACACACACACATACATGCAGAAACACTGTTAGTGCACACAAACAGTCATTTACATGTAATCATAATTTACTCTCTGACTCAGCTCCCTTGAAGAAAAACATCTGTACACATACTGACCGTCTGTCCACCATCTTCTTAAACTCGATCCTCATGAGAGTTCCTCTGAGACGAGCCTGCAGCATGGTTATGATCTTTGCCAGCCGCTCGTCACGCATGTCCTCTAGCTTTGCCAGGGCACCTGCACGAAAAAACACCTGAGAGGGGGAGAGGAAAGGATGGACAGGTGAAAGAAGAAAGAAGAGGAGGATCAAGAAAAAGAGGAAAACAGGACAAAAGCAGGATTCAGGTAATATATGTTGAGATGTATTTAAAAATTAAAAATTTAAAAAAAATAGTAATTGCTCTTTATTGTAGAATACACCATTGATTGAGACTTTTCATACATTGTAACACATAATCACATTTCCTATTTATAGCTGATTATAATGGTAGTGTACCTTGCTGTGGCCGATGCGGTACTCCATATTATCCAGGCCAACAGAATTTAAGATGAGCTCAGAGGCCTTCTTGTTGTCAACGAATCCCTTGGGGATGACGTTGGGGTTGAGGATATAGTACCTAGGAGACATTAGGAGGAGGAACAGAGAGGAAATATGGAAAAGCAGGGGCAGATAAAGTGAGATTAGCAGAAGGAGAAATATAGGTGACAAGAGGAGAAAAAATGAAAAAATCATATTATTAAATACATAATTATATTATAACAGAGGTTATAATATAATTTTGTAGTATGTTAAAGTTTTGTATTTAAAGTTAAAGGAGAATCAAACACTTTTCCTACACAGTGTCATGTACAGTAAAGGCCATAAAGACGCTCTGCTTAGGCATCAGATAGAAAACCAAATAAATGTCAGATCTAAACTATAGTGGGGATATACAGATTAAACATGACTGCAGTTGAATACAAATGGAGAAGATTAATGGAAGTCAGTACAGAAATAACAGGAGTCAGACCTTTGTTTGAATTCTGGGTACTGTAGTCTGTTGGGGAATCCTTTCCTGCAGATACGGATGCCCTCCAACACGCCGTTACAAGCTAATTGGTGCAGGATCAGATGGTTGTCTGTCACACCTTTTCAATATCAAGGACAGAGAAGCTGGTTATCAATACTAATCGTTTCCAGTGGATACTTTCTTGTAGAATATTTCACCAATGTTTTTACTGTTTGAGATAGACTGTGTGCTTGACAACGTGCTCCAAAAACATACAATAGCCTCTTCAGACCACAAATCAAACATCGGACACACTGTTCACTCACTGACCTGACTTCTTGAACTCATTGGGTACGATGCAGCGGACAAAGTGAGGAGCAGTGCTTCGCAGGGTGCTCATGAGTTTGTTCAACTGTTCCTGTTGTACACAAATACAAAAAAAATAGGAGAGATTGTGAGCATGTTGAGAGATTTGCAGTTCTTTAAAGTGCTAATGAGCCTTTATGTGTGGTTTTAAAGGTGTGTCATACATCATACTTGTTCCTCACTTTAGTTTTGGTTTTTTAGGACTTGAGAAGATTGACACCACTCTCATGTCTGTCCATTAAACATAAGGCTACAGCTTAGTTTAACACAAAGACTGGAAACAGGGGAAAACAGCAGCTAGCCTGGCTCAGTCCGAAGACAACAACATCTACCTACCAGCATCTAAAACTCACTAATTAACACATGACATCTTGTTTGACCCGTACAAAACCGAAGTGTAAAAACCACATTTTACCTTTTATGGTGGTTATGAGCTGGACTATTTCTTGGAGGGGAGTGGTTGCCACTTACCAGGCAACCAGCGGAGACTCCAGGAAGTTACTGCTTCCAGCCAAGAAATGTTACATTTTATAAGAAAGAATTTTTACACAGTTTTTGTACAGATTAAACATACGAGATATAATGTGTTAATTACTGAACTGTATAGGTGCTGTAGGTAGATTTTGTTATCCTCTGACACTAGCTCTTTCCCTCCATTTCCAGTACCTGTGCTAAGCTAAGCTAACCAGCTGCTGGCTGTAGCCTTATATTTAATGGAGAGATATGAAAGTGGTATTAATCACTCATTTAACTCTCAGCAAGAAACAGAATTTCTCAAAATCTCAAACTATTCCTTAAAATGTTATTTGAAAGATATTGTTACAGTTCCAGTTACTTCACAAAAACACCAGTAAGATAATATTTGTATTATTTGCATTGTGGAGACAATGTGGGAAGTTGTGCATGTGTGCCTACATGCATACTATGTACATGTAAGCATGCTTTGAGTTAAGGCGTGTGTGTGTTACCCTGTAGAAGTTGGAGACGGTTTGGAAAGAAGACCCTTTCTTCTGTTTCTTGCTTCCTGCAGCGCCCTCCTCCTCTTTGAAAAGCTGAGCCAGCAGGTGCATGGAGGACTTCTGGAAGAGTCCCACCACCGTCTCATTCAGAGGGTCTTTGTTCTTCTCCAGCCAGCTAGCAATGTTGTAGCCCACCTGCGAGTGGCACAAACAGCCTAACTGTACCAATGTACGTATTAAAGTTACAAGTATATGTCAAATGGTCCAACAAGAATCTGGTACTCACAGTGCCGGCATAGTGCACCAGTTCAAAGTGGGCCTCAGCTCCTTTCTTCCCCCCTTTTGGCTTGAGGAAGTTAGAGGATTTGCCCAGATGGTTGTCATACAGAGCTGCTTTGAAGGTTGCATCTGTCGCCTTTGGAAACACACACTGCTCCTCCAGGATGGAGAAAATGCCCATAGGCTGGAGAGGAGAAAGAGAGAGGGAGGTGGAAAGGGAAAAGGTGATGTCTATGTTTGTGCACCCACAGATATCCCTCCATAATGACTGTGTGTGATGAGTGTGTTTTAGTCTTACCTTCTCCAGCAGCTCGATACAGGCCTGCAGGTCCAGACCGAAGTCAATGAAGACCCATTCGATGCCCTCTTTCTTGTACTCCTCTTGTTCCAGCACAAACATATGGTGGTTGAAGAACTGCTGCAGCTTCTCATTGGTGAAGTTGATGCACAGCTGCTCAAAGCTGTTGAACTGGAGACGAAAGATGGAGTTGGATCAGAGGACGAGATGAGATAACAAATAATTTAGTAGAGACAAATCATGATCATAATTCAGCTCACATCAAAGATCTCAAACCCGGCAATGTCCAGTACTCCTATGAAGTACTGCCGCTGCATCTTGGTGTCTAGGGTCTTATTGATGCGGGTCACCATCCACTTGAACATGCGGTCATAGATGGCCTTTGCCAGAGCACCAATGGAGTACACACACTGGGCCTGGTTTTGACCTTTCAAAAATTCAAGTTCAAGTGTTGTATAAATGATCTTTAAACAGTGGATGACTGCATGATTTTAATCATCTAAATAATGTTTTTGCAGTACCTTTGGTCACAAACTCATTGCCGACCTTGACCCGAGGGCGTGTTATGCCCTTCTGCAGCTCCCCAGAGTTGATGGCCATGAGGTGGGCGACTTTGTCAGCCACTTTAGGAAGGAAAGAGGAGAGGGGACATGGAATGAATAAAATAATTTCAGTGATGTCTTGTAGTACGTGCTGAAAAAATGGGTCAGAACATTATGCACAAATGATGGAAATTGATGGAAGAGAAAAACAAAATGCAGATGGGTTGGGACACCAGAATGAAAGGGTAGGCTTTATAAGAAATGTCAAAAGAGAGAGAGAGAGAGAGAGAGAGATAAAAGGATAGAGAACTAGGTCAGTTGGACAAGAAGGCTTGTACATAAATAGAGAAAAAGCCAGAGAGAGAGAGCGAGGTGGGCTCTTTTTTATACCCTCAGTGGAATCCACATCAGCCTGTTCCTCTCTGGCTTTCTGTTTGAACTTCATGTTGCCGAAGTGCATTATGCCTCCAGTCAGCTTGTATATGCTCATCTTCTCTTCAGGAGTGAAGCCCAGGACATCAAAGGCTTCCTGTGACCACACACATAAAGAGAGAAACAGGGAGAGGACAGAAAAGAGAATATTAGTGCTGCTCTAAAGTTACACAAAGAGAGGCAATGGTGCCATCAACAGGCAAACAAATTTAGATGATAAATTCCTCATTAGGCATGGAAAAAAATACTTCTTTCAGTTTTTGATTTAAAATGAATTCAGCACACATAAAAGCTTTGAATCAAAACATGAGAGAGAACAAGTGTTGACTCACATCAGTGAGCAGCAGCTCCTCCCCGTCATCCATGTTGTCCACCACAGTGACTCCCTGACAAACCCACACATACTGTTTGGGGTCTGGACTCAGCAGCAGAGCCTCTGATAGACACAGTTTTAACATAATAGCAAGAAAATCATTATTTGTTACAGTAAAAGCAAATCCCACTGTTTAATATTTGATATTGTTCATTATTAACCAGCTGAAAGTATGATTTGGACGATGTTATCAACTGTATTTTTAATATTGAAAAGTGTATATCAGGCAATGTTGTATGTTCAAATACCATATTTTATATTAAACACTACTGCCTTTTGTGATCTCTAATATGAGACTTTTCGGATTATAAGCATATAAACGTAAATAATTATATTCATTTGAAAAAATCTGTTACATTCTTGTGAATATGTGTCACACTCATTTTCAATAAAAATTAATTTAATTCCATATTAACCAATGACACAACAGCTTTATCTGTCTCACCCATGAGTTCTGGCTTCCTTCCAGACAGGAGCTGGTAGAAGATGTGGTATCCTCTCTCAGCGGCCTGCTGCGAAATCACTCTAGATTTCTCCAACAGATCTGATGAACACACACACGGAAAAAACACCATGACAGTTTTCAAGATCCACTTTAGAGCTATTAGTCAATTAATTGATTGGTCGATTGACAAAATTAATTGGCAATTATTTTTAATCATCAAAAAACCTTTTCAGTTATTATTCAAGGTAAAATGCCAAACATTTGCTGGTTCAAGCTTCTCAAATCTGAGGATCTTAAAAAAAACAGACTAGAAGATAGAAAGCTGAATATCTTTGGATTGTTGATTAGACAAAACAAGACATTTGAAGGCGTCACCTTGGACTCTAAGAAATTATAACAGGCATTTTTCACTATTTTATGAAATTTTATGGACAAATAAATTAATTGATTAATTAAGAAAATAATCAGCATATTAATCAACAATGAAAATTATTGTTAGTTGCAACCCTAATCCATTTATCTTAATTATATTCATTATTGTTTATAATAAAGATAATATCTTTATTTAATGAAACAGATACAAACTAAGACTTGTTGATACTGGTAAAGCCTGATCCAAAGTAATAAAAAAATAAAGAAAATCCATAAAATTCACTCACAGGACTCAATGTCGGCGCCAGCCAGCTTAGCTGTTGGCCCAAAGTGGATGCGGATGAACTTTCCCTGAAACAAAGTCAGGAACATCAATATCATAAATTTGGTGTTTATACTGTTTTCATTTTCTGACAATTTTCATCTAATTTCATATGATTATAAATGTTTTCTTCAACATAATGAAATGTTTTATATATGTCTCCGTACAAAGCGTGAAGAGTTGTTATTCCTGATAGTCTTGGCGTTGCCAAATGCCTCCAGCACTGGGTTAGCCTGAATGATCTGGTCTTCCAGAGAGCCCTGAGAGGAGAGGAGAGGAGAGGAGAGGGGAGGAGAGGAGAGGAGAGGAGAGGAGAGGAGAGGAGAGGAGAGGAGAGGAGAGGAGAGGGGAGGAGAGGAGAGGAGAGGAGAGGAGAGGAGAGGAGAGGAGAGGAGAGGAGAGGAGAGAGATGTTTAACTACTTTATATCTGTCAAGAAGAGCAACATGTTTAATAATGTCAAACACAAACACACACTTGCCTTGGAGTCTGTGGCTTTGCTCCCAGAGGCTCCAACATTGGCAAAGTACTGGATGACCTTCTTAGTGTTTTCAGTCTTGCCAGCACCAGATTCTCCACTGGAGGAAAAGCATGAGAAACAAATGGGTAAATAACAGTGAGACATGCAGGCTACATGGTGCATATCATTTGTGGGGGACAAAAAAATATGCCCTTACGTGATCAGCATAGACTGGTTCTCATGCTCTGCGATTGTAGTACATATGGAGGGCAGGAGAGGAGAGAAACAGAGAGTGTGAGAGAGACAAGAATAATTACTGCTGATTTCCCGCTGAGCAGATCAGAGGCTTGTTGATGTTCTCTGTCAGCAGTGAGAACAACACAGACAGCTGTCAGCTCTCCTCTGATACCACATAATGGCCTCAAAGTATTTTTCTACTCCCTGAACAAATCATAACACACCACACTGATTACACACCTCCAGCAACTGCCCCACTCCCTCTTTCCACATACAACAGTGGTATGACTTTCAAGCAACTCATCTCGGGGGGGGGTTATCCCAAATCACCACATACCACTTGCATGCTTACTTTTCCTCCCTCCCCTCACCCATCATTGCCTATTCCCCATTACTCCACTGCTTTATTCCGACAGCACATTCCCGGCCATCGCCCTCTCCTCACCCATCATCATGTCATGGTAGGCATTGTCAGAGATGGAGAAGAGGTGAGGAGGAACTTCGTTGCGTTTCTTCCCCTTGTATATTTGGGCCACTTTAGCGCCATAGATGGGCAGCCATTTGTACGGGTTGATCGTCACACAGAAGAGGCCCGAGTAGGTCTAGAAGTGAACATAGAAAGAGAGAGAACATAAAAAGAGGTTTGAAGGGTGTGATCAGCATTTGTGGGCACAAATCTGGTTCATCATGGGCAGCTGTACATGTCAATCATGTTGTGTGTGATAAAGTGTTGTAATGTATCTTTTGCTGAGATCCACTTTCCACTTTATTGCTTAATCTAGATAGTTGTGTACTTCTACTTGAGTTAGTGAAGTCCTACTTGTCCCAGAATGCCTTTTAAAGGGGTATTTCACTGGTTTAGTTTTGCACTTCCATTAAGTTGGGGTACTTGTAAGAGAGAAATTTAAAAAAAAAAAAAAAAAAACGTGGTCAAAATCAAAGCAACAGAGGCTGAGATATTCTGACATTTAGTACCTAATGTCAGTCAAGCTCCAAAAAAGCTGAATCCTACATTTCCCATAATGCAAATCAATAGTTTCTTTTTTTATAGGACCCTCTCAGCCTGGCAAATGCCTAAATCATTCACACTCCATAATTCCAGTTTGTAATTCAAGCTTCTGTTATAAATCTATAGTCTCCAAACCCAAACCGAGATTAACCTGATGACATCACCACGACATCATCAGGGTTTCCTCTTCAAACTTCAAAAACCTCTGTTCAGAGCAACAGAAAACATTATACAGCTTATTTCACAGACTCCCCATGACGAATAAATGTATCTTTATGTGTAAAACAAGTGGAGTGTCCCTTTAACAACCTATAGAGAGCATAACCGAGCTTCGTGGACATGGTTTTCAGTAGGCCTTTGTGGTGCTGTGGGGTTTTAGGTGTTATAGGCAACAGGCTTACATAGATCCTCATGCTGACGTAGCGGCTTCGCAGGTTTTCCAAGACGCTGGCCTCGTTGAGGAAAGTGAGGTCGGCCATGTCGTTGGCTTGGTAGAACTTGGGAGGATTCATCTGCTGAACGTCGTCCTTCTTTACTGACACCGTCTGATCAGAAAGAATAATTACTCAATCATTTTCACTTCATAAATGTAAAATTATCCTAAATGTTTAATATACAGAAAACATACAAGGTTTCAGTGTTACAGTCTTACAGTGTTCTTGGTGGTCTTGACAGTTACTTTGTCCCCATCTTCAGACTGAATCTCCCCAGCGATGAAAGCCTCCTTCTCATCTTTGACCCAGCAGGAGCGTTTGATGTCGTATGGCTTATTCATAGCATCCAGGCGCTCCTTCTCTGTGGGAACCAGGAATGGCATGGGGTCCACATCGTCCCCACATTCCCCTTTATACACCGGCATGGCTGCTGCTGCTGCCACCGACACACACCAACCAAGCAACTGACCAGCTCACTCACTTCCTGGCTGCTGCAGAGAGAGGCTGAGTGGTGGAGAGAAAACAGAAATGAAGGTGTTAATAGTAGTGAGAGGAATGACACTAGTTAGTATTATCAACAGGATCCAATGTTTGACTCAAGCACATACTCACCAACGCAGGATGCAGAAGTCTGCTGCTACATGTTGAGGCCCGACTGTTATATATCAGGCCTTCTCCTCCCTGATATGGTCACAACTCTAAAATCAGCCATCACCCTGAGGTCTCATCCCTCCGATCTGCCTGCTCCGACCACTGACAGCACGGGATCTGGGAATTCTTCAATCTGCCTCCCTCCATTTAAGGTTTCCCTGGAAAGCCATCACTCAGGCTAAAACCATCTCCTTTCCTCACTCTCATCATTCTTTCTCCATCCCCACCGCTCCTCCACACCTCGATTCTCATCCTGCCGCACCTCTGCTCTTGACCATCAATTGCTTTCTCTCTGCGCACCTGATGGGGCGAGTAAGGCATCTTAATTTAAAACCACTGAACCACAGAGACAGCTCTCTTAATATCTTTTTCATTTTTACAGTAATTTTTATTCTGCCACTCTACAGACTTCCCAATTTCAAACCCTATATCGCAAATTCAAAAACATGGGGTAAAAATTTTCAAATATGATGCACCTTTAATATATTTTTGTCAAATAAATCAATTGTTTTTCCAACCCACAATTATCTATATGACCGGGTATGTGTACCATGTTATCCTTGTAGAGGCAGAGCTGAGTTGGGTTCTAGGCCAACTATGCCAAGGTAACACACGCACTCACACACATAATGAGAAGAAGATTCTTGTGTCCATCAAAGCTTCTTGTGACACTTTCAGAGAAACGTTGCTCTTTTTGGCATCGCTGTCATGGTCATACCCAGAATGTAGCCTCAATCTAAACTAGATTCTTTAGATCTGAAGCAGCTGTTGCTCCTGTTCCCCAAAGGAGGCAAGATACAGACTGACACTAATCACACACACACAGAATCAGCCTCAGGAGAGTTAATGGTTTGACTCACTCCGTCTCTTTCATCTCTCATCCAGTCAGCAGCTTTTCAAAATCAGCATTGTTTTAGTTTCACTGTGAATTTCCTGGCATTACTCAGATTCTCAGGAACAAGAACATGTGTGTTTACTCTTTTTCATTGTCTCTCTTTTAACTTCTTCTTAAAGCCTGGTGTAATTTCTTCCCTGTCTCTGTTTTCTTTTTCTTTTATTTAAAAATATTTATGAGAAAGAAAGCCCAGATTTGGCTATCCAATGGGATTTCCCAACCGATCTGTGCAAAGAATTACTTCATGTTCATTAACTCAGTGTGTGTGTATGTGTGTGTGTGTGTCCCCAGAGGTTTTACTAAGTTTGTCTCTATGATGGGAATTATCTAAGTAGTTGTGAGCACACTCAGCCAGTCTCAAGGGTTTCAACAACGCTTTGAATAACACACACACACACCACATAGACATATAAACACACACACATATTTACACGTACATGTGCACACAAACACACTCATAATCACATAATCATACTAACAGCTGTACATAACCAGTTTGGAGGGATGAACTAATGTGTGTGTGTGTGTGTGTGTGTGTGTCTATCTGTCTCTGTCTCACTACAGCCACCTGTGAAGTGTTGACATAGTTAAACATACAAATACATACAAAGACAAGTGGGAGGAAGACAGATGTAGTGGAAGGGCAGATAAAAAGTGGGAGGAAGAGCTTGAGAAAAGGGACAGGCTGAAACAAAGAGACAAATGCTGCCATGAGGAGGAGGACTTTAAAGACCTCAAAATCATTACTTCCACCTGTGTCCTTAAGAATTATGTGTGTGTATGTGTGTGTGTGAGAGAGAGAGAGAGAGAGAGAGAGAGAGAGAGAGAGAGAGAGAGAGAGAGAGAGAGAGTGTGTGGTGGGGTTCAGACTCACACAGATCTACAGACAAAGAATGGATATAAAGGTTGAAACTGCACGTGTGTGTTTGTAAGACAAAGTGTGTGTGTCAAGCCTCTGGAAAGAGCCGCTTCACTGCTTATGTGGATTTACTGTGTCCTGTAAACAGGCTGGTCAGAGGGTCCATTGTTCCACCAGCTAATACTGCAGCCGTGCAGCTAACCCTGGTGCTGCTAAAGAGCCAAATCCCAACAACCCTTATCCCTGCCCACCAGCTCGCCCTCAACCTTTAAAGCAGTCTACCAGTGTTTTAGCCGACTGTGTGCTATACTTTACATTCCTGACAAACATTTTTTTAATGGCAATGTCCGTCGGTCGGTCCACCACTTTGGTCCAGACAGAAATATCTCAACAACTAGATGGATTGGCATGAGATTTTATACAGACATTCATGGTCCCCCAGAGGATGAATCCTTATGACATTGATAATTCCCTGACTTTTCCTCTCCAATAGCACCACCAGCAGATCAAAGTTCTCACTAATGCTGTGAAATATCTCAACATCTACTTGATGGATTGGCACATTTTGTACAGACATTGTTCACAGACAAAGTATACTACTGACTCTCTGATGATCCCCTGACTTTGGTTGCTCTTATTGGTTCCAATATTTGTAATCAATGTATGTAATCATTTATTTATTTATAAATTGATCTTACAATTTTTATTCTGTTTTTCTGTTTTACATTTATACATATATTTTGATATCACCTTGTATTTTATCATTGCCTTTTATTTTTGTTATTCGTGCCTTTTTCTACTGATGTCATTTCATTCTCTACTGTTGTGCCTTTTACTGTAATTTGTACAGCACTAAATTAAACTAAAATTTCTTAATTAAAACATTTATTTAGTATGATTGTGTGTGTTTGTACCAAAAATATAACAGACATTATAAATTAATGTAAATAAACAAAAATAATCGGGGGGATTTTCGCTCCTAATATCTAAAATAAAAGCAAAACCAAGCCAGTAGATTCCATTATGAGATTCTGATCTTTGCGGGAACACGCACGTTTCCCAGATGCGCGCACGTAATGTTATACCCGTTAAGAGTATGACGTCAGTACGTGCTTGAGCCTGCCCGAAAATGTTCTCCCGTGTTGTTGGATTTCGAAGGAGCGCAGGACTTTGCGATGAAATAATACATTTGTACCCGTGAGGAAAACAAAAACAAACCGCATGTTTGTGAACTGAAGTGATTCGTCTTCCCGCTGAGTGGTGAAACGGTTTTTTTGGGGAGACTCCAGAGGGAAGTTTGTGTGATCGTTTTTTCCCGGAGTGATGTCGAATCCCGGGACTCGGAGGAACGGGTCCAGCATCAAAATCCGACTGACAGGTAAAAAAAACGCTTACGGTGCATGTTTCAACTGGAGGTAAAAACGTTTTCACCCACAAACCGCTATCACAAAGAGTTGATATCAAGCAAACCTAACAAGACACCACGAAGTGTCTTGGAGGCTCTCTGGTGTGGTGTTTGCCTAAACATCCGGTTTTTGTGTGGCAGACACAGCGGCACAAGTGCTAGCTTGTTAGCTGAGATGCTAACCAAATTACCGAGAGGACAGCCAAGAAGCAGCCCACAATCCTGTGGATTTCACAGCCGACTAGTCTGCTGCTGACTAGTCGGGTCATTGAAAAAACACCAGCGCTTTAAAGCCATGTTTAGAAACTTTATCAATCGCTAACAGTAACCAGCTAGCGGTAGCTATCACTAACATTGTGGTTAATGTTGACCGCTAACGCTTGCTAGCTACACCCTTTTTTGGGGGGGCTGATCACCAGCCGAACCCGTCGCTTGACCTGAATGCGACGAGCTCTGTACCAAGGATGAAAGCAAATGTCGAACAACAGTCTCTCTGAAGATCGATCTGTCGGTAGATTTGACATGTTAGCCCAGATTAGCTATGACTATTGATTGGCTGACTATCGGTTAGACAGATGTCTGACTCGTTGAACTTATCCTTACCCAGAGAAGCTGGACACGTTTGCTCTTTTGGGTACCCTGTACTCAACTCATATTTTTTTTGGGTCAGACTGTCCTCTGCAGGGCACATAGAAGTCTCTCTCTCTCTCTCTCTCTCTCTCTCTCTCTCTCTCTCTCTCTCTCTCTCTCTCTCTCTCTCTCTCTCTCTCTCTCTCTCTCTCTCTCTCTCTCTCTCTCTCTCTCTCTCTCTCTCTCTCTCTCTCTCTCTCTCTCTCTCACACACACACACACACACACACACACACACACACAGACGGACACAGCTGGAACAATGGTTTTTACTGTAGCTAATGTAACCCCACTGGGCACCCAGGGGTCTCTATTCAAATGGAAATGACCACTCTGTGCCGCTGGGCAGACGCCTTGTCCTTCTTCTGCTTCAAAATTGAGCAAACAGACACCAGAATGTGCTTACTGGCAGACTAAATATTTCTAGATGTGGTTGGTATGAGCCAGGGCGGGAGGGTACATCAAGTGCATGATTGTGATGGATGTTTTTAAGGAAAAGTGCTGTCTTAATTGACATCTAACAATGAACGGCACATGTTTCCTTTTTATTTTCCCACTCTGTCCCTCACAGGACAGATAAATTCAGTAGATAAAACTCACAGATCTGACACACGAATCACAGTCTGTTCACTTCAGTGTAAGTCAAATAAAGTTAATTTGTTTGGATCAATATTAGAGACAGTGTGTCAATGGGCTTAAAAGACCCCACAACACCATTGGGTCCTAATTAAGCTTAAGCCCTCCAAGAAGACAAGGAAAAACTCCTCTAAAAAACATAATACACAGTAAGTAAGTGAAAGAGACTTCAGGAGACAAAATTCAAAAGTGATCCCAGAGCAGAAACAGATAAAAAGTTGTAAAGGTAAGAAGTAGACGTGAAACAAGTAATTGGTTAATTGGTTGTTGAAAAATTCACTGATTCCAGCTTCTTGATTGTGAACGTTTTAGGACAATAAACCAAAAATCTCCAGGTTTCGAACTGTTGGTCAGACAAAACAAGACATTTGAAGACAGCACCAGGGCCACTGGAAACATGTGATGGGCATTTTTCACTGTTTGATGACATTTTAGGGAGAACAATTGATAGATTAATCAAGAAAATAACCAGTAAATTAATTGATAATGAAAACAACCATTAGTTCCAGGCCTAGTTAGAAGAAATACAAAATACAGCAATACTATAACCCATCAGGTGTATTATAGGGCCAATACTAATGTAGTAAATCCAATATAAGTGCTTCCAATAAAATAACACCTGCAGATTGTTTCAGTTAAGTGCAATAAATTATCAGCCAGATGAGTCAGGAAAGCAGAGGAAGTGTGTGTGTGTGTGTGTGGAGGGTTTGGAGTGTGGTGTTTGGGTGTGTGTATGTATTTGTAAACCAGTCACTCATTATTTCAGCTTGGATGCTAACAGAGGTTATTGCCCCTGACTGTGCCCCGCCCCCACAGGTATGAGTGGAATTCTAATTGGGTGAGGAATGTGTGATGAGCCAATGGGAGTGCAATGCTGCCCCGCTGGCCAGCGCTCTGTTTAGTCTGTCAGTGAGCGGGGTTGTTTGGCCTACATCAGAAAGGCCTGTGTGTCTGTGGCAGGGACACAGACAAAGAGCGGGCGAGTTTGACACTGGTTCAGATTTCAGAGAAGCGGTTGTGTCTATATGGACATGTTTTAGCTAGCCAGGGGGGGGATTGTTGTGTCTCTGTCTCTATCATATGGTTTTTTTGTGGATACGCTTAAGTTAGCGGAGGGAGATGTGCTATAAGTATAAGAAAAAAGTCACATTATTATCTTTAGGTAGTGTGGTCTAGTGAGACATGAACGGATGGTATTAGACTTAATGGAGAAACACTTGCTGAAAAATCTTTTTCCCGTCTGGTGTAGCTCTGTGTATTCAACCTAAATAGTATCCAAGACTATTGACACCAAATGCTCAGTCAGATTCTTTGTTTTATTTATTTATTCTTTGAAAAGGTATTGCCATTATTTAGGAAATTTTGTGTATTTAATACTTTTGTACTGTATACTGTTTTTTAGGGGAAAAAAATCTCATTAGTATTAAAACATAACTTGTAATTTTATCCAAAAATAACAACATATATAAGGCTGTAACTAACTGTGTTCATTACCCATTGATATAGCTGTTATTGATAGCTATTATAGCTGCACATCACAATTTTCCTTCACAAATCTTGTTTGTCTGACCAGTTGTCCCCCCCAAAAGTTTACAATGATATTTTCAAAAAAGCAGAAAAGCAGCAAATCCTCACATTTCAAAAGAGAATAGTTGGCATTTCTGCTTGAAAATATTTTAAAGTATTAGTAGTAGTTATTAGTAGTTATTATAACAATAATTTAAGAAAAAAAAGTTGCCAATGAGTTTTCTGCCGGTCCACTAATTTATTATTTGACTATAAGTTTAATCTCCTGAATATATACCCAGCAAAGTAAGGCATCAACGATGTAATGCTGTGCTTATGCTACTGAAGCTTTCACAATATCAGAAGATTGTCAGGAAATAAACAGGTCAAACGCTAGAATAAAAGGGTATTTTTGTTTAGGAATGAAAGAGGTTTATAGTATAAAAAAAAACGCTGTCTAATGGATGAACACGTCAGTGATTCAGCAGGATAATGTTAATTGGCTCACGGAAGCAACACGTGCTGGTCGGGTTTTGGTGCCAGGTACTGGGATTGAACACCTACTTGATCAGGCACCAACACAGGTCAGCGGCAGGACAGCCTGTGACTCACGCTCACTAGAGAGGGAAAGAGGGAGCTGGAAAGAGGGCAGGAGAGTAAAAGAATGAGGTATAAGTAAAGGAATAAAGAGTGATGGAGTAAAAAGGAAAGGACGCAAAAAAAAAAGTCGCTTAAGTGTTTTTAGAGAGAGAGGAAAAGGGGGGAATCATGCTTACTTAGGAGGCAGCATAAGCACTTCTAATCCTCTCACTGACTGACTGAGCCTGCAGCATGTGCAGAAACACACCGAAGTTCACAAAATCAATATAGAAAGGTGGCTGCAGGGACATACTGTATATTAGAAAGGGAGAGCTTGTGTGTGTGTGTGTGTGTGTGTGTTTTACAAAATGATTTAGTTTTTTTTTTGCTTATTTAACAACTAATATTAAACTCAGACCTACTTTTTGTTTGGTGGGCAGTGAAGCAGAGAAACCTATTGGTCATCTTGAGTGTGTGTTTGGATGCTACTGCAGGCTCTGTTATTAAGTAGGTGAGATATTTGCTCATGCGCCCGCCGTTTGTTGCTTTGTTTTTGTAACTGAGAGGAGAAGGTTACACAGGAAATGACATTGTCGTAATCTCGTATAGGTCACTCCGCTTCACTTGTAAATCTGTGACTGCACTCTGAAACGGCACAGTCTAGTCCAACCCGTCGGGATTTCAGCATTCATCATTTTCGGCTCGATCTGTGATTATTAATCTCGGTGCGGGGATGATTCACTGCGCCTTGGCTCCTTTTCCAAACTACTTGACTATTATCTGTGATTGAAGATGTTTCAATGAAACTTCCATGCGTCTGCAGTTTAAAATTGTACAGATTTATTGAATTCAGTACATAAATTGTTCTTTCTTGTTAAGATGCAAGAGTAGAGCAGACGTGCAAACCCTTGAAATATATGTAGGAGCTGGTTGATTGTGCTAATAACAGCTCGTATCCTGGTACAGAAGCAACTCATTTTTTTTTATCATCTCTCTTGTACAGTTTCTGTTTGTTCCCTCAAGTTTGGATGAATAGAATTCTTCCCCCGCCGGCTCTCTACAGCTCTCAGGTTTTCTAAAAAAGAGCGGACATAAATGCCAAAAAAGAAAGCGGCAGCGGGGGAAATTGAGAACCAGCTGAGCTGTTGCTGTGTGTGTCTTTACCAGCCATGACCTTGGCAGAATGAGGAATTTCCTGAGAGGCTGAGAAAGGGCCTGTCACACATTCAGTGGCACAGAGGAGCTGGTCAAGAGACTGAAAAGAGAGACCGGGGTGAAATTAGGGGTGTCCCTTGTCTCTGGCAGGAGATTGGAGGGTGAAAGGGGGTGGATAGCACAGCAGTGACAGAGACAGAGAAAGTCTTCCTCCGCTGCTTGTCTGAAAGAGGAGGCAGGGGCAAATTAGAAACTTGATTCTCTCTCTCTCTCTCTCTCTCTGTCTCTCTCCCTCTCTCTCTCGTAGCTGTGCTTCTCTCATTGTGTCGGTAGAAGAGATGAGGTCTCGGTGTGGAATGTGTGAGTCAAGAGGAGGAGGAATGGAAGGGGTTTATGAGGAAGAGGGAAGGATATCCTGCAGCCATTCTCCATGGGTTAATCACAGGAAATAGAGCAGGCTACGCCAGACACATCTACGCCACCAGTCACCACATCCTAAACCACTGGCTGACTGACTTACTTCCTAGATGGCTGTCTGGGCCAAACCAAATCAAGCCAGATTTTAATTGGACCTCAAAGCTATGATAACATTTTGGGTGGTGTAACCAATCAATAGGACCAAGCTGAGTAGATTTACAAGAGTCAAGACAACACCATCAATCTTCATCCCTGAAATGTTGCCAAAATATCGCCTTAGCATAGATAGTTTTTAGAGCTGTAATTAAGTTATTTTCATTATGAATGACCACTGACAACTGTTTTGATTAATTGATTATTTTGTCCATAAAATGTCGAAAGATTTAAATATTTCTCAAACAAAACACAAAGCAGCAAATCCTCCCATTAGAGAAGCTGGAATATTATATGGAATATTTGGCTTTTTCTTTGCTTGAAAAGAACATAAAACTTGTGATAATTTTACTTTCAATTGACTACCCTAATTGACTTATCGCTTCAGCTCCAATTGTATTGCATGAAACACAATTGAAAGCTCTGGTAGATATACACAAGAGGAAACAAAACCTTCATGAATTCAAATCAATGTATCGAACAGCGCTCCTCCCACTCCGAGCCCATATCCCCCCCCATCTAACAGCGTACAGGTGATTTATATGATCGAGTTACACATTCCATCTTAGACCCTCATTGGTAAAACGGGCATCCAGGGGAATGAAGCTAACAGTATTTCTGAGATCCAACTTGTTTCTGGCCTCCATATATAGCAGTTTATCTTCATAAAACTTCCAGACTGTAGCCTTCAGGGAAGAATAGAAATTGTAATCCAGTACAGGCCAATACACCTGTCGCTGATGCGTCTTGCATTCCTTGGGCCACAGTGGTGTATAGCAGCGTATCTTTAATATTACATCAGTAATCAGCGAAACATAGATAAGATCTTAGGATGAGGTATTTACATAGCAGCTCTAGAAATATTTTCTGCTGCATTAAACATCACTAATCATTGGTTTTCCAGTCCTGAGAGCAAGCGAGGGCTTTTATGTAGGCTCATTACTGATGCTGATGACTCTCAACAGTCATACAAGGACAAAGTCACAATGAAAATCAAAGCAGATACAATGTTTTATTCACACACAGTAGCTTACATGTAGTTAATAATGCAGTTGTTTGATATTGTATAAATACAGTAATTACCACACTCCTTCATCTATAGCCAAATCAATTCCCTTCTGGCATAAACTGCTCATATGTTTGTGTTTGATTTACAATGCCAAGCTGCAGTGTTTTTCCCTCAATCTCTTGTGTTTGACCACAAAATACATCAATCAAGTACATTTTTGTAAGGATTTTTAGAGTATACAATAACAAGACGTGTCTACAACCATGTTAGCAGCTCTGTCAGGCAGCGTTGCTTTGAGCAAAATGCTAATGTTTGCATGCTACAAAATTTGACAAACCGTAGTTGAGACATTTCACTAAAAACCACAAATGTCCACCTCATCGTGGTACTTTAGGAAAAGTCAGCGATCGCCAAAATCATTAGGATTCATCGTCTGGGAACCATGAATGTCTGTACGTTTCATGACTACTCATCCAGCTGTTTCTTAAGAAGATATGTTTACCTCTGAACATTATTCATGCACATTCTTCTGGCCACATAAGGTTTCCAAAAATGGGCTTAAGTGCAGCTATTCAGAAGTAGGCATTACGATCTTCAGTGTAAATATTATTGTAGTTTTCGTGTCAATTACAACCTTGTTGGATGCATTACATCAGCCTAGAATACAGACTCGCAGCTTGTTTTTGTTCAATGCCCACACTGCCCTATAATCAAGACGAGTACTCAAGACTGACTGGACATGACTGTGTTTCTGAAAATGAGCCTATCGTGGTTCACTTGTATGATTTAGTGTGACAACAGTCCTGACTGAGCTGACTTAGACTGATAATATGCCTGTTCTCGCCCTACACACACAAACACAATAAACTTAATCCTCAGCACACACCCACAAATTCAAAGTCTTGGTCAGTTTGAGCTTTGCTCTCTGAATCCACAAAGATGATGTGGCAGAGGAGGCATTCTGCCACTCTCGCTGTGGGCGGCCTGTGTATGTGTGTGTGTGCGCGTTTGTGTGTGCAGTGATCCCGACACTAGCCTATACTTTACTGCTCACTCTGTCTGCATGTCACATAAGTTTTCCCTGCTCATTACCATCCTCTGGCATTCATGTATTAGTTTAACTAGCATTCTTCCTACTCAGACAGTTTTCATGTACACCAGCATGCATTTGTAGCAGCCTACACACTGTGAAATCATTTACATATTTGCGTGTTTGGCATTTTGTTCATAATGATCTTTTTCTTTTACAGTATTATGTGCCAAGAACCTCGCAAAGAAAGACTTCTTTCGTAAGTACCTTTTTTTTTTATTGTGCTCATTTTCATATGCATGAATATTGAGTCATGATGAGATGATGTGTTTGAGTAAGGGTCTGTTCGTGCCATCAAAAGCGACACTATAAACAAATCGGCAGTGTTGATCATTAGCTGTGCAGTATCATGATCGTTTGCATTTCCACCGAAGTCGAAGAAAGGACAGCTGTGTTGACCTGTAATGGCACCATAATAACAAGTGTGGCTGGCCAGCGTTCGACCCACAATCAGGCGTTTGTTCACGGTCGCAAAGCTTCTGTGAACATGCCAAATTAGATTTGTTTGGAGTTTGTCGGCCTAAGACTGCCAGGATTAGGGTTTTCATTTGCACGAGTGTCACCACGCTTTGATTAATTATGCAGTGCAGATACGGTTAATGACAGTTTTAACCAAATATAATACTATTATAGGGTCAAAGGATTTCAAATTGCAGGCCAGCCTCAGTGACCCCTGTGTCTAGACAGCAAGCGTGTCAGACGCGTGTTACTTGCAACAGATACGCTCTCACTTTAATCTATGCAGCTTTCTGTATCGGCACCGTGCAGGCCCGCATCTCAGCCACGTCTCACAGGCATAAAAGCAACATTTACGCTTCAAGTCTATTTTCCTCCATTGTATGTGCGTCACTACAGTCGTGTATTGGGTTCTGAGCGCTTCCAATACGCGGGTGACCTACGCTCAACACTGCACCTGAACACCTCTAGTATAGACGCGCAGACAGAGCACTCACTGCTGCTGCTGCTCTGCTGACGTGCTGCTAACGCTACACTTGCTGTCTAGACACGGGGTAAAGGTACAGGAAAAAAGATTTAGTTTAATGTCTGGAGATACTGCTATCTGCTTTACTTAAGCCATTTTGAATCTTTTTATGCTATTAGTATCTTCTCTTTAATGTAACTTAGTAGATGCAAACAATTAATTAGAATTGTGTACCTGCAGGCCTGCCAGATCCATTTGCCAAGGTGGTGGTGGATGGATCAGGTCAATGCCACTCTACAGACACAGTCAAGAGCACACTGGACCCCAAATGGAATCAGCACTACGACCTGTGAGTCCTCTACATCATATTCACAATTTATCTGTTATCGATATAGGGTTCTACTTTTATAAATAATAAATAATTAAATGTATTTTAAAAGATGTCAAAGATATTTATCGTCCTTGTTATATCCAGATTTTTCCCTCATCCTCAGTCATTTTCCAAAAACAGGAGTTGGTAAATGAAAGATTATTTTAAGACTTTCAGATGGCTCCATCGATGCCAGATTATTTTAATAAAGGTTGAGTAAAGAGAGTAGTAAATCCGATGTGTCTGTTTTTCAGCTACATTGGAAAGACAGACTCAATCACCATCAGTATATGGAACCACAAGAAGATCCATAAACGACAGGGAGCAGGCTTCTTGGGCTGCATACGACTTCTTTCTAATGCCATCAGCAGGCTAAAAGACACAGGATGTAAGTCTGTCTGTTTAGCCTTCTGATTTTAAATACACAGAAATCCTCACATGCTCCAAAATGTCCACTCTGATACACTGAAGCGCAGTTAGAAATGAATTTCTCGTTACCTTCTTCTTCCAGACCAGCGACTAGATCTATGTAAACTGAACCCTTCGGACAGCGACGCAGTGCGGGGTCAGATTGTAGGTAAGGCCCGGACACACGGATACATTATCTGTACACCCTGGCGGTCTCCCTCCCCCAATGCCGCTTTTCTTTCACTGTGTGCATATTCTGCTCCCCCCCCCCCCCCCCCCCCCCCCCCCCCCCCCCTCAATGTCACATGCTCACTGTCTCCTCTGACTTTTACATCTCTACTCTTGTTTCCAGTAAGCTTACAAACGCGAGACCGCATCGGCAGCGGAGGCCCCGTGGTGGACTGCAGAGGACTGTTGGAAAATGATGGGTGAGTGTGTCACCAGACGTTTACGCCTCCAGTGTCAAATAGTGACATTTACAGAAATAATTACTCATTGTCACATTGTGTAGTTGTTTACACATGTTTCATAGATTATTCTGTATCTTTGGCTCACTGTTGTCAGATTTAGAGAAAGATGATTTTTAACTGGTTGAAAATAAAACAAAAGAATACCCTGTTATGTTTTATCCCTCTGTATAATTTAATGACATGACAAATCGCAGGTACCAGAACCCCCAAATGCGGTTTCACGCTAGCAGCTTAGCTCTTTAGTCGTGTTGGGATCCCATGTGACGTAGGACTGAGACCCAGTTTTGGAGCCTGCTGTGTTGCAGGATCTGTCTGCAGCTCAGTTTGGTTATAATCATCATTTGTTTGATCCTCTTGAGTTCAAAATAAAAAGCAGTTGACCTATCATGTGATTTCAGTAAAACCCAGAATATAGGACTTCAGTGTTGTGTGTCTCTGTGTGTGTGTGTGTGTGTGTGTAGGCCTGTGTTTGAGGGATGTTTCAGCGAAGAGCCACTTCCCTATTCAGACCCCACTGGTGCAGCAGGGGGAGGGAACTGTCGGCTTGACTCACCCAGTCAAGAAGGCCGTCTTCAGACGCAGCGAATCAGAGGGCAGGATTCCAGAGGACACGGCCACACCCCTCAGAACAGACCTCACGGGCACCAACCGCCTGACCTGCCGGAGGGATACGGTCAGTCGAACATTTTTAGGGCTTAGCTCGCAACTTCAAATATGTCCCATAATTCTCTGACCCAAGTTACTGGTATATAACATGGTTCTTTGTTTTCTTTTTAAAACAGAGCAGCGAACAACAGTGCAGGGCCAGGTGTACTTCCTTCACACACAGACAGGCGTCAGCACCTGGCACGACCCTCGGATACCGCGGTATGATCACACCCCACTTCTCTCACGTCCGGTCTTAGCAGAACCTGGAATAAAATGAACCTTAAATAAACCCCCCACAAAGAAACTGGGTCATTGCAGAGGAAGGGGACAAAGAGGAAGAATATAACAAAAAGAAAGAACAGAACAAATTACGTGTTAAGGATAATACTGGATGTTTTTTGTTATATTATGTTATTGAAAGGTGTATTGTGTACTTCCGAAAGGACTGAAAGAGTTGAAAAATCCATGTTGTCCTTATTTTGTTCTGCACTAATTACACCAACAGATTAAGAGAAAATCTCAGGTTATTTTCTTTGGCCCCCCATGTCTGAGTTTAGGTCAGTATGAGGGGTTAAGAACATACAGTATTTAGGGTCAGAGCTGATAGAAAGAGGTCTGGTTGAAGGCTTAACAAATTAAGTTGGTATTGCTGGCTGGAGTCTCAGTCTGGTTACTTATGTGTGCTGCAGGGACCTGGCCAGTGTGAGCTGTGAGGAACTCGGTCCGTTGCCAGTGGGCTGGGAGGTCCGAAGCACCGTGTCTGGCCGGATCTACTTTGTGGACCACAACAACCGAACCACACAGTTCACAGACCCGCGCCTGCATACCATTATCAGGTACCGGCATGCACAAGACGGGTGACGGACATCCCTGACACATACAGAATAAGTGGTTTCAAGACTAATCTGTGGTTAATCTCATCTGTCACCGCTGAACACAGACTGGACCTGAACATGACCTACTAACAGTCATCAGCTCTGTTAATAACGCTCAATCGTGTGATATACAAAAAAATGTGGGCTTAGAGTAGATTTAGCTGGCACAGAATGTAATCCAGTACATAATATACATAAAAACAGCCCCGCTCTCTCTTCTCTCTTCTCTTTTTTTTTTTTTTGCCGTCTCTCTGTGGTACATTTGTCAACTCTTCTTCTTCTCTCTTGTCATGTTGTCCTCCTCTTCTACTTCTTCCCACCTCCAGCCAGCAATCCCAAGCGAAGGACTCCTCCCAAGCCCCCCAGATGGACGTGGGGGGTGAAGAGGGGGGAGGCGGAGGAGTGGGCGGCGGAGGAGGAGACGGAGATGTGGCGGCGCGCTACGAGAGAGACCTGGTCCATAAGCTGAAGCTGCTCCGCCACGAGCTGTCCCTGCAGCAACCGCAAGCGGGACACTGTCGCATAGAGGTGTCCCGCGAGGAGATCTTTGAGGTGGGTGCAGGTGTGACACCAGAAAGCCACCTGGTGAAAGGTGTCACACTATCAGTTACTCTGTTTTTGAATAAACAAACATTTCACTCCCATGCGGAGCTATGAAAGCAGTGTGTGGGTAGTTCCTGTTGGAAGTTCACATTCACGCAGACACATCCACACTCCTCCCTGACTCACACAGCAGTCACAACAACCTTTTCTTTCTCTTGAGGAGAGCTCAACAGCTGCACTGGTTGTGAATAATAATAATAATACACAGACGACTGATCTGAAAGAGCTGTGTTGTAGGTCTCTAATTGTTTCTTTTGTATGAGATAACTGGGTCTGTTGATAAAGGTATTAATGCTGTGTGTTTGTGTGGGTCTAGGAGTCGTACCGGCAGATAATGAAGATGAGGCCCAAAGACCTGAAGAAGCGTCTGATGGTGAAGTTCAGGGGAGAGGAGGGTCTGGATTATGGTGGTGTGGCCAGGTGATTTTCTGTTCTCACATCTCTCAGCAGCGTAGTCGAGCTATTTTGCCTCTTGCGGAGTCGTGCTTCTGCGAGCCGCGTCTGTCGTAGGCTTTCCATTTTCGACGCTGCACTTGTTAAAGCATCGTAGTTTGCTTTTTAAGTCACATCCCATGAGTCCATCTTTTTCTCCAGCTGAACATATAAGAACAGAGTAAAAAAAAAAAAAAAACAGCTTGATTTGTGATAGCTCTGGTTTCATGGCTAGTACTGATTGTATTGATATTCCAATTTTTAGAAAAGCCTCTTTAAGTGTCAGTTGAACAAACAGTGGAAAGTTTTTGAAGGAGAGTTGATAGCGTGTGCCAGATATACCCACAACATTTGTTTGTTTGGTTCATCAGCTTGGCAGGACGTGTGGAAAATTTCTGAAACAAAATAGATGATCTTGAAACTAACAACGCAATATATTTGGCATTTTGCAGCACTCCCCTCACATTCATTAATGTGTTGTAATAACTGGAAATTTTTCAGCTTACATACTTTAAACAGTAAGAAAAAGCAAAAGTGCTACATTTATCAAATAAAGCTGATAGTTTTCAAGGTGATACAGAGACTGCATCATATAATCTGGTGTTTTTTGCACTTTCTTCTAGTTGATTGTTCTACCAATATTCTGTGAGTTTTGAATATTTGTGGTATATGCTGGTTGTCTCTTAGGGAGTGGCTGTACCTGCTGTGTCATGAAATGTTGAACCCCTATTACGGCCTGTTCCAGTACTCCACAGACAATATTTACACACTACAGATCAACCCCGACTCCTCCATCAACCCTGTGAGTACACAGAAACACACACACACACACACACACACACACTAACACATATAAAGTGCCTCATGGTTGAACTGAATAAAGGGGAATCTCTTTGACTCTCTGTCTGTCTTTCTTTCAGGACCATTTGTCATACTTCCATTTTGTGGGTCGCGTGATGGGCCTGGCAGTTTTTCACGGTCACTACATCAACGGGAGTTTCACGCTGCCCTTCTACAAACAGCTGCTAGGCAAACCCATCCAACTCAACGACCTGGAGACCACCGACCCAGAGTTGCACAAGAGCCTCGTCTGGATATTGTGAGCAAACACACCTGCACACAAGACAAGTCGATCTGACAATGGAGAGCTTTTTATTATGGATTACTCTACGGTTTATGTCCTGCATAAGTGTTACTCAATCTAATCTTTTTGTTTGCAGAGAGAACGACATCACTTCAGTCCTAGACCACACATTTTGCGTGGAGCACAATGCCTTTGGAAAGTTTCTACAACATGAGCTCAAACCTAATGGGCGTAATATCCCTGTTACTGAGGAGAACAAGAAAGAATACGTAAGGTAATAAAACTGTGAAAGCTGTCTTCTGTCTTTTTATATCCCGGGTACAGAGTTTAAACAATTTTCCAGTCATATGCTGTGTTCTTTCATGCCAGCAGAAAGGGCTATTGTGCACATTGCTTTTGCCAGTTTTAGTAGATTTATCTGACCTGCATCACTGTTGTGCTTTTACTTTTCTTTATACCTTACTATACCTTATTGTCTCTAAGGCTTATAGGATATAGCCACCATACGGTTCGTGCTTGTGATTATGTCTAAAGCAAATTTGTGTTTGTTTTTCTCAGACTTTATGTGAACTGGAGGTTCATGCGGGGAATTGAAGCCCAGTTTCTGGCTCTACAGAAGGGATTCAGTGAGCTCATCCCCCAGCACCTCCTCAAACCTTTTGACCATAAAGAACTTGAGGTACGTACGTCGTCTGTAAACGATAAATAAAGTCGTAATGAATAAATAAATCTAATTCTGCACATTGTACATCTGAATATTGAATTTTTAAATTTCAGTCTAATTTTATTAGTTTTGGACACACAAAAGGGAGGAGTGTAAAAGTCCAGAGCATCGCGTGCGACATTGTGTTTTCAATCCTCTCCTTCTCCTCCAGTTGATCATCGGCGGATTAGGAAAGATAGACCTCGCAGACTGGAAGACGAACACCCGCCTGAAGCACTGTACAAGCGAAAGCAACGTGGTGCGGTGGTTCTGGCAGGCGGTGGAGGCCTTCAGCGAGGAGAGGAGAGGACGCCTGCTGCAGTTCGTCACGGGCTCCACCAGGGTCCCTCTACAGGGATTCAAAGCGCTGCAGGGTGGGTCATGCACTGGTTCAGAGTCCACACAGAGACACACATCAATTACTGTATCATTATTGCCCAGCCCCGATTCAAGTGTGTTATTGTTGAGTGTCTGCATCCAACATTTATATCGTCCTACACAGTCATAACCTGAGCTGCACATTATACACTTAATATAATTCTTGCATTAAAATTTGTAAAGCCAATTCATTTAAGAAAATTACCATATTTTCTATAGAGCTTTGTATCAGATGAGTGGAGGGGCATGTTAGTGTGGATCTGTTGGTTATGATTGTTTTTAGGCAGCTTTTCTTGATGCCCAGCATAAATAAATTCTGAAATTCAGATGCAAACAAGCATGTCCGCACTGCACGTCAACAAAAACAAAAGTCCCATTATAAACTAGTTTATCAGTCTGACTTGATGAGAACTCGTGTTGTTTTAAAAGATAAGCATTGCTCTGTGTACCAGAGTAGAGCAGTGATAACTAGAATGTATGTGTGTAAGGTTCTACAGGTTCTGCAGGACCAAGGCTCTTCACCATCCATTTGATAGACGCCAACACAGACAACCTGCCCAAGGCTCACACGTGGTAAGAATACATAAATGAACCTGCACCTCACCGACTTCTCTGACAACATTTGCTAAAGCGTCAGGTTTCGGGATCACTAATTCTCCATTTCCTTCTGTAGTTTTAACAGGATAGACATCCCTCCCTACGAGTCTTACGAGAAACTTTACGAGAAACTGCTGACGGCTGTGGAGGAGACCTGCGGCTTTGCTGTGGAGTGATGAATCCACAACCGAATCAACATACACACAGCCACACTTGCGCTTGCACTTGCACACAACTATTTGACATTTTTACATATATACACACACACATACACAGAATATCGAGTATACACCGAGTATACGGAGCGGCCAAGCATCACAAGAACACAAACACACACATACACATGGTCTGTTGCCACCTCTTCACCACTGAACTGTTGAGAGGTTAAAGGAGGAAGCACAGCAGGAGGGGAAGAAATAAAACAACAACAACAACAACAAAAAAAACAACAAAAAAAAGAAAAGTATTTTAAAAATTTTTCAAATGTTTTGAAGAAGCATTTTTATCCTTCAGTTTTAACAAGCTATGATGTCATTCTTCAGAATGTCGACCGCCACAGCGAATTTGACTCTGTCTCCAATCACACTCGAGTCACCGGACAGAATCGGCCAATCACAAACGAGCCTGTGAACAGAGACCTTGAAATCAGATGTCTGAAGAACAAGGCGGAGACCGATTGTCTTTCTGTCTGACAAGCTGATTGATTGACTTGTATTCATGCTTCATGTTTAACCACTGTCGTGTATCAGAACGTGTGAATGCGCGCGTGAGAGAGCGAGAACGAATTTGTGTCTGTGTGAGAGAGTGTGTGTGTGTGTGTGTTAGGCATGGCACCCGGTTACGCTGTTTCAAAAAAAACAAAACAAAAAAAAAAAAAGATCAAATGAGCCTGCTCCTCTGTTTGGTAACTTTTTTGTCTCTTCCGTTTGTACTTGCGACCACTCTGATCCACTCTGATATTTTATTATTTATTACTAAGTGATTACTGACCAAGCTGCTATATGCTCTACAAAGAGCTCACACTAATCTCTTCATCACCCCCTCTACCAGAGTTGAAGGGTCAATTCACTTGCAATTCAAGTAATCCACAAAGTGGGTTTTATTGAATTTCGTTACTTTTTTTTTTTTTTTTTTTTTTTTTTTTAACATTCATATTAATGCGGAGAAATATTCTTGTGCGTGTATGAAAACTGTCTTTTGGTGTTTTTAATACCATGTTACATTTATTGAAGTGAAAGGGGATTGACCGTCCCAGCCCTAATTTTAAAATCTTAACTCATCTTTTGAGATTTACTCTACTGACGTTATGGAGAGGTCAGAGGGCATGACCTGGATTATTTTACAAAATGAGCCGTGAAAATGGAAAGAAGGAGTCAACTTCAGGAATTCTTCAGTTGTATGTGACGTGTTTAATAAAATCTCAAGCCTTTCGTACATGTTTCATTATCAATTTCACCATTTTTTTTTTTTTTTTTTTTTAACACTTTGTTGCACGGATGTTTCTCTGCCCATCTGTCTTTCTCCATAGCTTGAATGTTAGTAAAAGGGTTCCCTGTTTGTCAAGTTGTCATCATCCTCAAGACCACCATGAATGAACAAAGTCTATTTACGGTCATTGATCCTCCATAGAAGTGAATGAAATCAAAAACCTAAATGTCGAGCGAGTAATGTGGAAAATGTTGGGCTCTACTGTAGATTGAAGACTGTTAAGCAGTATCATTTCAATCTGCATTTTCTAGGTTCTCAGTTCACTGTGTAATGGATGCAAGAGTATTGTAACTTACTATGTACTAAAACATTTATGAAAAAATACAATGTAAATAAGATTATATTAAAAGAAATTAAATTGAAAATACTTTTCTTTGTGTTATGTGCATTAATTTCTCTATATGAATGTATCCAAATCAAATATGTATTGTTTACAGACATATACGATTTACTTATTACACATAGGCACTGAAAGTGTTATATTTCAGTCTTATGTTTCCTCAACTTCTCAAGCAATCCAAAGAAACAGAATTTGTCCAAGAGGTGAGTTGTAATTCTGACGTAATGGGACATTGATTGATGGATTTAATTGAAAAATATCATGAGGGCCTATTCCTTTTGGAATTATTAGGTTTTTATAGTCTTTGTTCTCCAGTTATGACAGCATAATAATCTCTTTATTATTTTAATATTTGAAATGATGGATAAGCCTTAATTACATTAGGTCTACATTTAAAAAATCGAGTATGGCTTTGCTGGGTTTTTTGTTTGTTTTTCTTGTTAGGTTGATTCATTTACACATGTGATTTTAATAACTTAATAACTATACAGTTTAGTTTGGAGTTCACAGCTGTCACCTCTGCCGTTCTTGCAGCTATCCTCTACCTCGATGTATCCTACAATGCTGAGGATGTCCTCTTCCTGTAGACTACAGTTCCCAGAAGGCCACTGCTTGTACGCAGCGAAAGACAAAATACGCGTGACGTTCGACTGGTCTTGTTTTGGCAGTTTGTTTCGATATTCACGGATTGTCAGTCCATCAAGAAGGCGTTTTGTACTGGTTATCCAACACGAAGCTGCGGTATTGTACATTTCTGCATATGTAGCTCTTATACCTGCATCTTACACTGTATATGGATGGTTTGAAGCGATGTTATGGGCATAAATTCAACCACAAGTGAGCTAACTAGTTAACATACAGGCTAGCTAGCTAGCCAAGCTAATTAACATTAGCTTAGCTGAGAGCAGTGGTTTGTTCTGTTTGTGTGCGCGGAAGTGATCGATAGTTGCTCTACCGTGTTTGTTTCTATAGCTGCAGCATCTTAAACTTTAAGTCAGTATTATACGTGTTAACGTTATTGTCAAGATTATGAATAAAACGCAAGTTGGTATAGTGTTGCAACATTGCCAGTTTCTCGTAATGTTAGCGCCCACTCTTAAACAACATGTAACATTCACATTGATTAAATGCCAACTTTGATCAGATCGGGGGCGAGTAGCTAGGGCAAGTACCTAATGATGACGGAGGTAATGTTTCAAAGTATTCATGTGGGATAAGGTTAGCCAACACATCAAACCAACTTTCAGTTAGCAGCTAACGTCATCTTCTATATTGGTGATTTAAAGTGACACAAATCCTAACACCATAACTATTCTCCTTATGCTATAGTTTTCTGCTTTTTTTTTTACAAGCCTCCTTTTTGTTCAGTTCTCTTTTGCTAACTTATCAGTTGAACTTGCCACTGGATAGTTTCTTGTTCTTGTATGATCCGATCATTTATGGTAACAGGGTGCGGTCCAAGCCTTCACGAGTTTGGTAAATGTTATGAGAAGTCACAGTTTTAAAGTGAAACGATTTTTTGGATTCCAGGGGAATACCGTCGCTTTAGCTGTGTGTATGTGTGTCTGTGTATATATGGAGTAGATGGTATCGCTGGAGCAGTGACTGTGTGGGCTAATTCAGAGAGCTGGTGAGAGTAGTGTCACAATGGCAGATGGAGGCAGTGATGACGAAGTCATTCACCTGGCAAGCTTCAACATCCATCGCAGCCAAGGTGAGACAAATGCACATCTTCACTCACATGCATACATATACAGCTCAAACTATTTAGTGGCATGGCATATGCTGCCATATGCACATACCACTGTAGTTTGTGGCAAAGCTATGAATGAGGCTAACATGCTTTCCTTGTCGCACTGACCACAGCATCACACAAATATGAACAAAATCTCACCCTGGTTCTTCATGGAGTATCTGCCAGTCCTGATAGACAGAGTTTTAAGGTTGTAGCTTGTAAGTGCAAACACTGTATCGGTTGGAAAAGCTTAGCGTCAATGTCCTGCTTTAGTTTCTACATCACAGATATGAAGATAAATGTGTCACTATTATATTAGTTAAGTCCTGTGTAAAAAAACAGTCCATGACTTAATTTCTAGTCAGTGAAAACCATGTGGCAAAATCTATACTGCTTTTCCCACTAAGATTTTTAATAAACCTACAATATGTATGTAAAATCAAACCTGGTATCGAAGCTTGGTAAACTAGTCTACTTTGCAAAGTCTCATTTCAAATTGTAAATGACAAACACTATAAAAGCTTGTATTTACCCTGAGAGGAACTGGCATGCAGACAACCACAGTGAGTAACATGTTTGTAATAGTCAGTCACCATAAGTCACAAAATTCAGCAGCATACCAAACATTGCTTTTGCTGATGGCACCTAAAGAAAGGCCTGATAAATGAAAATGAACTTTGTACACAGATAATTCAATAAGTTTGCTGGAAGAAAAAAAAAATAGATAAATTGAATGAACTGAACTATCTGCACACAACCGTCTTGCAACACTGTAGATGGCATTTGGGTCACAGATCTTAATCTGAGAAATGTTTGTGACAGATAAAATTATTCGTTATATACAGTAGAAACTTTTGTTTGTAACAAATCATGTTTTGAGCACATCTGAATTGTTTCACTGATGTAACCAGGAATGAAACAATGCACCAGATTTGCAGAATTTATTTGAAAACTCAACTTATTCAAGTTGCAGAATTTCGAAACAGAAAGTTGTATTCAGGCTTTGTGGATCTTGTAGTTGGCCTGGTTCATACAAACTTTACATACATTGTTCTACCTTTAGACTTTTTTCAAAAGTTCAGATTTTTTTTACTTTACTGATGGTTCAACCAAGAGTATTTCATGCTATCCACATGTTTGAAAAGCTGTCACATAAAGGTTACTATCGGAAAAATGAACAAAATAACTGAAATTCAAGAACTGTGGCTGCCTGATATACCTTTACCCCCTTCTCCAATCTACAGTATATTACTCTGACCACCATGATGGCTTGATGCTTTCCTAAAATGTTAGCATGTTCAGTGAACAATCAAGTTCAAATGTAAAGACTCAATGAAATTCAACCTACTATAAACTCCTGTCGTATTATATGTGGCCTGTAGTATATTGGGTCAAATGCAGAGGACAGGTTTGCTCACAGGGATTCGTGTAGTGTAACAAAAAGCTTTAGAAGAGTTACCAAGTCCGCGCACATCCACGCAGAAATATTCATGTGCAAGACAGAATATTTCACTGCCGGGCAAAAAGGAGAAAGGTATGCACACTCTTAGGCTCCAAATAAACAGTTTAATTCTCTTTTTCTCTTTTCAAGGCAACGTTTCGATCTACATGATCGTCCTCAGCCAAAGTGTGAAAGAGAAAAAAAGGCATTTCTTGTAGAAGCAGTAATCAACTCAAATCACTATCACCTGCTGGTCAGCAGGCAGCAGGGAAAACACCACAAGATGGCGATCACAGTACTCCAGAAAAAGAAACAGCAGGAAAAAACAGAAAAAATTAAAATACATTGTTATATGACATCAATGACAGACCTATCCCAACAAATATCATTAGGAGGGTGTATTGGTATCACAGCCCAACAAGTAAAAACACAATCTAATAGAGAAAGAATATATATGAAAATACGTTTATATTATATAAGTGTAAGTCTGTAACAACACAGCATTGTAAAAGTATGCAGCAAACACACAAAAATAGTTTTAAAGTTCTCTAATAATGGGAACCAAAAGGCAAAACACAGTATAAACACAGTATAAATCTCAAGGGGAAAAAGTATATATATCCCAAGCACTCACTGCAAATATGCATAACCTACTGGTATTTTTTTGTTTGTTTGTTTTTTTGTGTTGTTTCTTTTTCTGGAGTACTGTGATCGCCATCTTGTGGTGTTTTTCCCCTGCTGCCTGCTGACCAGCAGGTGATGGTGCTTCCAGTTGATTACTGCCTCTACAGGAAGTGTCTTTTTTCTGTTTCACACTTGACTGATGAAATGTTACCATGAAAAGAGAAAAAGAGAGTTAAACTATTTATTTGGAGCCTAACAGTGTGCAGACCTGTTTCCTTTGTGCCCTGCAGTGTAACAAAAGCTGTAAAATAATTCTTAAAGTTGCTCCGCAGTGTTTGCAGCTAATACTATAAAAAATACAATAATAATGTTGTTTACAAAAATATTTCTGGCCAACACAACAATATCATCATAAAAATTCAACAATGACTCATGCCACATTCTCACTTCTCTTTTCACACACATTGTCTCTTGATGACATACATATCAAAACATGACACAAATTTCTAATCATTCATCTTTTTTTCTGTCTCCGTGCAGTTTACTCAATTTAATGCTAATATTAACTCAAGTGCATGTGTCTGTATAGGCTCACGTGCCCGTCAAAGGGAGCCTAAACTCATCACCATTTCTGATGACTCTGATGAGGAGCCCGTGACTCTGGTACCTTGCAGTCCTGTTGTTGTCCCGGATGATGCCGATGATGACGACGTCAGCATACTGGAGGTGACTGATAAATCTTTATTGTGTGTTTATAGTGTGTTTACAGCGTCATAAGTATTTGAATCTTCCCTGTTGCTTTCTACTCAAAAGGTAAAAGTTTGAAGGAAGTGTAAATGTCTTTTGTTAGACAGTTGGCATGTTGAGCTGCAAAAGTAAAAGAAAAAGTTACAACAGAAATATCATCATTGTTTCCATTCATCTGCTAATGTGGCAGTTAACTCTTTTGCCTCCTGTCTTTTCCTTCAGCCTCTGACTCCTGCACGCAGACATGTAATTCGCCCAGCAGCGAAATGGAGCGGGGCCTCTCACAACCTAATTCACGTTTTTGGTCAAAGTAGCGCAACTTCTGGGGTTCCCACAGGGGACCCCGGCTCTGCCCCCTCTACCTCCAGAGATGCCAAGGCCTCTGCAGTACGGCCAGCCATACGAACACAGATACCAGAGCAGGCTAGCACATCTGGACTGACACAGCCACAGCCTAGCTCTTCATCATTCACACTGTCTCAGCCAAAACTTAACACAAACTCACAGCAACAGGACGGTACGTCAGCACATACAAAAGTGGAGCACCAAGCAGTTTCTCCTATCCAAACCCCATCTACCTCCACAAATGCTAAGGCTAGCGGCATCACAACGAGAGCACCTATACGAGCACTTCTTCAGCCTCAGCCGAGCACATCTGGACTCACACAGCCACAAGCTGGCTCTTCAGCACTCTTATTGGTGGGGCCCCAACCGAGTACCTCCACCAGTACCATGCACTTTTCTTCTGAGTTTTCAATGACTGCATCAAGTGCTTCTACAAAAACTCAAGAAAAGGCTAGTACAAGTACTCATACACAAGACAATCCTCAGGCCAGTACTTCATCTGCACATCCTCAGTCACAGTTTCACACGCGGACTCAGCCTCAGCCCGGTACATCTACACAGCCTCAGTCCAGTGGGAGCGCAAACCTACAGCCGCGTCTCATCCAGTTGAAGGAGGTGAAGCTAGTCGTCCTTCCACAACAGCCGAGCATCCAAGCCTCTGCTCTAATAACCCAACCCCAGCTGCAGCTCAGGCCGCAGGACCCGCTGCAGCCCGTGTCACTCAATCGCATGCAGGGCAATCTCATTCAGATTGAACCACAGCCGTTGGCTCAGGCCCCAGCCCAGGGTCCAGTCCAGGCCCCTCAAGCTCCTCAGGTGATCCCGGTGATACCCCCTGCAGTGTTAATAGCTGCAGCCCCAGAAAGACTAGGACCTCCAGAGGCAGGTCACCGGATCATCCTAGGGAGCCAGGCGCCTGGGGAGGCTGTTCCCAACCTGCAACCACAGGCTGACGCCTCCAATGTGGTCCCACCAGTCCGCAGCCTCAACATCAGGGTGCTTCATGCAAACTCTAACCCTCCCGCTCCTCCAGCTCCCATAGCGTCAGTCCCCCACAACAGAGGAGAGGATCGTCTCTTTCTGGCTCCAGCCCCAAACCTAGAAAGGGTCAATCTAGCCCCCGGTCTGGTCGCAGTCCCCCCTGCACCAGAGGACATTCCCCGAATAGAGGATGCAAGGCCTGGTCCCTCTGCGCCGCGTCAGAGACCAGAGCTGCAGCCCCACGTCAGAACCCTCATCACTGGTGTTGTGAGTATCACGCGAACGATGCCTGAACCGGAGCTCATAAGTTAGTTAAAATGTTAAATGATCTTCTCGTGTTGTGACTACATGCCTTTCACTTCCTCTGTCCCAACTCCATGCCTCTTTTCTGCCTGTGTCTCTTCAACTCTTTGTGTGTCCTCTACAGTTGGATCTTTTCCCAGATGTCCAAGAAGCCTATGTAGCAGAACTGATCCAAAAGAATAATGTGAAAGACTTGAATGTGTAAGAAACCTCAATCTTTTTTCCCCCAGTACTGTGGAGATATGACCACTGCTCAGTAAATTAAATAAATACCTGCTGATTTATTTTGGCTTTTGTCTAGTTGGGGAGAAAAAAAAAAGATCGATTCTGCTGCAGTTTTATAGCACAATTCCAACCTTTTCAGTATTTATGTCTTTTTTCTCTGAATAAGGTCAAAGTTTCACTGGTAAGAGAGTAGGATAGGAATAAGATTTTTTTTTTTTTTTTTTTTTTTTGACATTGCATTAAAAAGGATTTGCTGAGGGTTCAGCAGTCTGGATTTAATGTCATGATTTAAAATGAGTCCGTTGTGATTTGAGCCAGAAGTTATGGCTTAACATAATACAAGATTTTCAGACATCCTTTGCAATGTTGAGTTTCTTTATGTATGTTGTACATTTTGTACATTTTTATTATTATAGGTTAGATGTCTCTTACATGATTTTTATTTTGAGGATTTATTGAACTATCTAAAATGCCTGACTTCAACAAACAGACAGTCTTAACTGGTCAGTTGAGTTACATATTTTTCCCACATAAAGTAGAAAAATTAAGGTGTTCATTTTATTGCCACAATTTCAGCAGGACACAGTATGGAATCTGTATTTAAATGTTGGGTGTATGTTGACGACTACTGCCAGAACATCAGCATACATTCCTGTAACTGTGTGTTTGTATGCAAGCTTGTTTACATGCAGCTTTCCTCTGTTGTGTTTCCAGTATCTGTAACCTGCTGTTGGAGAACCCAGAGTATCCCAGGGGAGACACTGCAGCGGCCGCAGCACCTCCCACCAGCATCCTACTGGAGTCTGGAGACACCCAGACAGAGGTATGTGTGTATGTGTGTTTAACCCATTAGAGCAGTGATTCCCAACCAGGGGTACTTGTATCCCAGGTGGTACTTCTGCAGATGCCAGGGGATACATGGAAAGATTGTTGGATAGCGTAAATAATTTGAAAAAAAAAAAAAAGGAATTACAATTGGATTTTATATATTATTCACATATTGAGTCAGCTGTAACACCTCAACACCGCATGATCTAATTGAGAGTGGAAACTATAGCAAAGAGACAGCAAGCCAAAAAGTTGAAACATTTAGCTAAAAGCAATAAATACACAGAGTAATGATTAAACACTTTCAAAGTAATGGATATTCAGTTTATATAGTCAGCTAAAAGTGATGAATATACAGTTTAAATATTTACCGAAAAGTAATGGAGAAAGTGGTTGAAATAGATAGCTAGCTAAAAATAAAGGATTAATGGTTGATATAGTGAGCTAAAAGTAATAAATAAATGTTTGAAAGGCCCAACATCTGCTACTCCAAGTGATGGCACGAATGTAAACTTGACCTAAACATTAACAGTTCATTTAAAAAAAGTATTGTAACAATACTTCTGTTTAATAAATAGTGTCAAAAAATATCAAGTTTAAAATCAATTCAAATGAACACATTTGGGAAGTACTTCACTAGAATATAGAACCTGTAAAGCATGTTACTAATAAGTGCACATTTTTCAGTAAAAAAGGTCATATTTAAATTTAGTTTTTCAAGGTTCCAGCTTGTTTTTCTTTGTCGTATATGACAGTGAATTGATTATCTTAAGCTTTTGGACTGTTAGTCAGACAAAACAAATTGAAGACTGTCTCTAAGAACTAGTAAATGCAATTTTTTTCACTATTTTTCAAACATTTTTTATAGACTAAACAAGTAATTGATTAATAGATAATAAAAATAATTGTTATTTGCAGCCCTCAATTGTATTGTTCCTCTGCCCGAGCAAAGTTTACTAAACACACACTTATGAAAGCATAATACAAAAGACAACAACAGACACAACGACAGATTGCACAAACAAACCTCTTCAGTCTCTTCTGCCATAAAACCTGATTATTCTATATATTATTCAACTGTTCCCAACTCTATAAGACAAAAAGCCTAATTTGTAAAAATTGCAGCTATGTAATTGTAACTTTTCATTTGTCATTTTGATAACAGTTCCATATTCACCTGTGAATCTCAGTGTCTGGGTACTGTGTTTACGCTTGTCTTACGGGTCTTTCCAGGTGACAGAGGACCTGTTCGACTATGCCAAGCTGGGGACGGTGGGACCCGAGGCTGTGATGCAGGCTGCCGACTTGCTCATGGCGGATTTCAGGATGCTCAGCTGTCAGGACATCAAATGGGCCCTCAATGTCCTGAAGGGACACTATGCAATCACACGCAAGGTACCTGTAGACTCGTACTACACCGTGCGTCGCTGATGATTGTTGGTCTCAGGAATGCAATTACAATTCTCCCGCTCTTTCTCTCTCTCTCTCTCTCTGCCCCTCTCAGGCCTTATGTGAAGCTCTGAAGAAGTGGCAAGAATCAGGCGACCCCTCAGGAAAGAGACGACGGAGCAGAGCCTCCTCTGAGCGCTGCTACGTTGATTTCCACTTTGAGCACGGTGAACAGAGTTTCTCGCTTCATTCCTACCCATTTGTTTGTGCATTAGTTCTTGCAGTGGATGCTTGCTGCTATTATCTTATTCGCAAACGCTTCGGTAATTGAGTTTGACTGAAAAGCTGGAGATGCATCAGTGAGAGGACATTTTTCGTCTCTGGTCAGAAAGAATATGAATGTAGGATTTAATGTATCCAGGCTCTCTCACTCACTTGGTTCCCTCTGTCCACCAGGTTCAGTGAAGTTTGACAAGAGGATGTATTTCTTGGAGAACGACCGTCGCTACTGCAGGACGTACAGCAATCTGGAATCTTCTGTTCAGAAGGAGCTTTCATTTTATCAGCAGAAAGCCAAGGAATGGGCAGAGGTAAACACACATACATGTTTCTTTTTTTCTGTGAGAGTTACATATGATGTAATTCATAATGTCTCTCTATCTCTCAGTATTACAGCTTTGCCTACAGACTTTATACAAACTTGTTTTTCTTTTGTATTGTACATGATTGAGAGTACGCCCACACCAGGAAAGTCACTCTGTCTGACAGTCTTTCTCCTGCCTTCTTCTCTCTCCAGCATGAGGACTTCCTCCTGGCTCTGCAGGTCAATGAAGATGAATATAAGAAGGTAGGAAGCACACATACTTCCACCAAGCAAGATATAGTCATCATGTTGTAAAAGCTGACAGATTTAACATCCACTCAAAGCATGACCTCGCTCTTGATGAACAGATGGAAAGTCTTTACAGACACACTCAGAGGCTGTTGGTGTGCTTGTTCAGGATAGTATTTATCAATCATTCACAGGGTTGCTGCTGAACCTATATATAAGATAGCTGCATAATTTATTGATGAGTAATTCTGGGACTCAGATTTAAAAGAGTATTTCCTCCAAAGTCAGCCAGCCGAATAAAATTGCTGTTCTTGAAGTTTCCCTGAAAAGTAATTTACCTGTAGAATATCCTGTAGACGACTTGTTTTATAGGTCACTCTTCTTAATTTAGGTTAGAAATCAGAGTTGCATAAAATACATCTGTGTATGATTCTGTCTCCAGGACGGCCAGCTGATCGAGTGTGGCTGCTGCTACGGGGAGTTTGCGTTTGAGAAAATGACACAGTGTTCAGACGGCCACCTGTTCTGTAAAGAGTGCCTGGTCAAATACGCTCAGGAGGCAGTATTCGGCTCCGGAAAGGTACGGACGCACACTGTTCTCCTCAAATGATGTGAATAGGGCCTACCTACTAATGTTGCCAGGCAACTATAAGTGACTATAGCCATGAAAACCAATGTCTTCTTGAGCAGGAGAATAGCCGTACAAAGTGCAGTGACAGTGAAATAAAATGTAAATACTGTAGTTATAAATTCAGATATTTATGTCAGGGAACATGCCTGTGTGTGTGACCGAGTGTTTGCAGGGAGCTGAAAGTGGTTTGTGATTGCATTTGTGTGTGTGTGTGTTGATGTTGCAGTTGGAGCTGAGCTGCATGGAGGGAGGCTGCCCGTGTTCCTACCCAGTGTTCGAGTTGGAAAAGGTGCTACCAGAGAACATACTCTATAAATATTATGAGAGGCAGGCGGAAGAGGCGGTCGCTGCCACCTGTGCTGATGAACTTGTGCGGTAAGTGTGTGTTTACACTCGTATCTGAACTGTCTACACATGACCCTTGTTTTGTAGTGTTTACATCCTTTATGATGTACAGCAGACACGTGTTTCCATCCATCATTTCTGACCAGGTCATTGATACTCAAGCAGTTTGTTTCCACCGACATATTCACACTTTGTTTTTAAGTGTCGGCCACATGTGGCTGTTTTGAACATCCAGTCACCCTGGATGTTAACTAAAGGTCTGTGTTTTCTGTGTCTCATGTACAGCTGTAACAATACATTTCCTCTCCTTCTCACTCCTTCCACTTCCTCTCTGACTTTTGCAGGTGTCCGTTTTGCAACTTCCCGGCCTTGTTGGACAAAGACATGTCTCTATTTAGCTGTCCCAACCCTCGATGCCGCAAGGTCAGTCCTACTCTCTCTTTCCTCTACAGACCTCAACTGTAAAGCCATATGTTCACTTTCAAAACACTTTGGCTCTTGCATATTATACGCAGCCCTCTATTGTAGTCACATATGGCTGCTTCTCAGAGGTAAATCATACTGTACAAAGGAGAGATTGGACCTTGATTTAAATTCAAGAGGAGACATGAATAATTCAGTCCATCGCGACAGAAAAACCCGGTGTTGCATTGAAGGCCCCGTGTGCACCCGTCCTCTTCAGCGTAAATCATGTCGGCGCAGCTCAGACATGAGATCAAAATATGTGAGAGAGGAAAGATTGATGAAGAGTTTTATGGAGATGATGGAGATGAAACGGTTCCATCTGGCGAGGTTGCCACCTCTGTCTCTCCCTCTCTGTTTATCTCTGGGCCTCCTCCCTCTGTCTGAGGAATGCAGGGGGGGGGGGGAAGGCGTTGCTTTTTGTCTGCCAAAGCTGTCACATGGATTCCAGTCTGAAGATCTCCATTATTCAGCGGAAACACACACACAGACACACACACACATACATACGGTTTTATTCTGACTCTTTCCACACAAATGCAACCCCCTCATCTTTCTCTTGAAGTGTCTTTGTCTCCGTCTGTTTATGCTCTTGTGTCTCACACTCACTCCTCTCTTTCTGACTCAACACAAACACACACTCTTAATATCACCGCATTCCCGGAATGGGGGAGAGAGAGAGAGGTGGGGTTATGTCAACACTCCAACATAATAAATGTGTGCGAATGTTATTGTAAACACTATATGTTTACTCACCTCTTGGCACTATGGCACTAGGTTAAGCCCTCCCTCCTTTTTGTTGATTATGTATTTCTGCATGTATATATCTCATTTTCAAACAAGTGCCGAGACTATTAGTCCTTCTAAATAATCAGTTTTGATAGTCATTTATCAAGCAAACATGCCAAACATTTGCAGATCCCTGCTTCTCAAATTTGTGAGGATTTACTACATTTTTTATCTCTGTATATTAAATATGTTTAGATTTTGAAGTGTACATCAGACAAAACAAGCACTTTGGCTCCGAGAGAATGTGATCTGCATTTTTCACTGTTTTCCATTTCCCAACATTTTCTCTGACAGCCCCATTCTGTACAGTTTAGTGCAGTGCCGACATGACATAGAGATGATTAGAAATACAGCTGGGCGGTGAATTACTACAACAGCTCTGCTGCCATATTGTAGTATTAGATGAATTAAGGCAGCTGGCTTAACTGTGACATGGATTTCTAAACCTTTGGCTCCATCCAACTGGTGTCCTAAACCTCCCAGCTTCTTGATGAAAGTGGTTGTGCACAATCGCCAGACATCACCAACTTTCCCACCTATTCAGCCTTGACCTCTTGTGAATAAGTTATTATTTCATCACATAATTAGATTTTGTTTCTCAGGTGGTCAAATGATAAAGAGTCATTTTACATCTGCTGACCCAAACTCAGCTAGTTCCTCTAATTTGTGGTGAGTCGTCATTCCAGATTTGTCCCCTACTGTTTCTAAACCAAGCGGCTTTTCTCTGTTACCAGTAATGTCCTTGTTTATGTCCAACATCGTCATGTCAGACTTTTGTTGGAAAGTACAATGAAACTACCTGAAATCCTGCAAACCTCTGAGGTTACATAAATGCAGAAGTTGGGTGCAGATGAGGATGTTCATCCTTTCTTCTGCTATTCTCTGTATTAACCTGTAGGTGGAGCCAGAGGTTCATCTTGTCAGCTCTGCAGTGTCACTGCACAGCTGCACCCTATTACATACTCATACACACCCAAAGATGCAAAAAAAAAAAAAAAAAAAAAATTAGACATGCTCCAGATATCTTCAGGCCAGAACCTTTTTCTGAATATCTGTAACCAACAACTGCAGATTTAGGTCAAACAGTAGAAGCTGACATGTTTACGGTATCGGACACTTTTGAGTGATGAAGGAACCGAGGCTCGTACTTTTTTTTGGACAACCGCACAAAAAGTTAACCCGACTTGCTTCCTCTTTAATGTGTGCAAGAATCAGGATGTGAGTCCGTGGCTGCTGAGGTGTGTGTTGTCTGGAGTTTTTCCCCTCTGTGCAATGGAAACCCCCTCATAAATAAGAATATAATTATTAGATAGACTGGCTTTAATGTGTTTTTTTTTTCTTTTTAAATTTATTTATCCTGGTTCCTGGTTCCTGTCAGCATAAGCACGGTTAGACAGTTGTTGTACAGTCGCCCGCTCAGTCTAGGAGCAGGGAGGGGCTTCATTATGTAACTGACACACTTCCGTAAGCCCACCCGCCTTCGTTCACACCGCTGCCTCATTGGCCGGCCGCTCTTTCCACTCCCCTTGTACTGGTTTCTTACTGGTCGGACACACTTCTCCCTCCATTTCAAATGTGGTTCAGATCAAGTTTGACCCAGATTCTCCTCCCTCCCTGTCTCCTTCTCTTTCTTTCTCCCCCGGCTCTGTCTGACCTACACACACACACACATACATGCACACACACAAGTGGATGCTAATGTATTCCACATGTGGTTATGAGGACATTTGGACAGGCTTGCTCTTGGCCCGCGTATGATTGCTTCATGAAAGCAGAGGAATGTAAAATGTAGGCCACTGGAAGACAGTCAGAGTGCAAACAAGAGCTGGATCTGTGCACTAGTGTGTTTGTGTAATCTCTAAGTGTTGTTATCCATTTTCACATCTTCTGCATGTCTCATCACTTTCTCCCAAAGACACATTTTATAAACCAGAACATGCAAAAAAAACCCAATCTGTACAGTCATGTTAGGTGTACATCTCTTCTCCTCTCTCCCTGCCCAGTTATCTGCACTCAATTTTGATTGCAATAAAAGCCACCTCCCCACCAAAAAAACACACTCATGCACACAGACACACACACACACACACACACTCACTCGATGCAGCCCCCCAATCAGAAGCCCCGCAAGCGACTTGCACCACCTTATAAGGGCTGCTGCAGCCTGCACCAGGAGGGAAGAGAGAGATAGAAAAAGAGAAAGATCCAGAGGAAGAGAGGAAAGAAATGAATGAAGATGGAGGAAGGAGATATTGGAGGGGAGGGGAGGGGAGGAAGGAGGGTAGGACCCAGGGGAAAGGAGTGAATTGAATGAAGATAGAGGACAAGTAAGAGCAAGAAGCACAGGAAGAGAAAAGGACTGAAGGGAGGAGTGAGTGCTTATGAATGAATGTTTTTTTTTTCCAGATAAAAGTTGGAGTGTGTGTTTTTTTTTCCTTGTGTGTGTGTGTGTGTGTGTGTGTGTGTGTGTGTGTGTGTATATATAAACGCCTGATTGTCATCAAGCAGCAGCCCTGTTCACATTCCTGTCATTCGTACATCATACAGCAGCATGTGTCTCGGCAACTATCGTCACATTTCATTCACTCAGTTTCACAACTGATTATTTAAATGACTTGTTTGAAGACACGCCCTGGACACGGGTTGACTCCGACGTCATCGGCTGTATTTTTAGCCAAGGTATAAGAACTCAGGTGAGTTCCTGCTTCTCGACAGATCGTCCAACAGGTCCCAGACGCACTGTCACCCTCGCTCATGCTGTCTCTCTTCCTGGTCTGTGGGTTACCACTAGGGGGTGATCTTTCACCACACTGTCCCGTGTCCTCCTCCCCTTCTCTCCCTCCTCAGTCTTTGTGTGATTTTTTTTTTTTTTTCTCTCTCTTTTTTTCTGACACTTGAGTCTGCGCCCTGTGGCTCACACATAAACCCTCCTCCCCTTCTCTAAAGACCCACATTTGTCTGAAATCATAGACCAGAGATAGTTTTCTCATTATACTTTAAGCGTGCATGCACACACTCCCGTATCTCTCCGTTGGACACTCCCTTATAAATCAGAGCTACCATAAAAATGTGAATCCTTTTAGCCTACTTTTCATCTGTTTCTTGTTTGAATTGGCTCAGAAAAAGCGCTCTCCCCTCGCTTGAAGCTACGTCGGTAAATGTGGCATCACAGTTGGTTTTAAAGGTCTTTCTAAACTGCTCCAAATGCCAGCGAGAACTCCTCCAATTCTCCACCCTCTGACTGACCTTGCACACACACACACACACACACACACATCTGTCTCAGTGACAGCAACGAGCTTCTGTTGGCAGAAAGACATGAAAGATAACACACACACACACACAGCGAATAAAGGATGTGTAAGGAGAGCACAGGACGTAGAGGGTGTGTTTCCGACAGTTGCGGGCTTTCCGTTCCGAGGTTAAGGGTCAGACTGGAGGTTGCCTTGGAGATATGGATCACGCTGCCCCGCATCAGCTGTCATATTCCACGCTCTTCAATATTAGATGAGCGGTTCAAATATTTATGGTGACACCACTTAGCTTAGGGTTAGCGAGGGAGGTGCAGCGGTGCCCCGTGTGTCCTTTAGCCAAACGTCTTGGGCGAGACGGTTAAGGAGGCTGGTGGACGGAGTTGCTGTTTCTAGGCAACCAGGCAGTCAGCGGCGAGCAAATCGCACTCTCGCTGCAGTCACACACACACACACACTAGCACGGAGAGCCACACCTAGCCGTGTCTGGGCAAGTCCCTGCAGTGGCGGCACCAGCAGCATATAGAGCAGATGCTGTGAAGGAATATTCTTGTTCAGCATTTATTAGAGATGTGTTAGAGGAGGGGAGGAGGGGATAGATGGAAGGATGAAATGGGGAAATGTGGGATAACCTCTCAGTATTTGATGATGTGTTAAGAAATTTACGAGTGAATAAATGTTAATAGATTCTAATGAAAAAATTCTCCTTCTTTTCTTCTACCCCTGACGTCTGACGTGCAGGAGAGCTGCAGAAAGTGTCATGTCCAGTGGAAGCAGCATGTGGGGAAGACGTGTGAGCAGGTCCTGGAGAGGGACGAGATCCGCATGAGGGTGCTCTTGTAAGTGACTCAAACCAACACGACTCCACCCGTCTCCTTTATCAACACACCACCTCTCAGCCATCTCTGCTAATAATCTGCAAGAGACAGACAGGTCTCGCTTCACTCTTAAAGGGCTTTTTTTTTTGTCCCAAGCCCTGTCCGTTTCTCCATTTTTCTCACTCCCCCTCAACTCCTGTCCTCACCAGAGAGGATGCTGGGTAAACAGCTCAGTGTCCCGGACAACACTCCAGGAAATGGAGAAGCCGGCTGCTTCCTCTGGGCCTGCTGGGCAGTACTTCCTGTTTTGAGCCGTTCACAGATCTTCTTACTTCCTGCCGCTGAAAGAGACAGGAAGCAGACTGGTAGAAAGATCAGTGGAGCAGGTCTGAGCACCTTCATTTCGGTGTTTGGTCAGCACACTGAGCGTATGGGTTTTAAAGCTCACTTTGATCAGATAAATCACATTCTTGGTGTAACATCCTATGGTGCCCTTTATTTTCATTCATTTCACTGTTATGGAGCAGTTGTAGGGTTAGCATCCCCTGGTTTAAACCATTAAAGTTAAAATCCTTTAGATTTTCATGAAGATCAAGCCCTGTTTTTTATACAATTTATGGTCTGCATTTTTTCATCATGTAATCACCTGTTCATATAGTAGTTTTCATTGTTGGTGGCAGAGTCCGCCATGCCGATGCTACACTACAACTAAACATCAGTTTACCATTTTATTGAACTTTTGATGTCAGCCATGTCAGTTGTGATGTATTAGATAAACAGGCAGAAAAAATGTTCAAGTTACAGTAGTCATGCGGAACAGAAGATAATTTGGTGATACCCCACCAGTACAGTACTCTGGAGATCTTAGCGTCTCAATGGGCTGTTTGTTTGATTTGTTCTTGTAGCCTGAAGCCATGTTGGCTTAATGATAAAGCCGCAGCGAACGACAACACAGAGACAAAACAGAGTGTGTTTGACCCTGAAACAAACCTCCAGGTGAAGGCCTCTTGGTAACCCCTACAAGAAAATACTAACATGAACCTGAGCTGCAGACAAAATCTCTCATTCGACTTCAAAAATACAAAACATGAGGACAACTATGACCTTGTGATATGATGGAGAAAGTTCATCTGACTATCTGCAGCATCAGAGATGTGTTTTTGCAGCGCTGTTATGTTTGTCTCTTGTCTCCTCTGTTTCCTCATGTTGACTTTCTTACTTCTTTCTTCATCCACTTTATCACTCTGCTGCATCGTTTTTGTCGAATTTTGCTAACTCTCGTCTATGTGCTGCAGTGAGGAGCGTATGACAGCTGCTCGGGTGAGGAAGTGCGTCAAGTGCGGGACGGGGCTGGTCAAGTCGGAGGGCTGCAACCGCATGTCGTGCCGCTGCGGCAGCTTCATGTGCTACCTCTGCCGAGAGCCCATCACCGGCTACAACCACTTCTGCCAGCACGCCCGCTCTCCTGGCGCTCCCTGCCGCCACTGCCGCAAGTGCTCCCTGTGGACTGACCCTACGGTGCGCTGTCTCACACACACACACACACACATACACACACGCACACATTCTGTGATTTAGTGACTTTAATTTCAGTCGGTGCTTATCCAGATCTTTCTGTGATCCTGTACACACACTCTTTTACACTCCCCGCACTACGACCTTGACCATCAGACTCCATGGTAGCCCACAGTGACCTGGCCACAGCATCACTGGCAACCGAAAGCAACAATTAAACCCCGAGCAGTTAATGAGCTGGAGCGGCTCCATCAACTCCACAGAAGCACCAGAGCTGGCCAAGAGCTGGTCTAGAAGGCAGTGCCAAGAAATGGCCAAATACTTATAACCGGGGGGCCGTTAGAGGGTTGGTTAAAGGGGTCATCTGCTCTCTTAACATTATCTTTACCACAGGAGTGATTGCTCTTTTGATAAAACGGTTGTTGTCTTCATCTCATTGGTAACGTCTTTTTTGTGTGTGTTTCTGCAGCAAGATGACGAGCGAATCATTCAGGAGATCCAGCGGGAAGGAGAGGCAGAGCTGAATAAGAAGTCTGCAGGTCAGTACTGACACACTTTCACTTGTTGATTTACACTTACTTAGAAAACTGTGACCAAACTGTTTCATTGGAACTGTACAAACTGTTAATTATTGCTCAGTGTGGTTTATCAGCTCCCCTCATTTTTTTTTTAACTGATGTAGAAATGTGGTGATTTATATCTCCTGGCAGAGAAATGTCGCTCTGTAGCAACATTATTCTTCCTGTCTGCTGCTTCCTCTTTGTCTTTTATACCATTATTTATTCAGACAAGTTGGCTGTTTACAGCTAAAGCCGGCAGCAGTTGCAGGGTGTTTCCTGTGTTTGGTTTGTCTGAATGTGTTTGTGTAAAGTATGTAAGGGCGTACAGGGGTTAGATTCAAACCTCCAGGGAAGTCCTGAATATTTCGACATGCTATAAAACCAGACAGCTGCTGGTTCATCGATAACTTCTGTTTCTTCCTCTTTTCTTCCTTTCTCAGAAACTTCAGGGAAGAGAGTCGGCCCTCCTCCGGAGCCCATCACAGATGCCAAGCGACCGCGTGTGGGTCCGCCCCCTGAAAACCCACAGAACCCGAACCCCGCAGCCCCTCCTCACCCCCAGGCGGTACAAGCTCCCCTGTTCGTCCCTCCACGCGCACGTTACCCTCCAGCTCCACCCCAGGGCAGGATGTACCACCAGGTGATCATGCCCCGGTTGCCCCCCGCGCCCTACGTGCCCCCACTGCAGCACCTGCCCCCCCTGAACAATAACAACAACAACAACCACCACCATCACCACCACAACCCTCCTCCCGTGAACCCTCATCACCATAACATGGACATGATGGACCTTCCCATGCACTATGGACCCCCGGCCCGCTACTACAGACGCTTCTAACACACACACTCCATGACGAGTGCATCCTCAGACACACACACACACACACACACACACACACACACTCTCTCGCTACAGTTACACTTTTCATTTCAGTGCTGTTTTGTAGATTTGATGTTATCTTTTTCCACTCTGCTCATCAGTTTTCATGTCTCGTGTGCTCACGCAGATTTCAGACTGGCGGCGCGACGCATGCTTTTGCGTTTCAGATGATAAAACACACTGAAATGATAAGTGCATCTGTAAGGAGACACACACACACACACACACACACACACACACACACACACATTCAGACACTTTGCCTTCTCCCCCTGAACTTCGGACTTCAAGAATGACGTTCCATTTTCCATCTTTTTTCCGTTCAAATATCGGGGTTGAACTGAACGGTTGAGAATCTTGAGACAATTTATTTCCTGTTTATACAGATATTTTTGAGTACATAATATTAATAAAAATAAAAAAAACGATTAGCATTCCCTTCTGTATCTTTTGTGTAATGTGTGAGACAACACAGTTTTCTAATAAAGTTTTCTGTTCACGTTGCCTTGAATTTCTGTTTCATGCAAATCTGGACTTTGCCTGTTTTGAAGGTTTTATGTTTTTATTTGAGTGGGAGAAGAAGACATCTGTGTCATACCTGAAGAAATCACTCCTTACTACCTTTCTTCTGCTATCGATTGGACCGTTCAGCCTGTCTCTGTCTCACCCCTCCTCCTTCGTCTCATGCAGAAAAAGGGGCTGACTCATGATAACTGAGCCCCTGGGCTATGCACCAATCACATGACAGAGAGGGTGGTTTCCACCAATCGAGGCACAGCGACAGCTGGGCTTTGTGATGTTACTCAGAGAGGGGACTTCTTTGTTCAGCCAAGTGTGCTGTTAGTGTGACGAATCACTTTGCCTCAGTCACACACTCACAACCTCTTGTTTCTGCATGCAGACAATAAAAGTAGCACAGCAAACCCCCATTTTAGCCCAGGGGTCCTAATGGTTTTAGTCATGGGTGGTATCAGACAGACTGTGTTTTGTGAGAGCCAGAATTTGACTTTAATCAGAATCAGCATCTACTAGCACCAGCCAGGCTGTCATGAATACAATTTTATTGTATGTGTATTTAAAAAAAGATACAGGAGGTCATGTAGGGGCTTCCACAGAGGCTTCACATAACATGCTGCTTATTTATGTGTTGATCTCTCATTTTTGGACAGCAGAAACAAAATACACACTCAAATGAAACAAATCCTGGCCTTGTGTTTACTGATAATGTAACTTGAGGTCATTTCTGCAGCTATGACAGGGTTTTTTTTTTTGCTCCATAAACTAAAAAGACTGTTAATCTCCTCTGAAAAGAGAAAAACAAGCTCTGATTTCCACACTTACATTAGAAATTAACACCAGTATTACTGTTAAAGGGGTACTCCGGTGGTTTAGTATTGCACTTCCATAAAGTGGGAAATGGTCAAAATAAAAGTAACAGAAGCTGTCATATCCTGACTTTTTAGTCCTTAGGATGGGTCAAGCTTCAAAAACACCTGGATCCTACACTTCCCAAAATGCAACACAATTGTGTCTTATGTTAGATCATCCCTGCCTGGTAAACACCAATGTTTTTCAAATCCCACACTTTCAGCTTGTAACACAAGCTTTCCATGCCAGCCCATGTTCAGATAACCCGGATGACATCATTATAACTTCACAAAGCTCCAAAAAGTTTTTGCAGTCTTAATTGTGCTCAGCATGATGAGTAAATAGTGTAAAATGTGTGTTGCATGTTTAGACGTCCATCATTTAGTATAGATGAGTGTGTGTGACTCCCATGACCACTGTAAACATGACGGCTGCTCGGATGAGTGTAAGTCCTGACCCCTTGACCTTGTGACCCGTCACCCCGATCATCACCGCTGCTCTCCTGCTGGCGAACAAGCCTCAGTCCCTGAAAACAATCACGCCTTTCTTTCTCTCAAGAAATCCTATTCTAGTGTGTTTTATTCTTTTCTAGTCCATGAAGACACCCCGGGGCCTGCCAGACGAGCGTGTGGGTCATGGATTACAGTTGGATAGTATTACAGAGAATTATCTGCTAATGACTCATTTAATTGAAAGAACAAAGGGCTGGCTTAAGTGATGTGATAAGGCTCAATAAAGGAGACTTATGGCAATATGGTGCTGTCACTCATATACACTTAAGGTCTAACGCCCACTCTAAAATGAAAATTAAAATGCTGTCAGAAGATGGAGCTAGATTAGCAATAGAGACTGAACCTCATTAGTGTAAATACACACATGAAGGACTGAAAGCTGGATTAAAACTCTTTAGGTTTCATTTTACAATCTGAAATCATCTTATTTTACATGAGGAGGCTTCAAATTAGTACACTTCACATATTTGGAATAAAACGGCAATCTGAACTTGAAGTCTAGACTGAAAACTTACATATTCTGCTGTTTTAACTATTTTGAACTCTCATTTTTTTATGAATGGCAGTGTCAGTCTGTCCCCTACTTTGGTTCTGACTGAAAAAGCTATTGGAGAGATTACCATGAATTTTTGTACAGACTTAATTACTTTTCCTTATCTGCCACCATGATGTTCTTGGGTTTTAGTGAAATATCTCAACAACTATTTCAAATGATTGACATGAAATTTGCATGTTGTCAGCTGGTGTTAAGCTCAAAGCACCGCGCTGTGTTTAAGTACAGCCTCAAAAAGCCACTAGCATGACTGTAGACTCTTCTTCTTATTAATATCTTAACTTAGGGTTGGGTAATATGATGATATATATTGTGAGACGACACAGGTTGTTAACTGCATTCAGATTCCAGCTCTGTGTTTCTATCAGTGGATCTCAGTGTAGCCTTTGACACCGCTGATCACTGTATACTATTAGACAGACTAAACTGTAAATTTGGTGTCTCTGGACTGACCCTCTTGGCTTAAGTCCTACTTACTGTATCTGAAAGAGCACAGTGTGTTAAATATGGAGTACCCCAGGATTCGGTTCTAGGCCCTCCCATGGAATAAATTTCCATTGCTACATGGAAGATACTCAGCTGTATGTGCCTGTAAGGGCTGATGATCATAGTCAAATTACTAAATTAGAGGCCTGCTGGTCGTTGGCCCTGCTAGACAGCAGTTAGCTGTAAATTCAAGTAACGGTAACAGTGTCTTCTCTCCTTATTTTCTCCTCCTGTCCTCTCTTGTCTCTCAGGCATCTCTTGCTGGACCATCACCCATCCTGGAACCACTCCGCTTCCCTGGCTGTCAGTGCCATTTCCAGAGGTTTGGGATCTGGTTCCCCATCCAGCAGGCCCTCAGCCTCACCTCATGTCTCTCTCTCTCTGAATGATGTCTTTATCCTTCTCTCTCTCCTGTGTGAATAATGTCTTTTCTTGTCTTTTTTCCCGTGTATGTGAATGGTGTGATGTGAGTCTCCCCTGTATGCATGTGTGGGTCTGTCCTCCTGCCAGGTCTCCATGGTGATGGAGGTCACGTGGCTCAGATCCTATTCTGCTCTGGCGGCACCTGGAAGCTGCTTGGCGTCCTCTTCATTACATTCTTCATATATATTATAAATCCATTATAATCTTGTCATCTTGTTAAATGCTGTAATTTGTGTTCTATTCTGTTCATATAGTAAAAGTTTCTCAATTATTTTCCAGAATGTAACGATTATATATACTGATACTATATGATATAGGATATACTATATAGGATTACTCCTAACTTATGTTGTTTTGTTTGTCTTTCTGTGTGTTTCTTGTTATTTATTTTATGCAAAAAGTGAATCACCATGAATTGCCATTGTATATGAAATGAGCCATATACATAAATTGGCCTTGCCTTATCTGCCTTGAGATCCAAATGTGATAAATCAGGAGTTCAGTGAGTTCAATAACAGCGTCACTGTTCCCCATACAAACTACTGGAAACAAACAGTCAGGCCTTTCAGTGAATAGCTCTTGTGGACCTGATGCTGTGAATGGGTTTTGATGAGACAGATTTGAGCTGCGGTTCTGTCTGCAGCTCTGAAAATATGAACCAGACATGACCTGCAAATCTCCTGGGACCCCTGATATTGACAAACACCACCTCTGCTGCAGCTTCCTGTTATTCATGTTCCTGTGAGAGCGAGTATGACTGTAACTGTACAATAAATGCATCACCTATGTTGACCGAGACAACCTTCACACCTTGAGAGTCACACATCGTCCCTGTATGTGTGTGTGTGTGTGTGTGTGTGTGTGTGTTTGTGCATGCATATTAACGCCCTCTGCTGCCTCATCCTCGGGGACTGTTGTTGTCTAGAAGCATTTGCTCCCCAGACAGTTTTTGCTGCTCCACCTCCGCTGGCATTGTTTGTGTCTGTTATTGTTTGTGTGTATCTTTAATGAATGTGTGTATTTTTAATGAGTGTGTGCTTTTACAGCTGTGCTGCTCAGTGTTGTGACCTCGGTAAAGCTGCTCATACAATCTTCGGATGCTTCATACCTGCCGTGTGCCGTCGTCCTTTAAACACTGATATACTCTTACATTACTGGTCCTTTTTTGTCCTACACTTTTTCTCTACATTAATTTTCCACTTTGTTTTTCTATTTTGATATAACTCATTTATAATGTGGTTGTTTCTTAAAATTTTTACACTGGTTCTTCCTAATAAATATTTTAAAAAAGACTTTTTATGTCAGTGGGACCATCTGGTTAAATACAAAACAACCCTGCATTGCACCATTGCTGTTGCACCTGAAGGCATCATGCATCATCACTTTTAAGTTCAATTGATTCCCTGATCCTGCAAACATCCCATTTGCTTCACAGTTCTGACTGAAAAGCAATAATCACATCTGGATCACCACTAAAATTCCGCTTATTTGCCTGAAGCTGGTCTGGTACCCAAATTTCACTGAAATGAATATTAATTATTGGACTCTCTTGATGTGTTTTTTTTATTTTTAAGGGGAATGCATTGCTATAATTAATTAGATGTAAACTGGGTTTGATCTGACACAACATACAGCACCAATGTGAAAGTATGCCGAAAGTCTCTCATGGCTTATCTGTCAACCTGCTATTCATCCTGCACAGACTCATGTTGCTCCTTCACATCCCCTAAAGAGATTACTGACTGACTCGGTGACCCACTGACTGCCTGACTGCATGGCCACGTGAGGGATGGAAAAACACGGGTGGACGTAGATTTGATTAGAGTGAGGAGAGCTGGTGGGAAGGCTGTACACACACACACACACACACACACACACACACACACACACACATCCTCTGCAGTCGAGTACCTGGGAAGAATATAGGAGGAGGACAGTTCGGCTTTGTGCTATTTCCTCAATGATGAGCTCTTCTCTGATCAAAGGCTTCCTCCTCCTCCTGCAGCTGCTGCTCCCCAATGCTCCTCATCCTAACCCCTCCAACCCCCACCCCTTAACACCACACACACATACACACACACACACACACACACACACACAAACACACACACAAGCCTCAATCAGCCTGCATTTTGGATGTAATGAAGGTTTTTGACATTTTTAGTCCGGAAGCTTCACACTCACACGTCGCCTCTTCTGGCCTCCCGCTTTGATTCAGACCTCGCCGCTTCTAGAAGCTGGTGTTTCCATGGTAACAGGGCAATTGGTTGGGGGACTCAGATGTGGGTGGAGACGGCGGCCATTTCGCACACAGCCTCTCCTCCCCCCATCCCTCCCTCCGTCTCTTTGCTCGTTCTGGGCCAACCAGCCAGCTCTGCCTGCAGCGTGACAGTTTACCCACAAACCACTGCACCCATTTCTGGGATCTGGGTCATATTTTGAGTGACTCATCTTTTCAGCTCAATCGCACAGAAGAGGCAGGAGGAAAAAAGGAGAGAGGGAGGGAGGGAGAAGAGGAGTGGGAGAGAAAGAGGTGGAAAATGAGTTTGAGTGATGGAGGGATTGATGGTAGGAGAGAGAGAGAGAGGGGGGAGAAAGATTAGGTGGGAGGTGGAGATGAGGCAGCAGAAGGGAGGAGATTAGATGAGGGGTGTGTGTTTGTTTTGCCATGTTGGGTGTTCCTCTGGGATCTGCAAGCCTAACGGGGAGGGGGGGGGGTGGATTAGAGACCTGCTCTGGAGGCTACATCATTACATTACCACCCTGAATGGTGTGTGTGTGTGTGTGTGTGTGTGTGTGTGTGTGTGTGTGTGTGTGTGAATCTTTAGAGGGGGTTACCCTTTCTCTGCACTGGAATAAATGTTTCAACACAAAGGCTCTATTCAGCAGACAGGAAAAAGTGTGTGTTTCCATATATGTGTGTGTGTAAGTGGGACAGCACATGGAGCTGCTCCATGTGGTCAGAAACTGGCAGGGGACCCAGTAAGTAGCACTATGATTATATGAGAAATGAGCAAGAGCGAGAAAACGCTATGATTTACAAAACTATGCAGGTTGAACTACGACCATCATAGTGTTTTGTAGGTACAAATTATCATTATGAAAGAACAAACATGAATCTGGCCTGAGAGCCAAACCATCTTCCACCTCAAAGACCCTTTCCTATATCTATCAAGCCCTGTTTAAACTCAGCTTTATTTGAAATTCAGTACAAGATTTTTTGGTCTCCTCAAATACCTAAATTTCATGTTGAATTGAAAGATAATGTGCACAATGATGCACAAAAAATCTGTATTTTTCCATTTGACCGTTAGTTAAACCCCTCTCCTGAACAATGACTGTGTAACTGTGAGGCCTGGCAGTCTGTCAAGCTTTGTGTTTCTCTTCATGTTGAAATGATGTGCAAAGGGTCTGCAGTAATCTAACCCTTTATATAGTCCATTTATGAAGAATTTTGATGGTGGTTTCTTTTTTTACCATCTAAACCAAAAATAGAAGAGCAAAAGTGTAAGGAATGGATTGAATGGTGTGTTGTTCTGCTCTAACAAAAACTGCAAACGTAGCAAGTCTGGCTAAAAGCATATTACCCACAATAGTAACCTAGCTTTACCTCCACAGCTATGCAGAAGGATTTCATGCTACATTATTTTCTCATAAAAGTGAACATGCTGTTTGAAAATACAGACAATAAATCATTAACCTATTACCTCTGTCCAAGTATGTAAGCTAGCAATGTTGTTATAGTGACATCTTACATTTTTCATACACATACTCATAACACTAACATTAGGACACCAGATCTACACTGCAATACAAAAATAATGCTGTTCATATTTATTTATATTAGTCTTATAAAGTCTATATTAGTCTTCTAAATGGAGCATCAACTGGTGAGGACTTTTTGGGACATGTAGCTTTAGCCTCAGCCTTTTAGCATGATATCATGTATGTAGCCATTAATTGCATATTTAAGACCATTTTACAGGGTTCTTGATTTAAAACAGGGCAGTTGGAAACATTGCAAAGTTACAAAGAGGCTTTTCAACCAACTCATGGAGCTAACATTGGCTTAATTAGATAGTTACAGCTGAAAAGAATCTGCTAGCGACAGCTGTCATTTCAGCTGCCAAAATTGACAGTTGCTAGCTAGAAATAAAAAGATGCTTTTGTCTATCTCAGTCTGAAATCAAGGACCTATTGTTTAAAAAAATACTAAGAATTTTGACAGTGAATTGCCACTGTTATCAATGTTTATGTATCGTGCAAGAACAGAAAGCTTATCAGGCAACAGCAACTATGTAGGCTTAGCTAAAGGTCAAATTTATGTATAGTCAACCTGGACTTAATGTGACAGAGCTTCAGTTAAGTTCATTGCAAACTGCATGTATTCTCTATGTGTTTTGGGACTCTTTAAACTAAATGTAAAAAAATCTTAATGGTAGTTTCATATGGGGAACACCAGGATTCTAGTGAAACTCACCAAGCAAGGCCAAGATGAAACAATAAAAGACACGTGTAGCATTCCAAATCCCAGTTTTATTGGTCGTTGGATTTCAGGTGAACCAATGGCACGAGAGAGATTAATCCACAATATCAAAAAATTATACAAAATAATAATACAAAAGGAATTTCCAGTTATACAAAGCAAAGATGTGGACTTTTTTCTTTTAATCTTTTATTTTCCTACTGCCCAAAAACTCAAGAGTAAGGCACAGTCATTACCACATGTTTACCCTTCCACATCCGTTTGTCTAAGCCTTGGACTTGGTTACCTTGGAGACAGTTTCTCCGAGGATAACCGCTCCTTTCATTCGCTTGAGATTCTCAACCCTTCATTGCAAAAATGGACTAAACTTCAGATAGAAAAAATGGGACGGATGTTGTTAGGAGCTGGCTACAATCATGTATCATTTCATGGGACTACAATGATTGGTTTTCCATACTGATTCCCACATCAGAGGAATGTTTGAAGGGTAGAGAATCAAAGTAGTGAGGACTCATGGGAGCAATGTGCTACACGACTGCATAACAGAAAATATTTCAGTCAAATAGACGATAAATTTAGCAGAAAGACAAGTTTGCTTCTCTTTTTAGAAGAAAAAAAAAAAAACTTATCTCCCCCTCACCTTCACTGATGAGTCAGAAACATCCAACACAAAGAAATAAGATTTAATCATATCTCATTGAAAAGGCTGCCACGACACTGCTCAAAGTTCAGACTGAAACTAAAACCAAAAAAGAAGCAGATTCCTAATCTCATGCACACATGTTTCTCTTGATTTGTTGATCTGTTGGTCCAGACAGTATGTGAGATGCTCGACAGGTGACGGTAACATATCTGAACATGTTATGAGTGAGTCAGTAGCACCAGGTTCCAGTTTTGTCAGTTGTGTGCGAGTGACTGAGATGGTTTGTTAATCCAGTATCAAAGGTTTGGTCTAGAGATAAAGGTTGAGGTTTATGTTTGGTCGAGGGATTCAAAAAGCAGCTTTCATAAGGGTCTATAAATCATTTCACTCCAGTTGCTATGGCTACCTACTGAACGCCCACCCATGATAATGTCTGTGCCTTGGACATAGAAAAAGAAATGAATCCAACTGTGTGTTTTAGCAAGTGCTTTTTCTTCCAGTAAGACAGGTGAGTGCAGTAAACATAAGTGACCGCACAGTGTTTATTTTTAAATTTGCTTTATACTGTTCTCGGGACAATAGGTTTGTGGAGGGGGAAGGAGGACATGTGTTTTAACTTCCTACGTCCTGTTTGGTCCAGGAGAATCAGACTCCCTGCCAACCAATGAGAACACAGCTAGAGAACAACACAGGAAACTGGTTTACATTTGAATATTTTACAGTTGAGATGAAGAGTGAGATTAAACCCGTCAGGTACATTATCTTCGATATCTTTATCATCATCATCAGATCCACTCCAGTTATATCACATAGTCATCACACAGAGGCAACAGGGCCTGCTCCAGAAACAAACATACGAGGCCTGATCTGATAGAAGCTTCCACACGAATACAGAAAATCTGTTTCTACTCAACCAAACCGCACAAAAAAACAGACCCACTTTCTTGATCTTTTATTTCCAGCTGGAAGGAAGCAGCTGAAGCAGACTTTACCCAGTCGTGGATCAGTTTTTAGATTCGATCAGGTAGAAACAGATCTACCACACCAGGTCAGACACCATAAATACTGCCACCATGTGCTGCTCACACAGACAATAGAGACAAGTAGAAAGACGAGGGGTTAACTCAGAGAGGAGGGGCTTTAAACGTAGCTCTGCTCTGGGAGATAGGATGGCCCGGCTGAGCGAGAAGGGGGCCCAATCGTAAGGCGAGGATGGGGGGTGAGTGACAGGTTGAGCAGCGAACCAGATCGGAGCAGAAAAGTGCACAGCCCCGCGGTAACTATGGCAACAGATAAAGGTCGGCACTGCAAAGCAGAGCTGAGAAAGGGAGGGATAGGTAGATAAAGAGGAAGGAAAGGGAGGCAGGAGAGAAAGAAGTGTCTCCTTCCCTCTTCTTCCATCCTTCCTCTTCTCTCTGTGCAGTTTATCAACAAATAAAGTCATAAGTACAGGCTATAATATAAAGGAATGGAAGGGAAAGTGTAGTGTGGGTTGTGGGTAGGTAGATGTATGGACAGGTGGTGCTGCTGTGCTGCGTCGCCGCACTTCATTCATCAGCATCGCAGCAGTGGGCGACCGCATCCACGCTGCCGTGCTTTCCCCCCCTTCCCTCAGTACTCCCAGAGCGTGGCGGTCTCCAGGTCGTCGGCGTTGGCCTTCAGCACACCGGCGTGGTCGCCGCGGAGGTACTTGCCGTCAGCAACATGGCGGACGGCCACTTTGTTGTAGTCGCAAAACTCGAAGAGGAAGTCGACAGGCGTGTCGCTGCTGCTCACCACCGACTGCTCGTTACCCACCATCCAGTATTTACCAGTCGAGTCTGCAGGGGGAGAAAGGAAATACAGGAGGAAAGGATGGATTAGAGAAGATTAGAGGAGATTGAGCAAAAGGTGCAAGGGTGTGACACAAGGGCGTAGATGGAGATATTGTGTGTTGGAAACATGGCAGAAGGGTGTGAAAATGGAAAGGGAGGGAACAAAAGGTTCGGCTTAAAACTGCTTTGTTTGAATTACGTAATGTGAAGGGAGTAAAATTATCCAAATCAAATCCCTCTTTTTGGCACCAACGCCCCATGATTAAGTCCATAATGAGCATCGCTCAGAGAATAAATGATTTTAATCCCTTGTATGCCTGCAGGAGCCCCTCCCCCATGCTCTGACAAACAACCTATCTGCCAGCTGTGTACTGCTGCTGCACATGTAACAGTCAACATGAAACAGCTAACCTGTGACTCAGTCATTGTGTCCTGCTTGGACCCTCTACCTGCTGTCAGCTAAACACCTCAATGTAAACTGACCTTGCAGGCTGTAGGCTCCGTCTCTGAACTCCAGAGTGAAGTAGTCGTAGGAGGAGCGGTTGGAGTCCAGCGTCCCCGTCACCTTCCTGCAGCCGATGAAGCCGTGCTCCCCACGCAGCACGATGATTGGGCGGTTAATCAGCTTCATGATAAACTCCTCAGACTCCCCTGCAGACACAGTGAATAAATAGATGTATAAGTGTCAAAGTGTAAAAACTACTGCAAAGACATGACAACTTAAACCGTTAATTTCACCATATGCTAATATATAAAATCATCCAAAACACCAACGCTGGCATTGCAAAGGCAATTAGGGCATTTTTGAAACTTGGTTGCTTAAGCTAAGAGGACAGATTATTTATATTTCTCACTAAAAACCATGTATGAGAAGCAACTTGTGTCAAAAAAAAAAATTCTAACAGCTAACAGACGCTTGTCAGAAAGTGCAGCACAAAGCAAAAGCGTCAGCTTTCATCCACCATGCCAGCACCCAGAGCCAACTTTATAACTGGAGCATCTTCTGATCTGTTTGCTGACTGGATGCTTGTGTCTTGCAGTAATGAAAACAGTTGCTCTGATAAGCCAAACAAAGTCCTCACATTGCATTTTGATAACTCTGTGTTGCAATAGTCGGGTGCTATTAAGTAAGGATGAATTGGGAACAAGTTCAATTTGCATGGCCTCAACTTAAATCAATATGTAGGCATGGTAATTAGTTTTTGTCCAGAATTATTAGGGATCTTTTCACTGTTGGCACACCTTTCTGATTTGATATTTTGGTTTCATTCTGCAGGCTCGTCATTGACTAAACATTTAGGAAATCTGGGCAGAAGTGTTCTGCATAGTCAGGAGTTTTCTCATGATGTTTCCAATCAACATGATTAACTTAAGAAACACAACGAGAACATTGCAAAAGAATAAACAAAGACATCAACAAAGCTGAATCCCCAAAGTATACAACGACGCTACGTTATGTAACTCTGCTCCGAAGCGCTGAAGCTTTTGAGGCCCAGGAACAACTGGAACATTTAGCCATGATTTAATTCCTTTACTGACATTCCTCCACTGCTGCTGAAAAGTGAATCCGTTTGCTACGTGTCATGGTCTGAACGGCTGGATCAACAAATCAAACTGACCGGCAGAGTCGATGGTGGCTGCTAGCTGGCCGTTTTTCTTGGCGGCGACGTATTTCCCATTAGCAGCCCGGAGAGTCAGCCTCTTCCCACGCCACTCAATGTCAAAGTAGCAATTAGCCGACCTACACGCAGAGAGAGGCAGAGAAAGTAAAGGCATGAGAGATAATCACATTTACATGGCAGTTAGATATCCAGTGGCACACCTGCATGAGTGTCAAGTGTACACACACACACGCATTAACATTCAGCTCTCCTTTTAGAAAGCTACAGCTGTTTTATCCAGAGCTCAAGTAATTGTTGGGTAATTGGATAGGTAAGCTCAGGCTAGAGGGATAAGCTTCACTTGTCTTTAGTTAAGTTGAATAAAGCAGCTTGTGAAATCCTTTCACTTGGCAGAGATTAAGGTTTATTTTCCAGTTTAGCTTCAACATTCCTCAATCATTCTTGCCTTGTTACCTTTAATCAGGGAAGCTCTGACACACTCTCCTAAACGTTTCCCTCTCAGAGTTGGAAACCGCAAGAGGACTTGGTTCGAGAAGAAGATTTTTGTGGTCTAATCTAAGGAGGAGTGAAGCCGAGTCAAATCTCAAGAATGTGATAGAGGAATTCGGCGAACTTCCTGCCGAGCGCTCGGCTGTGTGACCCCTTTGTGTCAATGACCATCTCTGCTTTCTCTTATCTTAACAAAATGGACTGGTGTGAGACCCCCCCCCCCCCCCAAAAGTTAATTCAGGACACATGCTTCTCTGACCCTCCTGATATTGGATCAGATTAACTTATTGGATCTGTATAACTTTTGTAAACTGCTTTATGACTGTACATCTGCTTTATGACTGTGCATCTGCAGCTTCTATTGAGCACCGCACTCATTCTCTGCATCAATAAAACAGAGATTTAAACACAATCTAAACAAAAGATCATCATAAAAACTAATAAAAAGAACCACGTACTATGCTTAGAGCTGAAAGATGACGAGCTATGAGAGCAGCCTGAGCCTCTGCTCCTAAATCTATCTGGGGCCTCACAGGGAAGCGACCAGGAGCTCAGGGTCAAAGGTCAGGGGGTTAAGAGGCAGCAGTGGACGGACAGAACCACTGCACATAAAAGAAAATCACTCTACAGGTTGAGGTTGCGCACAAATGCAGTCAATCTCCCACAACATACCACTGCCGTGACATGAGCGCACTCACTCTTCACCTCCCACGCACACACACGTTGTCATCACCCCCCACTGCACGCACACACACACACACCCAACACACACAAAACTCTCAAGTCATGTCACAGCTCAAGTTACCAGAAAGAACAACAGACTAAGAGCTGTGACAGACCAGTATCAGGTTCTCCATGATCAACACACACAATCACTGCTTCTGAGAGGTGAGCACACACACACACACACACACACACACGCGCTGACAGATTGAAGCAGGTGTGTTTGTGGTGAATCTTGAGTTTCAGATGTAATTATATGTGTGATGCTTACTTGGTGGAGGCGGTGCACTGCAGGCCGCCGTTTGCAGTGAGGGTCCAGTATTTCCCAGCGGCGGTCCGGAACGCACACTTCCTGTTTTCACGACAGATCTCCACCTGGAAGACTTCTTGGTCCCCTTCTTCATCCTGATTGGCTGACAGGTCCATACCTGGGCAAGGTGAGATGGTTGGAGGAGGTAAGGTTAGTTAAAATACAGGCCAGTGGGTCAGTCATGAGTCCAACGCACATGTCAGGGCAGCAAATAGCCGCAGACTGAGGAATGTGCATGAAGATGAAGACTAACAAGCAACAGTCCAGATGCACACGCACGCACACAGATCCTGTGGTCAGGATCAGACGCACTAAATGAGCAACATCAGACAGCTTGGATTAGTGAAGGATTTCACACAGCTGCGCATACACACACACACACACACATCTGTCATAGTCCAGACAGACCCCAATATAGTTCAAAGGATTAGTCGTCATAGTGGACGGTCACAAAACAGCCATCTAACATGAATCAGTTAATCAGTCAATATAAAATTAATCTGCAACAATTTTGATCATCAGTTAATTGTTTTAAGTCCCTCTCCACTCAAAAATGATCTTTTACTTATTGTACTTGGATGTTTGACCTTTCCTGTGCAGAACAATCTATATGCTATGTATGAGTTTGAAGGATGTTTCCACATTTATCTGGTGAAGAGCTAAAGGAAAGTTTCTCTGTATTAACCTTAAATCTGCATATGAGCATGATTTGTGACATCACAACTAGCCAATCATGGTCCAGTATACAACTTACACAAGTCTGATGTGGAAACTTGAAGCGTCCGGTGCACACACGTACACTGAGAATAGTATTTATTCTTTATATTGATTATCTGCATATTAATAGATTCAGTATTTTCCAATGAGGGAGAAGTAGTAGATGTGCTTTCAATCATTTTTAACTAGTTAATTGAACTTGTAGTGGTAAAACCATATCAGACACAAATTATGACTCACAGCAGACTTTTTATACATTAAACATGTCTAGAGGGGATCTTTGGCTGCTTTGCTCTCTTAAATCGTTGTAAATTAAACATCTTTGGGTTTTGGACTGTTGGTCAAACAAAACAAGCAACTTGAAGACACCACCTGGAGTTTTTGGGAACATTCGACAGTGATTTATTGCTATTTTGTGATGTTTTATAGACTCGATTAATGGAGAAAATAAATGACAGTTGATAATGAAAATAATTATTAGTACGGTAACAGCTCTAATTACAGTCATTTTAAATCTGTAGTTCAAAAGGCTACTCTGTGTGTATGTGTGTGTGTGTGTGTGTGTGTGTGTGTGCATCTGTTCACCCCACTGTATGTGTACACAACACCAGACCTCATTAAAAATCACATCAACCCCACTCAGGCACTTAAGAGCAACAAAGAGGTAAACAAACATGAGTCAACTATAGGATGAAGACATACACAACCCTACAGTGTACCGCTTCCCTCACATACACACAGTTAATGCAGGACAATACACGGTATTGTATATGATGAGGTCATGGCGTCGATGGGCCTATAGCCAGAGGGCCGGATTGAGAGACTGTCTGTTGGCCTGCTGTGTAAATGTGTGCAGAGCGAGAGAGGGAACGAGACCAAGAGAGAAAGAAAGATGTGTTTGAGAAAACAAACCGAGGCACTCATGTGTTGCCTCTCCGTCTCCCATTTCATGTGTGGCAACCCCCTACCCCGCCCCCCCCTCTACATCTCAGTTTTTCCATGTTTCTTGTTCTCTGCAGCCCCACAACTGGCTCAAGTGTGGTCACGCTGATTACATTACAGGGAAAATCTGCCCTAAAAACAAAACAAAACAACTGGTCATGATATTTTATGCCAAAATAAGTCCTGGCATGAACTAATCATCATAAAACTGATGAACAAAGATGTCTAGTAAGGGACTGTACAAAAATTATTTGGGGGGGGGAATTGGAGTCAGAAAGGGAGGGGTATGTGTTTTTTGTTTTTTGCATGAGGGAAGGTGGCTTTAATTTCTTTAGTTCAGCCTTGCTTGAAAGATTTATTGTAGGTAAGTGATTAAATAGTTACAAATGAGTTTGTGCAATGGCTCATAAAGGTAAGCTTTGCCATATGCATAGGACAGCAATCCTGTCTTTTAGCCCATCATAATTCAAATGATGACAACTCAAATCAAGTTATGTCACTTGAGGCAATTTATCAGACTAAATATATAGAACTTTTCACATGTGCAGCAGTACTCCTCAAGACCTGTAAACAGACTGATGTGTAAAATCGGCACAGTTCCCCTTTAATGATGAAATCAGTCGAACCAATAGTCCCTGTTATTTTTGACATCATGGAGTGGAGAGTCCTAGAAAATACTCATAAGGAGGGCCTTGATTTTTTTAAAAGTCAAAACATACAATTCCCATGTCCCCAACCAGTAATTTTCAGACAATCCCTGACAGTTTCAAAGTATCCTTGGTGATTACTCCTCTTTCCCTTTACACAACACATGATGTCTCAACACAAGCTGTAAACAAACTGAAGCCAAAGATGTACTTTATATTGAAAATAACCAAGATCCCAGTCAAGTCTGTGTTACCACAGAGCAAGTATTACGTAAGTGTTAGTTGCTGAAGACTTACTGCTCACATTTTATGTGCAGGAAAAAAAACAAAAGAAAGAAAGAAACACACAATACTCGCTCCTGTCGAGTGCCCACTAAAGTCAACTCAGGAGCTCTGGCCTCTGTGGACAGATTGAGTTTCTGCAGAAATATGTGGGGATGTACACATGTGCACACATATGCTCCTAGCACACACACACACACACAATTGTAAAGGAAAATATAACTGGCCTTAATGGGAACCACATGGTCAAAGAAGATGAAATGTAAATTTAGCAGCAACAGACAGAGAGGGTTTGAAGGAACACGTTAGAGGTGGACTAGAGGAGGAAAAATGAGGAGAGAAGAGGGTCAGACTCCAGAATCAGTCACATTTCTAAACTCTGCTCTAATCCTCACTGCTTCCTGGTCGGCCAACAGATTCTCCGTACAGTAGCACAGCAGAGAACATTCATTACTGTGGCAGGCGAGAGAGAGCGTAAAACATCTGCTGAGTGATTCTCCCCACAACGAACTTACAGCGGGATTAGTGACTCACCTACAACTTGAAGGAGCTTATTCCAACATGTTACCAAAAAAAGAAGGAAAAAATCATCTGTTTTTACTTTATTTGAAACCTCAAACATAAAGCACCCATTCTCTAAAGGTTACCAGTTTATCACTCAGTGACTTGGACCTATATATAAGTAGACTATAAGACTATAAATCACAATAATCATCAGCATAAAGTTAGTTATGACCTTCAATTTTTAAATGCTATCTGCTTATAAACACTCCCCAGAGTTAACTCTACCAAACCTGCACAAAACCACAACATTTGTTTTAATAATTCAAAATTCAAGTCCAGTTATCAGCAAAAATGTTCATAAATGCTGTGACGAGAAATCCATTTTAAAAATCCTGGATCTACAATGTCCCAACATCGACAATTATTGATTTGATGATGTAATTTATCAGGAGTAAAGTCGATAAACACTCAATACTTTCTGGCAAGAAACTGTCAAATTAAAGATGTTGACTGCGGGCAGGAAGCATCGAAAATATCCAGTATGCACCCGAGACATTCACTAACTAAACCAGGGTTGCAACTAATGATTAATGAATTAATCTGTCAAGTATTTTCTCCATTAATCGATTAGCTGTTTGATCCAGAAAATGGTGAAAAATGGGGATCACTGTTTCCCAGAGTCCAGAGGTTTAAATGTCTTATTTTATCAACAACCCAAACATATTCAGTTTATTGAATATTCACATTTGAGAAACTGGAATCTGAATTTGGACATTTTTATCTTGAAAAATAACTCTTTGATTGTTGTAAAATAAAATTATCTCAATAAAATAACTCAATAAACTCTGTACTCATCCTTGCAATGTTAGTTTCTCACACAAGATTGGTGGAAAACCAACGTGCATTGCACAATATGACAATAAATAGGAAACTAACTAAAAAGACTTTGCATGCTGAACTGCACAACAGAGTCTGCCATTGAGCTGGTGACACCTTTTAATAAATTCGAATTTGAATTTCTGTGGGAGAGGTGCTGTCAAATATGGTTCATTTCATCCAGTCAATATAATGTACAAACCTGAAAGTTTTGAAGGAAATGAGATGAGGATCTGCTCTCAGTCAGAGGATTAGTGTCTCATTTTTACACACACACACACACACACACACGCCTTGAAACTGGTCACAAGTTATCACATGGAAAGAAAAATATTGGTGTACACACACACACACACACACAACCTGAAAATATAAGAGAAACAACAGTCGGCTTGAGGCCTGTGGAGCCTCAGCTGTGACCCAGAGAGAGAGGCTGAGGATGACTGTTAGGATTCGTCTATGATTGTGTGTGTGTGTGTGTGTGTGTGTGTGTGTGAGTTTATTATACAACCACATACATCTGCACTGATGAGTCTGTGAAGCTCACAGGGTTAATGGAGGAGGAGGGAAGAGGGTCTGCACACCACACCAACCACAGCAAAAGATGTGACCACGCATACAGGATCCTCCCAAACCACACCAAATACAGAGCAAAACACACACACACACACACACACACACACAAACACACAGAGTCCAGCTCTTGAAAACAACCCCTCCATCTTTCTGTCCACCCCTCCCACCTCATTCAGCCTGATGGCGGCAGGCACAGATTGTTGGCCTCGGTTACTGTGAGCCAGCACCGGTCCTGCTGTGAACGAACGCAATTGTATCAAGTTCAATTGTGTGTGTGCGTGGTGTTTGTGTGTCTCCTATTGTTTAGTGAGCCTGACTGAGGAGGCGACCAGCTGGGGCACAAACAGGGAGCCAGACCATCAACCTTTGTTCTGATCCAAACACACACACACACACAGTATGACCAGCCAGCCAGCAAGCCTACTCACTGAATACAGTGCTCACTTAAAACTGCTCATACAGTATGGACAAACTGGAAAACACCAGACCAGACCACATCAAGACTCCCACTTCCTCTAACAAATGCAAAAAAAAAGAAACCTCAAATGAGGGCAGACTTGTTATGCCTGAGGATGTCCCAAATCTTTTGGCAAATCAATTTCAAACCCTTCCTGTGTTCAGTGTGATGCAAAAACTGACCATGACGCACTGCTGGACTGTGAGTTAGTGGGCATTTATGTGGAGACACACCCAGAGAGTAGCAGAATGACACACTGGAGGCCAGCTGAAGCCGAACCTATAATAAAAGTAGACGACATGAAGGGGGAGAGGTTCCCTGGCACACTCCCAGCACGCACGCACGCACACACACACACACACACACACACACACACACACGTATGATGACAGATTGAAAACACAAACATACTGAGGGTCTATAAACATATTACAGTCTGCACATTCTGTCACAGCCGGTGAACACTACCAAGGATGCATAAATTAATTACTTCCCCTCTTTTGTGTGTTGTGTGTGCTTGTGCATCAAGTGTGTTCATGTGTTGTAGACCATTTACGCTGCAGGGATTAACACGCACCAGCCAAGGTCAAAGCTGTGTGTCTCATTTCCTGCCAGCGTGGGGGGGGTGAAGGCTACAGAAAGGGTGTCAGGGCTGATTCATGGCCAGACACAACATGGAGTCACAGTTACCCTCCTATCCTCTTATCCTTCTAAGCAAACACTGCACAATACATGATTTAGAGCCTGATTGCAACCCAGATTTGATGAAAATGTTGAAAATGTGTTTTCTAGAGTCTGTAAAAACAGTCAGCACTCCTCTCAGGTTATTTTATATTGAGCTTAGACCAGTCTTAACTGTGACAAATATATCTAACATGTTTGATTTTTATGACAAATCTGAATGTGATTACATAGTTTGAGCTGGTTACCAACAGTAACCTGAACACAGAGCAGCTGTTTAACAACTGTAACCTAAAAAAAAGTCAGTTATTAAAATTAATAGTTTTCAGAATTGTTGTTTTCTTGCCTTGTTAGATGTCAAGAGCAATTCAACTTTCATTTCTATATGCTAAATATGAATCTTCAGCCAGCAGCTGGTAAGTTTATTTTAGCATAAAGACAAAAGGAAGAAAGAAAGAGAAGAAAGCACAGACAAAAGGCTAGTCTGTCTCTGTCAAATTGTAGCAAAACCTGCCTAACAGCAACTCTAAAGCTCTACAAATAACATGTTATATCGTGTTTGTTTAATCTGTACAAAAACCAAAGAGTGAAATCAGCAATTTGTGGTTTTATGAGGGATAAAGTGCCTCTTGGTCAGGTCAGGGAGTCACTGTTCTTGGCCAAGAAACAGTCCACACGTAACGTGTCATTTTTACACTTGCATGGACTTTTCTCCAACAAGAAAGTGAATAAGCCCATCTTCTCAAATGTTGAACTATTCCTTTAAAAGTGTGATCTGAGTCTTTGGTATTTTGCTTGGTATTTTAAATCTTTTCATGTGGTTTTAGTCATGTTTTAGAGGACTTGGGGGGGACTTCATGCATTCATACCAAAGTCTTGTAAATCCAATTTCCAGTTGACGGGCTGGTTGTTAGTCACAGGATGTAGCCAGAAACATTCAGGGTGTACTGCCTTATTGCCATAGTAACAGATGGTACCAGGATTTTGCCTTCTCACAGTTATTCAGGTGAGTAATTATTTGTCACAAAAACAGTCCAGTCCCAACAGGAATCACAGCCTGACCAGATATACAATTAGATGCTTCTCTGCAGCCAGACGCAGGGAGGAGGATACGTTACAGAGAGCAGTCAGCACTCAGTGGTCACACCATGAGCCAACAGGACATGATGGGCTCTCATCCATTTCATCTAGAAACCAGCACTCACACTTGCACAACAATTTAGGGGCAGAACAGGCCAATTAACTCTCCTATTGTGTTCGGGTCAAATTTGACCCATTTAAGTTTAGATGTGTGGAACATACTTTTAATTTTTTCTGATCAAAATAAGTCTTCATCACATCCTCTACAATGGCCTACTAAATACAATAAAACACATTTTGATCTTTTTTTTTTTTTTAAAGCCTATGAAAAAAAAAAGTTGCATCTGTTGTGTTACGGGTCAAATTTGACCCGGTAGTAATTATGGGTTGTTTATGCAGAGAAATATATAGTAAATGTTTCCAAACCATCATCAATAACAAAAATTACAACAAAACAAAAATAATAGTAATGAAAAATAGTATAATAATATTATGAAATAATATTAAAATTATGTTTCATGCCAAGAAAGAGTATTGACTTGAATTCAATTGTAGAGTGGCACACAGCAAATATGATCCCCCTCCGACTCTCTCTTTCACTCACACATACACACACTGTATAGCAGTATATAGGCTGTGGCTTTCTTGCGCTTTATTTCTCATATCACCACACACCTGGCACAACACACACATACACACACGGCCAGAGATGACACTTCTTGTATGATTGACCAATATAACATGTCTTGGAAATTAAATGGACTTTTCTCCTTTTTTCATGGGGAAGTATATGTGGTCAATTTGACCCATGACACAACAGATATAACAATAATTGCTCATTTTAACATATAGAAAAATATAAACAAGTTATCTGGGGAATTATTTTGTTCATCAGATCATCTCATGGTCTTATTTGTCTGTTCTGTTCATCAGATGCAATAAAATAGATAAACTAAAAACGGTTTGTACATTGTAAGTTAAATGTGGTCTAAGGTACATAAAATATCGAAGTAAGTATATATATTATGGTTATGGATAAATAATAAGTCACTTAGCAGATAAAACATTTTACTGGATGACAATTTGTGTTTTTTTCAGTGATAGTTAAATGAATTCAAACACAGGTCAAATTTGACCTGTGAACATTAAAGGTGTAAACCGTTTTCTAACACAATAGGGGGGTTAAAAGGCCATTGAGCTCCAGGCTAACAGACTGATAATGGTGTCTCAGTCCATATAAGGGTCATTAAACAGTCTCTCAGGGACTTTGTGACCATCTCCTTTTCCAAGTATAAGGGAGGGAGGATGTTACAGTCAGGAAACAACCAACAGCATGGGGTCAGATTAATAGCAATTATGAATGTGAGAACAGCAGAAATGTGAGAGCTGCTGTAATGTGTATCTAATAGTTCTGAAATTTCCCTTTGAAGATAAATAAAGTACTCTATCTCATTATCAGACAGAAAATAAGGCTTGTTTCTATTGGTTCCCTACATGTCATGTCAAGGCTTTTTAATTAGTTTGAATTTAATGGGTTCAAGTTTGGTTGACATTCATAAATTACAGACTTATCCATTGCGTTTGAGAATCACACTTTATAGTATCATAAAACTGGCACATATGAAGTAATGTCAACATGTTGGCTAATTAAAGGACTACTTTATTGTGATTACCGAAGCAGAAACTAGATGTGGGCGGCAGAAAAAGTAAATGATGCTGAAGAATTGCGGGGAACATCACAATTCATGTCCAAAAATGAATTCCTCTTGGATTCACAATAACAAACCCATAATTCATGATAAACTGCAATGATCTTAGAATATCAGAGTCACTGTTTGAGAAAGGTCAGTTGAATTCCTCTAAGGTGAGGTTATTTTTGGACTACTTGGGTCTCATTTTTCATCTGTTATGACATTTTATTCACTACTTCTACTGTTGCAGATGCAGGCCACACATTTACAAGTCCATGAAAAAACACAAGCAATCAGAGAGGTTTTCAACTTCCAGTTAAGTGATTTACATAGTACATTTAAAAAACTGACCTGAGAGAAACCTGTCTGACTTCCTGTCTTACCCAAGTGACCTCAACACAGATTGACCTCTACAATTCACCTGGAAGGTAAAATAATATAAACTGTAGCTGAAACTACAAAACTTAACAAGCTGGTAGAAACAGTTACATTTTTACTTCAAGGAAGAGTTGCATGTGAACATAAATGGGAACGAGTACATTTAAATACTCTAAAGTGGGTCTCAACATTTCGGCAACACTCAACAAATCATGGCTCCATTTAAGAATGTGTGTCTACACTGGATTTACTGAGTTTAAGTGTGTGAACACAATCAACAACAATTAAGTGTGAGTCACAAAACCAACAGTTTTGATTGGACAAAGCAGCTTTTGGACTGACCCACTTGAGCCCGCTCTCATCGAAACCCTCAGCTGCTAATGGAAGCCAGCCGACTTCAGCCGCCATCTTGGCTCAGGTCTGCCAAGCAGATAGCTGCTGAGCAGCTGTCGGTTTAAAAACATCTGGAGCCAGTTTAATTCCACTCAACATTTAATTCACATCACAATGACCCAGTTGTTGGCGGGTTGAACGTGGTCTTCCTCTAAAAATTCAGACCTCCTACTCATTATGGACAGATATAAGTGCCAGACAGAGCAGGGAGGACATGAGTTCAGTACCCATGGAAGATGCAGAAGTTTCCTTGTGCAAGACATTAAAGCAGTAACAGACTTCTGATTAGAGACCCAACGAGCCAACTTTTTCTTACCAGATACCAACTCTGATATCTCAAGGTATCCAAGATATTGAGCGCCAATCTGATACTGAGTTCTCTTTTTCCCACATTTGAAATCACAGTGTAACTCACTGTGTGGAAATCATTGAGATCATTTCAATATGAGGTAACATGATGACAGGGATTTCTTTAGCACTAAAAACAGACGGCATCCTGTCATGACAGAACATAAATGATGGTTTTAGCTTAGGTACCTTGTGATGTTTTTGACCCCTAGTATCACTTTGGAACAACATTTTTACAAGTCAACTAGCCCCAGTTTTGTTTGAGATGTGCACACGGGAAACATGTTACACATTTCTGCCACCAGTTTCAGGCTATTTCATTGATCAACACTTGGCATGATCGGTGACACGCAAAGAAATGTATGATGCGCCTACCAAGGCGAGAAGCCGACGACTGTAAGCTAGCAAACATGAACGGAGGCAACACACCAAATGAGCATTTCACTGCGAGCATCAACGTATCTGAAGCTGCAAATGATGATTTTTATTAATCAACTGTTTTGAATCTTCCTGCAACTAAACTTATCAATGACTTGATAAAACGTGACTAAATGCCAGTTAGTACAAAATGTTTCCAGTCCAAAATAATGAAACATCCCAACTTAAAAAAGGAAGAAGAAATAAATCAAAATGTAAATACAGCACCTGTCAACAGTTATGACACACATATATGACACACTTTCTCATTCACTTGAATGAGAAAGTGTGTCATATATGTGTGTCATAACTGTTGACAGGTGCTGTATTTACATTTTGATTTACTATTAAATGGTTTGAGAATTTCACACTTCTCCTGCCTCATTTATCCATGACAACTGTGTGAGCTGGATGCTGCTGTGGCATTTCCCTCCACGAGAGAAAGAAATAATGTGATTGAGCAAAATGTCTGACACACAGACAGCAATGACATTTTTTCACTTGGGGATTATTAAAGTGCAATACATGCCCTCATTACAGAGGATGTCATCATCCAATTCCAACAAATCAGCTGCCAGTTTTTAAATCGTGTTTCAAAATCATGATCTTTTTTTTTTATTCAACCCCCTCCACAAACTGGCCTCCATTTTGTATCTGAGACTGAGCGCCAGTTGAGGAGTAAAAAAAAAAGGAGCTGATGAAAGAGAAAAACGGATAAATGTTCCTTTGACATACAAACAAAGCAGAGAGGCTCAGGGTGTGACAGAGAGACAGGAGCTGAAAATCAGAAGAAGGACTGATCAAACGTTCTAATGAGGAAGGAGGAAAACCACTAAACCGCACAGTATTCTCACCAGTGTGTTCATCTGACCACATGCACGCTAATTTAATGCTTCAGAGAGCATCAATTTGTATATTCCTATCATTCATTACACGAGACAGTCATTGCCACAGTCTCTCTGTGTTCACTCGTTCTCCTCGTCTCTACCAAAAACCCATCAATAATTTTTTTTGTGCTGACTCACAGAGGTTGTTAAGGGCATGATTCCCACACTCACTAAGACCTCAAATATTTTGATTATAAGGCCTTTTAGAGACAAAAGATGGTCATTTATTTAGACACCAATTGCCACTGATAATGACTTCAGACGCACAGCAGCCAGGCCCGAAGGCTTTGGGGGGGGGGGGGAGCAGGGTGGGTGGGGGAGGGGGAAGTGAGAGGAGGATGGGAGAGAAGAAGGCATAAAGAGATGTAAAGAAGAACGGAGGAACAATGAGAGAAGGAAGGAAAGGAGGAGATGGGTGAGGGAAAAAAAGGAAGGAAGGAAGGAAGGAAGAAGGTGGAGAGAGACAAGCTTGTATCTCTGCCCACTCGCACATCTGAGAACCAGACACACATGGAGAAAATTATCTCTCACACACACACACACACACAAAAACACACTGATCCAATCTGAAAAAAAAGGGGAATAACAGAACAATAATTAGGTCTGGAGTATGTCCACCTGGAGCAGGTATCCACCCAATAATTACTGATACATAGACCACCAGTTATGAGAGGTGGAGGTTCAGCCAGATGTATCAACAAAAGGTCATGTGTCTGAACTAGAGGAAGAAGCATGAATCTGTGTGAAGACTTCAGCTGCTCTCAAAAAGCTCTAATTTCAGCTTTGTGTTCCAGGTTGATTATACAGCTGCAGGAGGAAAATATACTGAGGGGATCATTTGGTTTTGGGTTGCCATGACGTCAAAGCTGTGTAACTAAAATAATGATGATTCAGGCTCTGTTTGAGAGATCATTAGCATTCATGGTGATGACTGATGTTCTGCATTTTAAAGTTCTGAGTAATATGAACATGAGTATAAGTTTTAAGTGGAGTGAAATGCTCCAGAATAGATTATAGGATAGAAAACCTCAACATGAACTCACCATATGTAATACATTTTTCCATTTTTGAGTTCTCTCTTGCTCACCATACGAGGCATAAAGTGTGTGTGTGTGTGTGTGTGTGTGTGTCTCCTTCTCCTCCTCTAACTGTGGAGCTGTTCTGCCAGTTCAGCCTTTCTCCAGTTTAGAGCTGTTTTACATTTGAATGACGGCACACGTGCACATGATGCTGTTAACACTAACAGGCCTGAAGACTGTCTGCACTTCTTTGTTACACTCTTTTCATGTCAGTAGTCTGTAAAACTCAAGAACACCCCAGCTACCGTGGACAATATTCAGCGTGCTTTTATCAGCTCTTTGTAAAATAAAAAGTAGAGGTAATAAGTGACGGATTTATCTTCAGTCTGGTGATTGATGTTACATGTTACAGGCCTTCAGTGTTTTTTTTTAATTCGGAGTGATTTTCATATGAAGATGTGGACTCTGGCCAAACAGCCCACAGTTCAGCATATAAATACACACACAGGCCTGCTTTGTGTGTGAATATGTGGGCTATATATGTCCCATATCCAACCCTTTTTAATGTGTGTGTGTGTGTGTGTGTGTGTGTGTGTGTGTGTGTGTGTGTGTGTGTGTGTGTGTGAGAAAGAGAGGGAGGCTGCAGGGGGGGATGCAGTCTGACATTCCATCACTTTAACCCTTCCTCTGCCAGGGATGCATGAGATACCAACACACACACACACACACACCCACACACCCACACAGTCACCCAGAAGGCCACTGGGCCTGCAGCTCACACATACCGGACCACCACACCCACCTTGCCGGGTGGAGACGTTCCTCTCGTTGGCAGCGGTGAGCACGACCTGCGGGTGGCTCTGCTCCAGCACGAACAGCTCATCCTTGCCCACGCGCGCGCTCTTGCCGGACTTCATGGTACCGGAGGGCCCGGAGGGTGCGAGGTACTTGCCGCTACAGTCCCTGAACGCCACCTTGCCGGAGCGGAACTCCAGCGTGTAGCCCGTGCTCTTGTCCGTCGTGGCGACCAGCGCGCCGTCGTTCCTCAGGAAGCGGTTGTCGGAGGTCTGCAGGTGGTAGCGCTGCTCGCGGAACACCAGCGTGATCATGGAGTCCACCCCCCACGGGACGTCCCGGTCGATGGCAATCTCGTCCACCTTGTCGCTCAGGTGCGCGTACCGCTTGCGCGTCAGGCTGAAGATGTTGACCTGCGGGTGCATGGCGATGTGCACGCTCCATTTCTCCGCCACAGAGACGGTCTGCGCAAAGCAGATGATCCGGTCCTCGGTACCGCCCAGGTAGCGCCCGTGCGGTTCGGACTGCAGGGACCAGCGGCCGTCATCATGGGCAGTGATGATGAACCGGCACTCCGGGCCCGGGGTCTCACTGTCTCCGGTAACGTTCCCGTCCTTATCGGCGGCGATGTACCGGCCCAGATGTGACTTGAGCAGGAACACATTCCCGCTGGAGTCGTCGCCGCTCTGCTCCAGAGTCCAGATCTGCTTCTTCTTCATGCTCGTGGCGGAGGCGTTGATTTTGAAGCCGAAGGTCTCCGCCGTGAGGTATTTGTTCCCACAGTTGATCAGACCGAACTGGATCTGCAGCATGTCGCTGGTTCCGTTACTCGCTCCGTTTGTTGTCATAGTCGGTTCTGTGCGTTCGAGCCTCGGACCGGACCGGTTCTGTCTTAGAGGGATGTGGGAGGGGGGGCGGTTCTGTAAGTGAGCTCGCGGCTGAACGGGTGGGATGCTCTGCTGCCTCGCGTGTTTCTCTTTGTTTGGGGAGTGTGTGTGTGTGTGTGGCTGAGTGGGAGTCTGTGAGCGCGCGCCGCCGGTCCTCAGTGCTCTGCCTGTCTCATCAGCGCGAGCCCGCCGCCACAGCTGCAGCCTATATAACCATCAATGACGTTGCAGCGCAGGCCACGCCCCACTGTGATGGACAAATCTGGGAGCTGAGCTGAGGTGTCAGGAGTTTTATCTCTTTTCTGCGGATGTTTGACACCTCTAATTTGTTTATGTTAATTCATCAAGTCCCTTATTATTTCCTCCTTTTATCCTTCCTTTGTTCCACTTTTTCTCCCTTTCTCTCCTCCTCCACTTTTTCTGTCCTCTACCTCTTTGTAAAATCAGGAGCATGCAGTTAAAGAAGAAAAAAAGGAATTACACCTCTAAACTCAGAAGAAGTGTTGTAAAAAATAAGAAGACAGAAAAACATGCTCCATTTACCTCAATATCCACATTCACTTATAGAGAATCTGTCATTCAGCAACTGATAATATCAAATCTGCCTTTCTCTCACTCTTTCTATCTCTGTCTGGGACAAACTGATCAGATGGACTCAGCATTCAAATCATGAGGATGGGGTGTGTGTGTCCATACACAAAGCTCTATTCATGGACAGAGCACGCACATCAGAGGGCAGGAAAGGCCCGGTTCCATAAACAAAGAGGCCAAACAGATCACACTGGCATCTTCTCAGTGCATGTACATAACTGTGCACCCAAACACACACAAGTATTTTTTACGCCTCTTTTTGTGGGAAAAAAAACATACAGAGGTCAAGCAGAAGTAGTTCAGTCTTCGTTTCTCGACATGACATGAGTGTTACTACTCTTTCTAACACGGATGCTGGTCAGGTGTCTGTGTGTCTTTAGGCAAAGTGAGCGATGGGAGTGTGAGCGTGTGGTAGAGTTGTGTGCCTCATCTACATCCCACACGTTATTTATACCTGCATCGCTATGCAAAGAAAGTGAAAGATTAGAGAGATTAGAACTCAGTTGAGTGTGAATGCCTTTGTGCTGCTGGGCTGCAGGTGGACTTGCAGACCAAACCTCAACCACAGGAGTCAAGTTCAGCAGGTATCCATCCTGCTGAAGCACCCATCATTTGATTATTATTCAGCTGCAACAATTAGCTGATTAGCAATTACCAACTATTTTCTATCAATTGATCATTTCAGACAGTTTTCAAGCAAAAATGCCAAATATTTGATGTTTCCAGCTTCTCAAATGTGATGATTCTGTCTGTTCTTGTCATATATGACAGTAAATTGAATATCTTAATATTTAAGGCTCTTAGTCAGATAAAACAAGCAAATTGAAGACATTACAGTACTGTATTGTGAATGTTATGCTATTGTTATGCTGAATGCTATTTTTTCACATTTTTTTTCATTTCATAAACTTAAATGTTTAAACAGTTAATCAAGAAAATAATCAGCAGATGAATCAATAATAAAAATAATCCTTAGTTGCAGTCCTAATCCGGTGTTTGAATGGCATTTTTTAGTGTCTAATCAAAGCAGTTTTCTTTGTAACAGTCATTCGCTCCATCTGGAGTTTCACAGTAAAGAGCGGCAGGAAAGATAAGACAAAGGTGATAAAATATGAATTAGAAATTAATGTTTTTCATAAATATATAATATTCATGAATTCTGACTGTCACAGAGCATTTATGATGCTTCAGTGTGTTTCGTTCACCTCTCTGCATGCTGGTGGGTTTGCAGACAGAAAGAAATCTGACCCTAAAATATAATCTAATCGGGGGTAATCTCTCCCTGTCTCTCTCCTGCAGTCTGGATAAATCCAATCTTCAGACAGTACATCTTCAAACAAATCAAATCTCAATGTCATTTCTGCTCCAGAATCACACTCTAATATGATCATGGGACTTGGTCTGATGTAGTTTTCCCTGCAACATAGACACGCAAAAATATTTATTTCTGTTGTGTTACAAAAGCTTAATTATAAATCGGGTAAAGACATTTAGCTGCAACAAAAACACACCTTGAACAACAACATTAAACCTGGACTGTGAGGTCAAAACTGTGATTTAATGTCAGTTTCATCCTTTATACTTCTGCCAGCTGTTTAATGTTTCAGTCACCTGATTTTATTTTTAGAGATCTTTCAGAAAAAAACAGTAATTCATCATAAAAGTTCAGCTGTTTCAGTCCGTATGAACAACATTTGCATCATCTGTGATTTTAGTAGCTGATGGTTTAGAAGCAGATTCACCTTCAAGACGGTGATCCAGCCTCTGCAGCCAACCTCTGTAGCATGACCGCATACTGCTCCTAAAATAAAAACTTATTTGGGATCGATTGGTGTTGTCTGGTGCAGCAGCATCAATAAGCTTTCTCTCCAAAGTGCAAATCCCTCACATCATCCTGTGCCAAACTGCAGCATAAATGAACTAAGAGGAACCAAATGAGGATCCGAATTGATTCAGGTTTGTTGTGGGATTAACAGACCGTCAACACTCTCAGCGCTCCACTGTGAGTCTGTTAGCTGCTCAGGAAATGCCGTCCTCATTACCAAAATCCTCAACACAATGAACTGGAAGTGTTCGCTTCCCACGTGGTCATATCCATTTTGTAAATGTCTGTCAGTATCTCCAAACTAACAGGTGTCCATTCTGTCAAAGTCTGTCTGTCAATCTGAATCTGGAGTTTTGTTTTCATGTGGGAAACATGTGGCAGCTGGATGTGTGATTAACTGTGCTTCTTCTGAAGTCTCCACCAGCCACAGGCAGTGGGTTTTTGAGCAGGAAGAGGCTTTCTCACAGTTATTGAAAATATCTGATGAATCCAGAGTGACTACAATAGATCTCCCAATTATCTTTTTTTGCTTTATCTCAATAAATTGGTTTCTATGAGCCTAAACACAACAGAACAGCTTAGAGGCAGCTGAGAAGTACACGTAAAGAATGAATCTTTAATACTGAATCGTTAAACTGAACTGACCCAATCAGTAAGAAGCTTTTAGCAGTGGAGCTGCTCACTGGTGTCTGAGAGCTGTTGTCAACTCAGCTGTGATTTATAATAAGTTACTGCCTGGTTAAAAGCTTATTGAAAGACAGTGAAAGCCATATAAATGATCATGATCTGACTTCTCTGTTGCAAATAGTTGGCTGCTGAGCTGTTAGCCTTGTAAACAGTGCTTGTAAAGTTTTGTACTGAACGTAACAGCTTGAATCAGCAACAGACTGAATGTTCAACTGAACTGAAGACAGTGAGAGTTAGTGCAGAACATCGCAGCAACAAGAGAGGTGATAGATTCACTAACTGATGTACATACTGACGTGCATTGAACAGCTTAGTTTAGGGTAAAAGTGAGCGAACTACACTGTCAGTGACTATGAATCTTCAAACTAAACTGAACTAAGTGATTCGAATCAGCAAAGTGATTCGTAATGTTCACATCTGAGCTGAGCCAGTGACATAGTGATCAATATACACCTGCCAGTCAAACAAATCAACACGGGTAAAAACATTCATGGGGAAATGACACTGAGAGATGCTCTGATCTCACCCAAACACACTCCTGCACACATGCATACACACACAGACACACACACACACACACACACACACACACACACACTGGAAAGAAGGATTCTGGCCCTCCTGGTCAAAAGGAAGAGGGGAGGGAGAGAGGGAAGCTGTCTTTGTTCACAAGCCGAGCTTTGAGGATGGTTGCTATGGAGACCAGCCTCAAATCTGTTGGTTGATGAAGGGCAGGCAGTCTGCTGCAGCGAGCAAGTGCACACACACACACACACACACACACACACACACACACACACACACACACACACACACACACACACACACACACACACTGACACACTGACACACTTGCTGCACTCACAACACCTGCAGACGGAGCAGCACTGCAGCACTGCGTCAGAAGACACAAAACTGACCAATCAGCATCCTTTTTCATCACACACCTCTGAGCTTGGGCCAATCAGAGCTTCTTTTTTCACTGCTGCGTTACATTGTCCACCAATCAGGAAACATCTTTCCAGATGTGGCTAGAAAATATGGCCAACCAAAGGCCAGATTGTGAGTTTTTATTGAAATGGGGAGTCCAGCCATGTTTTTTTTTAAGTAGAGTCTAATTAATTTAAAGGCCAAAATTTCCCTATTTATTGTTTTTGACTGCAGCTATGGAGATATTGTTGTAGCCTTTAGTCATGACTCATAAACTTGATTGAAACACAATAAAGAGGCATTTGAAAGAGTGAGAGAGAGGAAGACAATGAAGTAGAAACGTCGACTGTATATTTCCCTGAGGGAAGAAGGAAATGACCAGAATGGGAAAGGAAAAGGAGAGCGAGTGGTGTGAATATGGGGTGGAGAGAGAAGTGGAGAGCTGAGGGGGATCTGTGCCTCTCCTTTGACCTATATTCACTCCATCAGTCATTACAATACCAAACTGTAGAAATTATTGTGCAATATGCAGGCGTGCATACGTGCATACAAATGTGTCCAGAGTGTCCTTGGTCTGCATGTCTCATATCGGGTCAGCTGGGATTGAATCAGATTTAAGCCGACAAGTTCGAGCTTTGGCTGGTTCAGGATGGTGATACACAGCAAAATGATTATGAAAAAACATGTAGGGTGAAGATCTGTGTCACCTCTTCTGCATTAACCTAAATTTTACGGCAACCATTGACCAACTAAATGGATGCAGCCTGATCGGCGTCAGTAGTGTGTTTCATTGGTGATGGGTCTATATGTGGGTGAGGCCATCAGACATCATGTCATGATCTGTCCCGCTCTGGTGCTCCGGTCACGCAGTAAATCATGTGACGCTGCTTCAGGTACATGACACAAATATCTCAGTGTTTCCATAAAAGTGTGAAATTCTGATTATTTCTCAGTGTCCCATCACTGCTCACATGTGATGGGTTCTAGTGAGGGCAGCAGATGACCTGATGGTTTTTTGTACTTATCCCTGATTACAGCTGGTGTTTCTATTGATTGTATTGATCATTTACATAATGGCACATGTCCTGAGACAGCCTCTCTCTGTCTCTCTATCTCTCTCTCCCTCTCCTCTTTGTCTGGTTGTGATGGTCAATGTTTATTCACAAAGAAGAAGACAGAGAACAAAAGAAAAGTTTGGCAGGAAATCTGTGTGGCTCCTCAAGAGTTATTTAAATCTAATTTAAACTCTTTTTATTTGGTATAAAAAATCAGTTGTGACAGCCCTGATTTGGGCTTCTCAGACCCCTTCCAACTGGGATCAGGCAGGTCTCTTGTAATCATTTTGTGCCCTGTAGCAAGTGAGAATCATCTGTTAAATCTCAAAAATGTCCATGATAGAAGTTGGCAAAGGCCAAAAGGCAAACATTACCCAAGAATATCAAATCAAATCTGCCATAAAAGCTAATTCATGCTTTCATCTCAAGTATGCAAGATTACTCTAATGCACTTTTCACTTGCCTTCCTTAAAAAAAGCTCATTGATGGACTAAAACTTATTTAAAATTCTGCTGCTAGACTTCTGTCCAGAGCTGAAAAGTGGAAGCATTTAACTCTGGTTTTCCTCTTTTGCCATTGTGGGTTTGTTAGATGTTCACTCAGTCATAAGAAAATTATGCATCTTTTGTTTTTTTAAACCACATTAACTGATTGGCCACATTTGGTGAAGCAGAAACAAGTTGTGAACACAACATTACACATCATCACTTTTTAAGCCGATATGTAGAACTTGTTAGCAAACAGTTGCTAATTTCCAAATCCAACAGTTACTGAGCAACATTATCATTCATTTCCAGTTGTGTTTCTGTCCACGACGTGATGAATGTAAGTCCGAATGTAAGTCTCTCTTAGCTCTGTTTTTGGTCTCTACCAACTCCTGAGGGAAATATCTGGCTCTTTAGCCTCTAAATGTTCCACTATGTTCACCAGCTAGTCACTAACTGCTAGTCTGCTGTTTGGTGATGAGCAGGTTGTGTATAGTGGGTTTTTAGAGCTTTTTCTCTGAAAACAACTTCCTGCTGCATCTGAAACAATGCTGTGAGAACGCTGAGAGTGAACCAAAACACTAAAGTTGCGGGCCAGACAACTAAACAAACTAAACAATGAGCTGAGACTCATGACGCCTCTGACATCAGACATTGTCATTTCAGAAATTGTTATTATAAAAAATATAAATTATAGCTGCTTTAAACTTTACTTTGTCCCCAAGGGATGATTGACCATTCCCTAACATTAAGCCTTAGTTACTGTTACTACACTTTTCAAGCTTTCCATTGTAGTGCAGCACATTTGCAGTTTTCAATGGTAAAGGTGGCAGATTTAACACTCAAAAATTACATTAATTTTTGAAATATTTGTTTCTCCATTTCACCGAGAAGTGAAAAAAAGACAGGGCTCTTATTTCTAGCCGGCAACTGTGGAATTTATCAGCTGAAATAACTGTTGCTAATTTTATCAACTGTAGATGAAGCTTTGGCAAAAGTTCAAGAATGAAGATCTCTTCCCTTATGTTCTGCCTATATTCCAATGTGGGTGGATGTCTGTTTCCTCCTGTTCTGACGCTCTCTGTCACTTCAATTTTCCCACACTGTCAAAATCTCTTCATTCACAATTCTGACATCACCTTACCTGACCAATGATCTTTCTGCCAGCGTTCCTCAAGCCAATCAGTCCCCAGACGCTGTTCTTTAAATATCACTGCTTTTCTGCCATTCTATCTTTCAGACATACACATACCACCCCCCTCCCCCCCCCCATCACCACCATGACCTCCATGGTATCCAGGGGGACTCATCCAAAGGTTTTCATCAACCACCTGCTGACTCCACTCCTCCATCACCAGCGTCTAGACCCTGGGGGGAATCCTGTCCTCTCTCCTATCTTCATATACGCCTAATGAAGATTTTTCACATCAATGGAGTCTAATCGCTAAAACTCTTTCTGTCACTAACATCAATAAATATTGTTAAACACTTCCAATTGATCTCCCCTTATTGAACCCTAACCCAAACTGTGGGATATCATTCCCAAGGAAATTAGTTAGCATTTAAAACTAGTAATATTTCTGTATATTGAAATGTTGCCTGTCTCTGTATTACTGTTTAGTATTTTACTTGACAACTATGTCACTTTGTACCTATTTTTCATTTCACCTATTTTTATTGTGAAGCAAGTTAAGCTGCATTCTTTGCACGTATCGATTATTAACACAGTTATTACCATTTTATTCACACTTGAGCCTTGTAGAAAATGTTACATAAATGTTACTCAAGGTCTTGTGTATGGCTGTATGAGTGTGTGAGATGTGTGTGCTAGTGTCTCTTGCAATCACTGAGGAATGTGTGTGTTTGTGTGTGTGTGTGTGTGTGCGTGCAAACAGCTGCAGCCCTACCAAGGGCCTCCTCTCCACCAACAAAGAGCTGGAAGCTGCTGGAGCCACTGGGTAACCCCACACACTCCCCTCCTTGCCTTCGACTCCATTCTCCCCACAGCAGTCAGGTCAAAGGTCAGTATGTGTGTATAGCCGTGTGTGTGTGTTTGTGTGCATGTGTGCTTTGGGGGTGCCTCCAGTTTCACCACCCGCTTATTGTCATGGCAACAGCAAAGCAGTCGAGCCAGTTGAGAGCAACTTCATAGCTTCTCCCTCTGTTTAACACATTATGAAGTGTGTGTAGCTGTGTGTGTGTGTGTGTGTGTGTGTGTGTGTGTGTGTGTGTGTGTGTGTGTGTGTGTGTGTGGCCATAACGCCTGTAGCCGACAGAAAGATATAGGTCAGTCAAGAGAAACAGAGCAGTGAGGCATGAGTGGGGCACTGAAGGGTGTGTGTTTGTGTGTCTGCACATTTCTCTGAGTGTGCTTCTATGTTAGTGTCATATATATGTTTGTGTGTGTGTTCACATGTCTGTGTGTGTGATAGCATGACGGTCAACTGTGTATGCGACTGTCACATCATCTCATTTTCATCTCCCCCATCCCCCCACAGCAGACACGCTGACTTTTGCAGGAGATGAAACAAGACACTGATTTCCCTTTCATGAGCATCTACATGCGCACTCTTTGTGTGTGTGTGCGTGTGCATGTGATCTTGAATTGATTGTGGGCCCTGATTGGCGCCTCCAGCACTGACTACAGGGAAATTTGATCAGGACACCACTAAAAATACTTCTTCCTGCCTCTCAGCGAGGGTGTGACATCACATCCTGCCCTTATGAATGAACACTGTTGCTGTGATCAGTAGCCTGAGTATCCCTCCTTCCTTCCCTGTTTCCTTTCTATTCTTAACACCTTGTGTAGCTTCTTTGATTTCTGAGACTGTAAACAGCTTCAAAGTATTAACTTTTTCAGCATCTTTAAGACGAAATGGAGTTTCTGTCCTACTGACAGTATCATGTGACGATGCTCAAGAAATAGATTTGGTCAATTTATTTAAAGATGAACACATCTTAAAGCTGTATCAGTTTATTTCTTACCAATGTGGGAGCAGTTGTAATCATAACATTGACATTTTATCAACCTTAAGTTGTTGTAGCTAATGTGTGCGCAAAGAGTTGGCTATTTACATATCCAGCAGATATGGAGTAAAATTAGCATTTATTTGAAGTAGTGTTTCTGGCCACTTAATGAATGTAAGTCATTTTGGCCTCCTCCTGGTCCCCACTAACTCCTGAGGGCTCTTTAGCTGCTAAATGCTCCACTATGTTCACCAGCTAGTCTTTCTGAGTCGTTGATCTGTCACTGACAACAGCTGCCTGCTGCTGTAATGAAGTGTTGAAAAAGGTGACAGTGAACCCAAACAATAAAGCTGTGGGCTTTAAAACCAAAACAATAAGCTGAAAGATGCTAAAACGCTCTGTAGCACTGATGGGAAACTGCACAGTGATGCGTATCAAAAGACCACACAGGTGATCTTTTACAATCATAATATCAAAGTTTTGATATTCTTGGATTTTAAACCTGTTCAGCTTGTATAAACTCTGCATATTAATAATTAATAGATGCATGGCATATGGACAACAACACCTGTAGACCATCCAGTATTTAGCTTTAATGTTGCACATTGTAACAACAATACACCTGCACCTTGTCCTTGTATTACTGTATTACTGTACTACTATGGAAGTAGTAGTAACATTGTTTTTATCTGCATTGCATTATATTACTTATATCACTATTACTAAATTGTTATTGTCATATACTGTATGTCATAGTATTGTATTATTAATGTATAGTGTGTGTATATTATATATACTGCACATATATTATATATAACACTATATTATGTATATTGTATTTATTATTCATACTCATACCCATATTATACCTATATATATATATAATTCCCACATCATGGTTGCTAGAGATGCACTACTGAGTTTTTTTTCAACTCATAATCTGAAGTATTGTAATTTATATATTGTATGTAGCTTTTTTTAATGTAATTTCTCTGATACCTTTAATTTATTAATTTGTTTTTGTCTACGGTATGCATATTTTTAATCAGTTTTCTTATCTGTTTTCTTATCTTCTTTTAGCCTGTGAGGAGATAAGATGTAAATTTCCCACTGGGGATCAATCAAGTCTTATCTTATCTTAAACATTATGTTGAGTTACTCTCAGGCCTGCTGCCTGCATGTAATCTTCCTCTGTCTCATCACTCATGGAGTCTAAAGGAGCTCTGTTGCTCCACCAACTGGTGGCAGCAGCAAACTGCACTGGTCAGAGCATCCGCCTACTTATGAATCAATTTCATGGTCACACGCCCACAGATCCACACTGGGAGCGACACATGTGTATCCACAGTGGTTGGAGACACACACACACACACACACACACACAGAGGGTATTTGGTTGAACTGGCAGGTGTTGCTGGTCATTGCCACCGCTCTCCTGCTGTATTCCCTGGGTCCCCTTCTTCCTTTCCCCCTTTCCCTCCTTCTCTCTCTCCTCAGCTTTTCATCTCTCTTTCTTTCTCTTCATGGGCAATAAGGAGTTTTAGATGCTAATGATATGCTCTAATTCAACAAAGGGTTAGAGGCCCCCTTAGAGAGCCTCTTTGGACACACACACACACACACACACACACACACACACACACACACATTTGTCGTTAAGCACAAACACCAGCTGTTCTCTGTTGGCCTCTTATTACACAGACCCCCTGAAAGATTTAGCTGCTCTGGTTCTTTTTCATTTTCCACACATACACATACATGCATATAATATACACATCTATAAAAACACACACACTTGTTGTTTAACAAGCATGAACAAAAGCTGACTCAAAGTGTCCATGTTTGATTCGTTTGAAATATATATGTCATTTTGTAGATTTTAGGGTGAAATGTAATCAATTTTACAGTATATTCTTTCTGCCTGTGTGAATAATTGATGATTGAGGACTGATAATGGAAAAGAGCATGTGTGTGACAGACACACACCATCTGCTGACATACACACATGCACACACCGTGCTATGACGCAGTCACTACCAACACACACACACACACACACACACACACACACACACACACACACACACACACACACACACACACACAGGGGGATCATTAACATCTGGCACAGATGGTCATCTTAAACACACACACTGGTCTTTGTGGGTCAAACCAGCTGGTCCACTGGTTTCAGCACAGTATACACACAGATACAGTACGTCTATCTCATAATAGAGTACATTACAACTTTACCTCTTTCCAAGAGTTTGTTTACAACTTGAATTTGCTAAATGTTTCCTTTAAAGAGACTTTTGGTGCTATGAAGACATTCTGGATCAAAATCACTTATTATTATTATTATTATTATTATTATTATTTAGAAGAACTTATTAGTTTACCTTTCCTACTAAATGGCCTCAGTGTGTTGACCACCACCTGTATGATGCACAGATTACTGATAAACTCTGCTTACTGGTGTGCCATTTTCAAACTTAAAGATTTTGTTTATACGATATCATACAGTAGTAGCAAATTAAGGTGGCAAAGCTGACCAAATTAAATGTAAAAGTTGAGTAAGTCTCCTGCATTTGAAAGCAGACTGCTCTCAGTTGTGCCCCTTCCTGCTAGAGGACAGAACTGCATGAGTGTGAGTGTTAGAAGAGCCTGAGTGAATCAAACCCAACCCTCCTTTTTCTGAACCAGAGCCCAGAGATATGACGTCAGATGTACAATATCACAAATACAGACCTGGAGTAAAGTATTATACGCTTCACTAATGGGTTCTAGTTTATTTTAAAGATGCAGTAACAGTTGTATCTTAATTCACATAGCAATCCATAACATCGCCCTGTATCTCAAACCCATACAATCTCCACAATATGTGCTTATTTGTTGCTGCAGCAACCAAATTCATGCACCAGGATATCCTTAAGATAAGTCTCCTCTTATCTTGAGCAGTACTCTTCAGCAACAAAAAAGCAAAATATGTCTACTACATATTGAAAAGTAGTATGATCTGGGATAACTCATGTCATATCAATCATTTTTACTTCCATTAAGGAGATTATGTTTTTGGTCTGTTGTGCTAGTTAGCAAGATATCTCAAAAAACTCCCTCTCTTGTCATGACATTTAATGGAAAAGAAAGGCCATGGGCGAAGGAAGAAGATATTCATTTTTGGAGCAGATCCAGCAATATTTTATGGGATTTTGTTACACTGGAAGTTAGAAACATACTAGCATATGCACCCCATTATTTTCTGGCACTGGATGTATTTTTGGGCTGGTCTGGATTGACAAGCAGATAAAATTTAAAAAATAAACCATTGAAATAACAATTTTAGAGTACTGTGCGTCCTTGGTAGAACTATATCCACACTTTGAGTGCTCTCTTTGTTGAGAATAGGTTTCATTTTTTTAAAGACTGGAATCTGAAACATAAACCTCCCTCTGTTTTATGAATCATCAGACTAAGTGAAGTGTTTCATTTTTCTTTTATAATGTCAGGCCCAGGAGTTTACCAAAACATCTTACATTGTGATGCTTCACTGCACTGTAGCCCCTTTCACAGTGTGATAGACTGAAGGGGAGTTTCATGCGTTGGGTATTTTCCTCTTTTAATAATTGATGTAAACAACAGCATGATTCCCCATCAAACTCCCCGTGCTTTACATCGAAAATGATACAGATGTGTTTTACAGGATTTTCCACTACATGAGCGGGACATTCAGCAGTATGACGTATGTCAGCTAGAACAAACAGATTACTAGTTTATCTGTGGTGATATATTGTGAAATTGGGTCACTCCAATGAGGAAGAATGAATGCCAAGACCCACACATACACACACTCGTCCCATGTCCCATTTCCTCTTAACAACAATGTGATCCCTTCACACACACACACACATAAAGGAACCACAGATACAAGTAAATTCTTTTACATAAAAAAAAACCTACAGTGTGACCAACCCAGTTATCCTTGTGTTACCAGAGAAACAGGAGGAAAACAGGACAGAAATGGGCCTGCCGCCTATTGTGTCACACACTTTCTGCTCACACACACATACATTAATTCTCTCAGGGTGTCTCCTATCCCTTATGTAACAGCTTGGTAGTATGTTCCGGGTTATCAGCTTACAATCAGATGAGCCAAGAAAGGCGTGACCCCCCCCCCTTCTCTCAATCCTCCATCTCTCTTTGTCCTTCTCTCTCCTCTTCCACGTCTTCCTTGTCTTTCTGATGTCTTATGAGCGTTCTGTAACACAGAGGAGTGTGTAAAACATACAACTGAATTAAAAAGAGACTGTGGAGGTAAACAAAGAAACTAGGGGAAGGCATGGGATGAAGGAAAAGAGAAAAACTATATCATCTGAGAGAGAAAAGTAGCTATCTAGAGGGAGTGAACGAGGGATTTACAGCAGGTCGGTGACCATGACCTGGCTCCTTAAAAGGCAATCCAGTCTAGGTGATTACCTGCAGCCTTCAGCCAATGACCGTGCAGAGAGTTGCCAACCTACGAAAGTCTAATCTCTCCTTTTTATTTGCCACCAAGGCCATATCTGGACACCTGGCACACACACACATGCACATGCACAAGCGCAGAACATTTTCATATCAGCAATACAAGCACATATAGGTGCAATTGACGGTTTCATGAAGAGTTTTTCACAGTTGCTTACACTGGATCTCTTCCCTGCACAGTTGATGTTCTGTATGTTGGTTGTGCAGGATCCAACTACGCGATGTGTGTGTGTGTGTGTGTGGTTATGTAACAGCGTGAGGAAAATGCTATGCCTCTTGACCTACATTTCGGGGGTTTGACTCCATCCCACTGCTTAGGGAATCCCACATAATTAGCTGCACCACACACATACACACAGATGCACTTATACACGCATGTACAGTACACACACTCATGCACGCACACACGCAAACATCTTCTCTTTAGTTTCTTTCTTTCCTAACCTCATCTCTTTTTGTTTCCTCTTCCAGAAAAACATTTTGAGTCAGTTCTTTAAAACAAGTGTTTCTACTTTAACCCTTTGACAGGAAGTGAATATGAGTAAAGAGGGAAGCGGGAGTGCAACGAGGCCACAGCTTGTGCAAATCTCTCTCAGTCAATGTAACAAAGCAGAGGGAGAAAAGAAGGTCTGGAAAGAGGGAGGGAAGGAGGGAGTGGTGTTTTATTTGGACAAACTACTTAACAGACCTGTTAACCAAGTCTGACACACACACACACACACATACAGATAGTGAAGTTAATTACCATGCCAGAGAAACATACCAAAGTCTAGGAGACTCCAAGACATGGCAAGGAGAGAGTGAATGCATGAATGGAGTCAATCTGAAAGAGAAAGAATTGAGGAGAACCGACCATCACATCACCTCTGGTTTTGTCTGGGACGTGTATGTCGGGCGAGGCTGTTAGGTCAGGGTTGGGGGAGGAGGAGGGGGTGGAGGGGACGGAGGAGGAGAAGGAGGAGGAGGGGATGTCGATGGGAAAGAGCAATGCCTGAGTCAGAGAAGGATCATGGAGGAATCCTCCTTATATCCACGTCTGTCTTTTTTTCTGTATCTCAGGCTCCTCTATTTCTCATTCTCAGCCGCTCCTTACTTATTCTGTATTTCCTCCTTCGTTCTTCCATACTTTTAACTCTTCTCCCTCCTCTCCGTGTCTCCTTTCCTCTTGCCGACTCTCTCCCCGACAAGTCCGCGGGTGGTGGTTAGGTGGTGGGAATGTACTGTGGAGCTGAGTCAGTGACGGCAGGGCTCGAAGGCCATGCACAGAGAAACAAACTGCCAGGGGAGGACAGCAGATGCCTGAATTAGAATCTGTTTATTAATTTCCTGTGGTACAGTGCTGCACAGCACATTCCTCAGATGATACAGGGACAGAGTTCAGATGAAGAATAGCTTCATTCAGATATTTTATGTCTACTTTATGTTCTCATGTTGCATGAACTCATTATTTTAATATTTATTTTGTGCAACTTTAACCATTCCAGTGACATGGCTCTGTAGATGACAATGTCAGTCTGTTGAAAAATCTCAACAACTACTAAATGGATTGGTATGAAATTTTGTATAGACAATTAGCTAATGATAACATGCTAACATGCTAAACTAAGATAATGAACATGGTAAATATTACCCGCTAAACATCAGTATGTTAGCATTGTCACTGTGATAATGCTGATGTTAGCATTTAGCTCAAAGCACTTCTGTGCCTAAGTACAGCCTCACTGAGCTGCTAGCTTGGCAAACCTTAAGGTGTCTAAAAAAGCCTAAAAAAAAAACCCTCAACTAAAGGCAGCTGAGAAGACATGGGTGAGACAAAAAAATGTGAGGAAATATGTTTTTGAGGGTTAATGTTGTAGCAAAAATAAATAAATGACAGACAGCAGGGCTCAACGTTTATGAAAACACTCAACTCAGGAAAATTTAAATGACACTAAAACAGGAACTCGCTGATGCTGTTGGCCCAGTTCGGAAAAACACAGAAAGGGTATGCTGATGACAGCTAAACAGCCTCGCCAGGCGCCTGTCCTCATGACTAACATGCACACTGACAGAGCAACGAGTACAAGTAAAGATGGTGCAGAGAGCCTCAGTTTGATACCAGATATGGTTTCTGCTACTCCACCAATGCCAGTGTCTGATGTTGTATAGTGGTGATATCTGAGCCTATACCTGTTGACTGTTAACCTTATATGGTGCCTTATCATGAACAAAGAGGAAGTTGCTAAGAAAAAAAGTGACAGCCTTGTGGTTTCAGTATAGGGTCGGCAGCTGTAGGAGGCAGCACAGGGCAGCATCAGTTGCAGCCCACACAGAGGCTTCGGCCATAGGAAGTGGCGTGAGTGCAGATTTTCTACTTCTTCTATTGTACATACATAGACACACGTATACATGTATAATAAAGCAAAGTTTCATGCCTCATACTAAACATAGCTATGACATAGATGATGTAAGCAGGAAGTGGGCTCTTTTATGTCTATGTTTCCAATAATTCAAAGACACATGTCTGGTTAGAACCCACCCACCTTTGTACTTTAGTAACTGACCAACACTCTTGCTTAAAGACCCCGCAAAGAGTTCACAATCCTTCATCATACACACACACACACACACACACACAAAGACACACAAAAGCGTGTTCTTCTGACTGAGAAGGAAATTGGAACGTCCTCCTCTGCAGTTTCCAGTTACTGAAACACGACTGAAAGAGAAGTGAAATCTCTCGAGTTGTGAATTCCCCTATAATCACACACACACACAAGCACACACATATGTGCACACACACACTCATAAGAAGGCACACTACAAAGAGACACAAAGATACACTGTTCATCACGGACACATTGATTCATAAATGAAAGTGGGTGCTTGCTAATTACAACACACACCTAATAGGACAAAACACAAATACACGCCTCCACACACACACAGTGACACACACATAATTTCACAATCCTTAGGGGGTGAAGCTGATTTCCTTGAGACAGCATCCCATGTGACCAGACTTGCATTCCTCAGATTGTTGTCATGTGACAAACTTAAAGATCTCCTTTTATGGACGTCAGCGTTAACAGAAGGGGGCGTGGCCTCACTAATACACACTCAGGTCAACAAATACATTCACACACACACCCACACACACACACACACACACACACACACATAGACACACACACACACTCACAACAAGAATGCACATTACTGTAGACACACACACACAGCATAACACCTCACACACTACTGCCAACTTGAACACAAACAGACCCACAGAGAAAGACAAAAGGGTTGAAGGAGTTGTGAAATCAGACTGGCAGCGCTGTCATCCTCCTTTAAGTCACAGCCACTTCACAGTTACAATCAGACTCCGGCGGCCTGCCAGTTTCAGACCAACTGCTGCATTACGTGACACTTGGATCAAAACACTGTATCCACTGCAACAGATATTTTTAACTTTTAGATTGATGCCAATGTTACAAAGCAAGTGGGGGGTAGAACTGAGGAAAAAGAGCTATTACAGGAAAAAGGTCAGTAACAAGACAACAACTAAAGCTCAGTGTTTTGCTCAAGGACAACTCAGCAGGTCGGATGTTTACAGAAAGGGGATATTAAATTTGGCTTAATTCATGATTCAAAACCAAGTAAGCGCATGATTATCACTGCTGTGATCGCCACAATAAACAGATCGTGCTGCAGTCCTGTCACTAAAAATGCCAACATCAAGAGTCACACGTTTGTTTGTCGATCATTTGTTTATTTCAGGTCTAGGTTTTTAACTTTCACCGTCACCAAAAGACCCACAGTTTATTATTGTATTGTCATAACCAGGTTTTATGTTACAGAGCCTAAAGGCATGTATTTGGTTGCTTGTAACAGGGCCATATAAAGGTATGACCAAATACTGGTCATGAATCTCACACTGAGACCCGTCCTCCCTTAAAAAACCAAAAGATCTATTTTTTAATACTTGGATTTTTCATATCTCATAGATTCTGTTAAAGGAATAGTACTTTTGTCTTTCTTGCTGGGTGTTCAAAGATTGATACCCCTCTCATATCTATATGATAAATATGAAGCTAACATCAGTAACCAGTTAGCTTAGCTTAGCACAAGACTCCTTTAGAGAGACTAGTAGGCTAATTTTGTTACCTTTGGATGGAGCCAGGCTAGGTGTTTACCCCTGTGTCCAGCCTTTATGCTAAGCTAAGCTAACTGGCTGCCAGCTCTAGCTTCATATTGACTGTACAGACCTGCTACTTTCTAGCAACTTCTATATTCACCTCTCTCTTTTGCTTTTATATCCTTTTGTGTCTGTGTGTATGTCTCTGTTTGGATGTTTGGATCTTCATTCATTTCTTCATTTTTATCTGCAGCTGAGGCGCGTCTGCTGGAGTTCACAGGCTCCGAGATGAACAGAGAGTTCTCTCTCTGTCTCACACTGACACATTACATCATGCTCATATAACAATCTGCTGCACAACACAGCACCATGTACTGCTGCGGCACAGCTCCAAGTGGACTTTGTCCGACCCTCGGCTGTAAAATAAAGCTAGTGTGTGCTGCACTAAGCTGAAAGATTGCTGCCATGAGTGATTTTAAGAGGCTTCCTGTTACACACTTCAAGCATACTGATAAGTCCAGCAGGTATGACTAATGAGCAACACACGTTTTTGAGTCAGTAGTGGATGCTAAGTCAGGAGAAAGAAAACAGGAGGAGGGGAGAAGACAGGGTGAAAAATGAGAATCTTACAGACAGAAAGTAGAGGAGGAGAAGAGAAATGTTTAAAAAAAAAAAAAGAAGGGATGACATGTAATAAACTCAGAGAAAAGATGGAGACGGATCGAAGGAAAGGTGTGGCAGTCTCTTATGAACTCTCTATAGGCTGCACATTTTGCTGCCGGTCTCTGAGCCGGCTCCCCGCTTCCTCTTTACCCCACTTCCTGCCTCTGCTGCTGGCCTATGCCCTTATATGGCAGCCACCGGCAGCCAATCAGCACTGTGCAGACAGCTCATTCAAACAGCGAGTGTGAGAGAAGAGTAGGGTGGGAACTGCAAACAGAAATGAATAGCATCGCACCGTACAAAACAATATAGCCCACTAGAACACAAACACACACACACAAACCTGCATGCTGGCTTAAAACAAAAAAGAGGTGTTACAATGCAACAAAGCAAAGCAACGCATGCAAACTTTACTCAGCGGTTCAGGGGCACCGGGTGCACGCTGCAGCACCGCATTGAAGTTGTTTTTGGTGGCAAACGGAGGGTGGGCTCTCGGTTACTATGCAGAGAGGAGAGGAGAGGAGAGGAGAGGAGAGGAGAGGAGAGGAGAGGAGAGGAGAGGAGAGGAGAGGAGAGGGGACGAGAGGAGAGGAGAGGAGAGGAGAGGAGAAGAGGATGTGGACAGAGGTATGAGTTGGCAAACACCTAAAATTCCTCTGTGTAACATTAAGACAGAAACAGGAACAGAGTGACAGAGAATGACACAGAGATATGAAACAATATGTAGAAGATGAGGAAACATAGAAATAACAGAGAAAGGAGAGTGTAAGGCGATGTTATGTAAGGAACGTCCAAACAGAGCCAACTGCCAAGGACTAGAGGCTAAAGTGCATGGGCGTGTGTAGGTGGCTAACTTCTCCCACAACATTCAAGCCATAGCTGAGGGGGCATCGGTGGAATAAGGAAGATCAGGAAGTAAGACCAGGGCCGGAGGCCAGTCAGAGGCTCCCAATTCCCAAAACAAGCCAATCAAAAGACCGGGAGCTTGTGAAATTAGCCAATCTAAAAAGAGAAGCCCTCCCACCAGACAGAGACAGATGGCAGAGGATAGATAAGCCTCCCTGGGTTCACCACCATGCAGGGGGCGAATAAGATGTGTGTGTGTGTGCGTGTGTGTGCGTCAGTGGGAGAGAGAATTAGATACAGATACAAGTCTTTCAGTCCTCTTAGCCTGAGCAGGATAGGGATGAAGTTTTCCTCTCATTTTGTACAAAAACACATGCATTCTATAAAATGCCCCCTTTTCTTTGAGTGGCCCTTAATGTATATTGAAGAGTGTGTGTGTGGTGTATGTTTTTGCATGCATTTCCAAAAGTGTAACAGTAAGCACATCAGGTTATCTACTGTGTACTGCTTTGGGTTCAATTCTGACATTTTTCTCTTTCTCTTTATGGTTGAGGTGATAGAGGCCGCTCTGTCATCACTGCCTGCTCTGCACGACACCTGAATAAAAAAACCTCACAACCTTAAAAGGCACCTCAGCTTCTGCTTTTGGCCAATAAGAGGACAGAGCACTGGGAGGAAGTGAGGTGGGTGTACAGGAAGAGGAAGAGAAGAAGAGGAAGACAGAGGGCCTGGTGTGTGTTCATGAGGAGCAGAAAAAAATAGACAACATTCAGAGGAGCAACACAGCCTCGAGCCCTGCATGTGGTTATTACGTTGGTTTGGCTATTACAGAAAGCTCTCTTTTTTTCTAACAAAAAGTCTGAAAACTGGGTTATACACTTCAAGCTCTTGATCAGATTGAACCATGATAATCATGTTCCACACTATTTTTCAAAGAGCAGCGAGATTCTCCAACGCAGCTTTAGACTTTGATCGATTATTAGCTGAAGACCTTTTGCATTAGCGTGTAGCCACCAGCGCTAACAAATCACATTTGTTTTAGAGCCAATGCCAGTAACTGTAGCGAGACCAACACAAGCTGTGACACACTTTTAAAACAGGAAGTGCCAAGCCTGTAAGTCAACTAAAACATGTTCAAATACTCACAACAACATGTGCTTTGTAATCTGCGCACTGCTATGAAAAAAAAAACAGGTGTGAACAATTCATTCAGAGAATTCATTCAAGTTTATACTTCCTAAGGTTTGATAAATGACATAAGATACTGATCAGGATGCCACGGTGGTGCGTGGCCAATAAACTCTGTGTGTGTGCGTGGGTGTGTGTGTGTGTGTGTGAGGTGGGGGTTGGAGTTAAGGATCCATTTGGGCCGTAAATGGGAAGCTAATCCAATCGAAGCACGAACAGGCCAGCTGGCAGGCACACACACACACACACACAGCTGGTAACTGGCCCGTGCCTTGGAGTCATACTGTCACCACGGTGACCCACGGATCAATGACGCTGCAGACAACCAATCTATTGGCTGTATCATGGTAGGAGGAGGAGTGTGGGGGGGTAGAGAGGAAGGAGGGAGGAGGTGAGGCAGGAAGGGGGTGAGGAGGGAAGAGTAGTGAATAGGGGTTTCCCCTCTCTGAAACTCTGACCAGTCACAGATGGCAAACAATAGGTCAGTCAGTCACTTTTCAACAGGCTGCAAAGACAAGAAAGAAAGAGAAGATGATGGTAATGCCTGCTTAGCAAAACGAGGGGAATGGACGAATGATGAGATAATAAAAGACAAACATGACACAGTGACTCAAAGACAAAATTTTGAATCACTGCTTCAAAAGCTAAATGCATGTTTCAACCTCTACGTGAGGAAAATCCCAAAATTGCTGCATTCAGCTTGACTTCACACACGTGCAGTGAAGCAAGACTGAAACTACTTTGGGCGATAAGAGAGATGCATTTCCAAGATGACATTAAACATTTCTCATCATCTTCCTCTCCTCTTTGTCTCTATCTTTACTCCACCCAGCTCCCATTTGATGGTTTTATGTCTTGCTCTCATCTCACCCGCAGTGTTTTCTAGCACTCTCGTGACATCCACATTTCCAGGCCTTTAGCTTTCAACCTCACTCAGGACTAATTGCAGCTAATGTTTTTTGTATTGAACTGCAGTCTTGCAGTCTAGTAGCAGTCAGACTCAAGGCAGCAGATGTTTTACTCTGTGTGTGTGTGTGTGAGTGGATAATAGATATAGTATTCATGCCCACCCCCTATGGCCGGCTTTACCCATTAGCAACAGGCCTGTCATGGTTCCTCCCCCCTCCCCCACAAACACACACCCACATACACACCAAAAATGCCCTTGTTTTTAGCCTCAGCTGCCCAGTGCCATGTACACAAAATATAAAATGCTCTTTATGATAAGGATGGCAGAAAGAGGAAGAAGAGGAGACAACATAGATGTAGAAGTAGAAGAGAGAGTGTGGTGGGAGTGAATTAGTTGAAGATGACCTTCTTAGGTTGAGAACAGAGAAAGTTGCAGCATCTTTACTCATAAGAGGAACAGGAAGTCATGATGGGATGGGTTTTGTAATTTGTAATGCAGGGAGTGGCCATACATGCTGCAAAAGAGATTGCTTGACACCCCTCCTGGCTGGCTGGTTACCTTATTTGAAGAGAAAAAAGTGAGGCGATGACGTCACACGAGGGTGTCACAACAGCGTCAATTCAGTGGTAAACACTGAGACTACACAGAAACACATGCATGCTCAAAAACACACACATATGGATACTTTGTGAGGTTGTGTGCGTGCGTTTCCGTCATTAAAATGAGGATTTGTTTCTCATAACTGAGAAGACATGGGGAGTGAGACGTCAGCAAAGAGTCAAGTCTGTTGTATGACCCTCAAAGCACACACAGTCGGATAAGTGACTACTGAGCTTTTAATTACTCATACGCATGCTGTACTTGCACTGTCATCAAAGATAGCATTTGCTTACGATTGGCAGTTGTCATTTCAAGTTCTTTGACCTTTGTATTACACACATATATAAACACACGTGCAACAGTGGTCCCTTGGTTACTGATTGACTTATCACATGGCCATGGTGATGTCAATCACAGGCAACACATCAGTGAGATAGATCACCTGTTGTTTACTCATATTACATAAGTCAAAGCTATGGCAGGTGGTAAACACATAATGACTTAATAATGGAGAGTTGTAGTTTATTTCCACTACTGGACAGCTGATTTAGTGCCCATATCCATTATTCTGTATGTCATGCATGATTAGATTTATTCACTGATAAACAAGCTGGATTTAAAAGGAATAAGTTGACAATCTGGGATATGCTTATTTGCTTTTTTGCCAAGAGTTAGATGAGAAGATTGATACTACTCTCATGTCTGTACGGTAAATATGAAGCTGGAGATAGCAGCTAGTTATCTTAGCATAACATAAAAACTGGAAACAGCTACCCCGACTCTGTCCAAAGGTATCAAATTCACCTTTAATGCTCACTATTGAGCACGTTATATCTAGTTTTTTTTCAACACACATGATATTTTATGAGCTGTGAGATGCTGGTTAGCTTTTTTTTCCATTTTGGACAGAGCCAGGCTAGCTGTTTCTCCCTGTTTCACGGCTTTATGCTGAACTAAGCTAACCAGCTGCTGACTGTAGCTTCATATTTAGCATACAAACATGAGTCATCAAACTCTCAACAAGAAAGTGAATAAGCACATTTCCCAAATATGTCTAACTATTCCTTTAAGGCACCAGAGACAGAACATACTTCTTGGGACGCAAGTAGCCACTGGCGATTGAGAAAAGTCAAGATGAATGATTCAAATGAGGTAATAGACCATTACTTAAATGGAAAATAAATGGGTTGTGTTGCTGGAAAAGTGGCCCACAAACATTTTCACCAAATGCTGTTAGTGTGACGTGTCCTTCAGATGCATAGCTCACACAGACAAGGATCTGATGCCTAAAGCAATGTTCTGACATGCATTCAATCCAACATGCTGATACATGTAAGTTGTAATATTCCAGTTCGAGCACTCAGCCTCTTGTCTCAAAGAAAAAATATGAGTGGTAACAAGAAGCACTGAAAGGTAGACACCTAAACAATTCACCTTACCAACTGGCTTCCATTTAAGTTGCTGAACATCCTTTTGAAGGTACAGACAAGGTGTTTTTCCAAAGGGGACACAGCATTTACAGCTAAATTACAGTAATTCTCTGCCCCTCCCTAACTCTCCCTGACTTCTAAATCACAGGTTAAAGCCCCGAACTTCCACTTGTTGCTCTCGTTAAAGTGTCTCTTAGTTTGACAAGTGGTCTATTTAGACATCCACTACTCAAAGTAATGGTCATTATACACAACACCTCAAGTGTCTCTGTATAAACTCCTGTCTGGTTGAAAAATCCTCCAAAAAATTCATTAGGTGGCTTTACTGAATAAGGACCTTGGCAGCAAGGCCCAGGTTCAGAGAGTCTGCATTATGCTGGCAGTCGGGGTGTAAACACACACACACACACACACACTGTTATGACACATGAGAGGAGACTTCCCAGGACACTATTCCAAGCACTTGGCTAGTAGAAATTCCCACAGAAGAGCGTTGACAACACACCACTTAACCAGAGACCTCTCACTTACTACCAGCGAGCCACACAAACAAACATAAATACATGCATATCCAAAGTCCTGCTTACCTAAGTGGACTGACAGTGATACAGAAACAGAGTGCGAGTTTATTTCTGGTCTTGTTTTACTCTTCATTCAGGAGTACATGAATAAGAATATGTCATGTCATTACATTTTTTTCACCTGAATCAAGGTAAGCTGAGCCGGAACCATGACTCACTCGCTCATGTACGTGCAAATGTACTGTATAGACACACACACAAACAAACTGAACTTGAAAATCCACAGGCACTCCCTTGAAGCCGGATTAAACATTTCCCAGCCAATCCCTGTTTACGCCATTACAGCACCAACATGGACGAACAATCCTCTCAAATCTCTGTTAACAGTGTCAGCAGGACCCACCTTTTTTCATTAACTCCTCGCAAAAAAAAAAAAAGCAACTTTAATCACCAGTGGAACAAATACAATCCACCATAAAAAGAACAGACAATTTTGAGGCTGATTTAGGGCTAGGTTTGAGATTTGACCCTGTGAACAATATGATTTAAGGCCTGTCAATCAATACGTGGGCCCAGCAGACCTTTGATCGCCTCAAACACTCATTTCCTTCCATCCGTAAGCCCTCTAACAGCGGCTGTATGAGCTGACTGTACAAAGAGTTTTCCACAATAGTCAAAACTCTGACTCAACATGGATGAATTGAATGGTCTAGCTCTGATTGTTCCCTTTTATTACATGTTTTTCACTGCTGAATAATTGTTCTAGTCTGGGAGCAGAGCTAGTCTTTAAATAGTGTTTTTAAAAGTGGCCTGTTGGAACTGAAATGTGCTGTTGAACTCATCAGAATCTGCAGATTTAGAGAGAAGTTACACAATGCATTGTTGTTTTTGCACATATTAAAAGTGTTGTTTTGCACTGCAGGGTCACTCAGTCATGGCTAATTCGAAGGGAGGATACGAGCCATGTGAGGACGACGACGATAATGTCCATTTAATGCCAACTTCACAGCATGAATGAAGACAAGGAAGAGAAGAAAAAAACGATGTGCACAGCGCTATTGCAACAGAGGAGAGGAAGGGGAAGTGGTGAAGGAGGAAGAGATGAAGTTGCTGTAAGTCTCACAGCTTTAAATGGCACTGTGGCCGCCCCTGTGATTCTGCTAACGTATACACTCATAGTGTAGGAACACAAAATACATGAAAGTGTATGCCAGATGTTATATATTAAGAAGATAAATGAGAGAAAGGAGAAAAGATGAGGGAGAGAAAGATGGGAAATGAGAAGGAAAGTGCTTGAGTGGCACAGTTTATGATAATACTGTTGTGGTCTGATGACTTACAGGACCTTAATACAACAGTGAATCAGGAATGTAAATTTTACTAAGCTGCAGGCCCCAGGCTAGACTTAAAATTTGACCCTTGTATATTGTCACATGGGTCTCAGTAGTCATTATAGGGTTAGTTCCTCCTTAAAGTAATAAAGTGGACCAGGAAGTGCAAATGTGTGTGTCTTATTTGATAAAAATGAATAAGAATGGTTAAATAATGTCAACCAAAAGCTGGAGGCCTATCTTATAGAAGGAGTCTTGACATTTCCTGCTTCATAGTGAGGCAAAATTATACACAATAGCCAAGGTGTAGCCTGCTTTGAAAGACAGCTGAAACAGCAACTGAAAACCTTGTACTTTCACTTAGTGTGCATTTTGGTGATCTTCACAAGCGACAGTGTCTCAGGGTATTATTTAACCAGCCTACATCTTATCAAGATCCACAGTACACAGTGTGAGCAGCATTAAAATCTGAGAATGCAAACAAATCCCATCCTCCTCTGAAGGAGAGGAAAAGAGGTAGCAAGCAGCCCGTGACAGGATATTTAGGAGGAGCCCAAGACCATGAAGTCACAAAATATAAATACTTTTATTGCTGAATTAACATTATCAGCAAGCTCTGGCAGAATGGAGAAAGAATGGTCATTCCCTGGCCTGTTTGTGTGCTATGTGTGTCATGTGTTTGACCTGGCGATGCAGTGGCTGTGTCTCCCATTGTGCCTGCAGCTGGTTTTCAAGGTGGACAACAACATCAACACTACGTCCGATCTGAAGTATAAAACGTCAGTTTAGACACAGGAGAGAAGCATGGATCATGAACAGCCATTTGGTTAAAAGTCTGGGCCTTTGCAGCCTTCACAGGGAGGAGTCCAGGCTGCTTAGCTCTTGTAATAATCATATAAATATGTGCCAAACTGAACAGAGCAGGTGCAGCAAAGATATTTTCACACTTATGAAAGTTTATACATCATTTAACCTCTATATAAAACAGTATATTAAGGGATTAGGCTTACTAGGCCTCACAACATCAATCCCTTCCCTTTTATTTTCTCCAATCCTTTGCTATTATCGCCTCCCTCTCCCTCTCTCTCTCCCTCGAATCGCGAGCGCCCAGTGCACCAAGTGTGCACGCGACGTGCCCGGTGCATGACGCTGGACCAATCAGAGAGCGCCATTCCGAAAGTTTACCTTTTATGGCTCGAGCCGGGCAACTGACGCACTATAAAACACATGCGCCCACAGCCAACGGATTCACTCTGAGCGCCGTCACACACACAGCTTGTGCGGGATATCATTTGCCTGAAACCGGTTCCCTTAAAGCGAAAAGCCCCCCCACCCAAAGGTAAGGTAGCTGTTATTTACATATTTCTAATTTTGGAGTATTTAGCACGTGAACAATAAGTAACTTTTTGTTTAAATGTTATTGTTTGTGAAATATTGTCATTTTGAATGCAAAAGATGGCAGGGACCACGAGGTTCTTTGTCCTGTCATAGACCTACTGTGCTGCTAATTTAACTTATTGATTTTAAAAAGATCACCACAATATACATCAGTCTGAATTTAGCTTATAATTTTTATAAAGTATGTATTGGGAATAATTAGAGAAACTGAACTTGATGTTTCTGCGACTCACAGGTGCTTTTTGGATTTGTAACCGGCTTATGGTTAACTTAATGTAACTGTTTAAGTTAACAGTGCAACTTAAACTGGCTTTGTGTAGTTTTGCAACATTATCATTATTTCAGTGTTGGCTTGTATTTCTTCCCTAGCAGGGCAGTTTGAAAAAAAGCTTTTGAGTTGAGGTTGTCTGGATCCCGGCTGCTCCCTTTGTGCGCCCAATGCGGCGGGGTGTGACCTACTTTAGCACATTAGCCTAGCCACATCGTGCTAACACCGCCCTTCAGACTTGCAACAGCGGCGGTTTTAATCAAGATTAAATCTTTCACGGCCACTTCACGTACACTTTGTTCTTGGGCGCGTCAGATCTTTAACTCATCAGAATAATCTATCACCAGGAAGCCTTCTGTAAATGGGCAAAGTGCTGTGAATACCAGGCCTGCACATAAAGCACAAATTGCTTGATGGCTTAATTAAATAGACCTGTCTTTCGACAAATTCAAGTCTTACCTGCTTGAGTGCGTGGAAAAGAGGAAATTGCGAATGACAAGTCATCTACTCTTAGAAAAGGCGTGGCTTTCAGGAAATGGAGCATCAGTCAAGGACTATGACCATTCATTAATTAACATGAGTCCATTATGCAACTTATTCTATAACAGCCAGCAGCCTATGTTTAAAGGCTGATGCCTGCTTTTTATGAAAAATGAATGTACGCAGTCAGGTGTCAGCCAGTGTGCATTGAATGAGGCGGTTTAAGTTGAGTATGACGCAGTGGTATTGAAGCAAAGATTTACGACGGGTGTTAAAACCGGTATGATTGAGCAACAGTAGGAGGAAGGGAGGGGGGAGGAGGCAATGGAGGAAGGAGCTGTAGTGAACCGGAGGGAGTGGTCGCAGCGCCGGGGCTCAATGCGCTCTGGCCGTGCGCCATGGCGCCGCGAGCCGCAAAGCTGCTCAAACCCAACCAAACCCGACCATGTCCTTATATGGTAACAACAGCATGCAGCGCTGCTTCCTTTTGTCTGATAGGTCGGGATGTGAGGCCCGAGCGCCACCCAGCGGCTAATCTCTTGAACTGCAGTTTACTGAGTTAACAGGAAGTGAGAGCTCGGAGTTGAGGAGGCGGATGTGAGACTTAAGCGTTAAACTTTTTTTCTCTCTCTAACAGTTCAGCCATGGAAGATGAAATCGCCGCACTGGTTGTTGACAACGGATCCGGAATGTGCAAAGCCGGATTTGCCGGAGACGATGCCCCTCGTGCTGTCTTCCCATCCATCGTCGGTCGCCCCAGGCATCAGGTGAGTGCATCTACAACAGAATAAATCTAAACTTCTGCATTTTAATAGACATTTTTATAATTTTGAACTTAAATGTACAACTTTCACTGACCCATTAAATAATTCCAAGAAATCACAACTAAGTAATTCTCCCTGATTATTTCTAAAAATGGCTGAATGCCAGTTGAAAATGGCTTCAGTTTTGCTCAAATGCTGTCCAATGAAATAGAATATAAATTAGACTACCTTATTATAAAACCATTACGAAATTAAAGCTAAAGTTTTTATGGTATTTTTACCTCTATTGTCTGGACTAAGTGCATGTAATCAATGTTTACCTGTAAATAGACTTTGAAGCTTTACATGTCTATGCTCAACCAAAGAATTAAGTATTTGATAATAAACAAGCTGTTTGTCTTGTTCAGGGAGTGATGGTGGGTATGGGCCAGAAGGACAGCTACGTTGGTGACGAAGCCCAGAGCAAGAGAGGTATCCTGACCCTGAAGTACCCCATCGAGCACGGTATTGTGACCAATTGGGATGACATGGAGAAGATCTGGCATCACACCTTCTACAATGAGCTGAGAGTTGCCCCTGAGGAGCACCCTGTCCTGCTCACAGAGGCCCCTCTGAACCCCAAAGCCAACAGGGAGAAGATGACCCAGGTACAAACCCCTACTTGTGCACATGCAGAGTTTAGCATATCTTGTTTAGCCAGACAGTACATCAAAGTATTGACTATTGAAAACCAGTTACCTCATTTCCTCCTTGACTTCCTTCTCCATTCCATTCTCACTTGCTCCTTCCTCCCCCTCTCCTCCAGGACCTCTCTCCTATAAGATGATCTATCATCAACAGGTCTCTCTTGACTGTGTGCCTTATCTGCACTTGTGTCTATAATATTTAGCTGAGCCACTAGATCAGCACTTAATAGATATCTGACATGCACAAGTGTGAAGGAATGTTGACTTTCTGCACTTTTATTCTACTAACTTGAATCTGAGCCTCACTCTTCATGCATGTAGTGGGTGCAGTGGCCACAAAAGCTTAAGACCCTCTTACTGTATTTGAAAATACTCAAGTGTCTTCTTCTCTTCCTACAGATCATGTTCGAGACCTTCAACACCCCCGCCATGTACGTTGCCATCCAGGCTGTGCTGTCCCTGTATGCCTCTGGTCGTACCACCGGTATTGTCATGGACTCCGGTGATGGTGTGACCCACACAGTGCCCATCTACGAGGGCTACGCCCTGCCCCACGCCATCCTGCGTCTGGACTTGGCCGGCCGCGACCTCACAGACTACCTCATGAAGATCCTGACAGAGCGTGGCTACTCCTTCACCACCACAGCCGAGAGGGAAATCGTGCGTGACATCAAGGAGAAGCTGTGCTACGTCGCCCTGGACTTCGAGCAGGAGATGGGCACTGCTGCCTCCTCCTCCTCCCTGGAGAAGAGCTACGAGCTGCCCGACGGACAGGTCATCACCATCGGCAATGAGAGGTTCCGTTGCCCCGAGGCCCTCTTCCAGCCTTCCTTCCTCGGTATGTTTCCCATCTAAAGCCTAACAAGCATTACAGGCTAAAAACATACTAAACACTCATGGTTACCCTGCACTTCCACCTGCTGACTGTCTTTGTTTCTCCTCTCAGGTATGGAGTCCTGCGGCATCCACGAGACCACCTACAACAGCATCATGAAGTGTGATGTCGACATCCGTAAGGACCTGTACGCCAACACCGTGCTGTCTGGAGGTACCACCATGTACCCTGGCATCGCCGACAGGATGCAGAAGGAGATCACAGCCCTGGCCCCATCCACCATGAAGATCAAGGTGAGCTGACTTGCTGCAGAGCCAGTAGAGTTGCTGTTCACAAGATTAGTTAAATGCATATATGAACATGTTGGTCTTATATTCTAATGGGTGTCTTGTCTCTTGCAGATCATTGCCCCACCTGAGCGTAAATACTCTGTCTGGATCGGAGGCTCCATCCTGGCCTCTCTGTCCACCTTCCAGCAGATGTGGATCAGCAAGCAGGAGTACGATGAGTCCGGCCCCTCCATCGTCCACCGCAAATGCTTCTAAACAGACTGTTCCTCCTCCCCCTCCCCAACCAAACGCCCAAACAACTTCAGCTCTGTGCAAAACAACCACACACAACACATTTCTCATACACACTCAGGCGCAGAGCCTAGATGACCAACTCATTGGCATGGCTTCAGTTATTTTTGGCGCTTGACTCAGGATTTTAAAAAACTGGAACGATGAAGGAGACAGTAATGTTTTTGGCTAGGTTTAAAAATAGCACCCCAGGGTTCTGCAGTTGCATCTGGGGACTTAAAAAAATGTACATTTTGTTTTTTCTTTGAGTCATTCCAAATGTTTGTTAACTGCATTGTTCAGACACATGATTCCAAATGTTAACTGCATTGTTCAGACACGTATTCGCCTCTGTGAAGGCTGCCCAGTGGTTGGCGCATACTTAAACATTGTTGTAGTATGGCTTGTATGTAAATTATGTCTGGGTTTTTTGTACTTTCAGCCTTAAAAATATCTTGGTCCTGTTTAATTTTTTTTTGTTTTTGTTATGCAAAACCCAATCGTGACCTCTTCTCCCCGCTGTTGGAGGTTTCATCCCCGGGGTGGTGGGGTAACGGGTCTCGAAGTGATGGGGTAACATGGGGTGCCAGACCGGTGGGGCCAACCTGTACACTGACTAAACAATCCCAATAAAGTGCACATGTGTTCCGATGTGATGTCTGACTATTGTCTTCCTTGAAATCTTTGAGTTTCATAAAAGTGACTGTGAATTAAGTGAAGCTAATGAAAACTAATGAGAATCTTTCTGAACTCAAGTACACAACACATTCAAGTAGGAATGTAGTTTGCTTCAGTGTTTGACTACGTGCTTTAAGTGTTAGTATGCCACACTTAAATATGTTCAAAATGTAACTGCTTTTACTTTGATCATTGAATAAAAGTTACTACTAAAGAATTTTGTTATCACATTTAACTTTCTCAGCTTCTACATGAAGGACCATAACTTAATCTAAAATTTGAAGAGATGTCAACACAAACTTGTCTAGTTTAGTCAAACTAAAGCAATACTAAAAACCTGCAGTAAATACAACAGAGATAAGATGCTTATTATAACAACTTTACAATATGCACTCTCAGGATGTAAGTCACATTTCTGTGAGATCCTAGGCCAGTGCTGCTCAACCCTTTTTCTGGTTACCATGAAAAAACATGAATTTCAGAGGCTGCATATTGCTATGTTGAACAATTTATCATCCTTTCAGGCACTTGAGATCCACAATATCTGAGAATTTTGTCATAATATATGAAGAAATCATAAATTATCATCTCATCCTATTTACACCATATGTACATGTCGAGGCAGTAAATTAGGTTGATTTCAGACATGCAGTAGATGAAACAGCTGATTCCCTGAAGTACTTTTTGTCTCACTTGTGCTGAGCTGTCAGGGTTTCTCCAGTCCTGTTAGTCACTGCAGTGAATGAATGTCTGAAGAGCAAACAGTGTGCTGATGGGAGTTCAGTTTAAAGTGTGTGTTACATACTATTGTTGATAGCAATGTAAGTTTTGAGGTGAGAATATAACATGCAGCTGTATTAAACAGCAGCAGTATATATTCAGATGGAGAAATAGAAACTTTATTGATCTTGAGGGAAACTGAGGGTTCTGGATGATATAAGAGAAAATATTACATAGGCATTTGCTGAAATGTGTTGTGAGATGTGAAAGTTTATGTAAGGATCAAGGATGTAATGTACTTTGGGCCTAAACTGGAACTCTGCTCTGATCCCTGCATGCAGCTTCTTAGCATACTGAAACTAACCAGCTTCCATTTTTATTTTTCTGAGTACTGTAAATGATTGACACATTCTTATGTGCTTATGTGAAGTATTTGACAACATAATATCTTAGATTACACAGGGTGTGTCTGTGTGGCTTATCAAAGCACCTGATCCAGTGTCATGAGCACAGCCGTGTCATCAGTACACTCCCTCCTCATCACCCAGTGTTGCTCCACAAACTTAATACAGCTCTTATCACTATTAGATATGTAGTGGAAAGTACCTTAGCACTATTATTTATCTCTTTATGGTTCATTTGATAGGAGCAGATACTGTGTACATAGATAAACTGAAAACAGCTATCTGATCCAAGTATCACAGTGTTTATAGCAGATGCTAATTTGCAACACCCGTCCCTAGTAGGGCTTTTGTGACAATAAGAGATAAAACAGTGAGGTAAAAAGAAGGTCAACCGAGTACAGCAAGATACAATGAAACACACATTTAGTAGTAATATAGCTACAGAAAACTAGACACGAGTACAGGTTTGTTGCTGAATTAACCAGGATTTAGTAGCTCTCTTAAAAGTGGTGAAGTTTGCAGCAAATTTCAAGTGATCAGGTAGCGAGTTCCAGGACTTTGTTCCCTTGACAGAAAAAACTGTCTGAGCAAAAGATGTGAAACTTTACAGCTGACACTTGAAGCTGCTCTGGTGGATCTGCTGCAGCTCCGTGGTCTCTTGATGTATTTGCAGAAAGACTGAGGAGCAAGTCCAATTAAACACAAGCTTTACATAATGAAAATCAATAAAGTTTGTATTGTATTTACTTAAAATGCGGTGATGATGATAGCTTATTTGCTTTTTATCCGAGATTCTCAAGGCCTGATTGTAAAGACACTGTATGGATTTGATTACTGACTGGTTGGCCGGGGACCAGGTAGTTAAACCACAGGACAGATGTGAGAATATCATTGAATTTAGAAACAGCAAGGCACAGTCAGATGTCAAGCAGTTTCTTATCATCTTACTGTAAAACAGCTAAGGTTAGCCTACATCGTTTTACAAATCTTTTTGGCATGACTTTAAACTGATAATCAAAACTGTCCCTAAATACTTCACCTCTGTTACTTGTTCAATGAGCTCACCTTTAACTCTAACATTCAAGGATTATGTTGCAGGTTGCTTTTTAATGGAAAAACAGACTTTGTTTTCTTAGTGTTTAGTGTCAAACAGGAGGCATCAAGCCAAGTTGATACTTTTTCTATATCAGGAGTCAATATATATATAAAAAATATTGTGGCTTGTGCTGCCTGTTCACTGATGTCTACTGCGTCTCTACTGCCTCAGCAAAAGAACCATCTCCAACACTTATCTGTTTACATTTATCTATATCTTTCTCTGCTTCAGGCATTTTTTGTGACCTATTAGCTGCGGTGTTACCCGGCTCACCTGACTGAGAAAAAAATAAAATTATGAGCTAAAAGGTAAGGGCGGGCTCCAAGAACAGACCTCAGTCACACATGATAAGCACAGAGCTCACATCAGTCACTAATTGTCACAGAAAAAAGCTCTTTTTTTCAGCCCTCATGCATCTCACTGTGACATCATTTGTGATCACGGTGTCCTTATGGTCATGAGGTCATGGCCTGTTTATTTGTCAGAGATGACAGATGATGAGGATGCTGAAATTTAACACTTTTATGATGGAAATATCTTTCTGTTTGCAACATAGAACTTTTTTTTTCTCACCAAGGACAGGATAAATATTCAAATACGATGATCACAATAACTTCAACACTTTCCATTTTTGCTCTTTGGCTCAGACTCTCCCAAAAATAACACAAAACCACATTACATCTGTACTCACTTGTAGTTTTATCTCTTCTCAGAGACACTGTCATCAGGATCAAACTGTGAGTTTACAGCAGTTGCACAGTTTAGACAGCAGATGGCGGTGAAAGCCCATTTAATTTATGCCATAAAAGTGAGGCGTGACTCTGTCCTGTATGTGCATAACGCCATCATTTTCTCAACCCATGAACTCATATTAAAGCACATGCAAAGAGCTTTAAGCCCATGCTTTTTCATGTAATGTGTGTGAATGTGCATACGTTCCTGTCTTTGGATCATAAATTTAAATTTGATGGGATTTGATGTTGATTTAGTGAGTAAAGGACCAGGGATACAAGACGGAGCGTGCCACTAAAGCTGATGTTTTATGCCAGCTTTCCTAGAATGGTGAAAAAAGATCCTCTGCTGATACAGGGGGCACATTTCCTGTCCACATCTAAAAACGGATCCACTACATTTGCATATTACAGAGATGGAAGAGGATAAGATGGATGGCCCGGCCCCACCCTCATGTTCTATGCATCATATCCTGTTTCTGTGTATGACACCACACATCCAGCACTAGCCAAAGTCATACTGAGTCCATTAGTCAGACTGTCCCAGTTTCATGCAGCACTCCGGGCTGCATGGAGGCACCTGGTGATATATGATGAGCCTGGAGGGCTGTTTGAGGGAACATGGAGGCCTGTGCGCATGCATACAGAAGTGAGTGCTGATATGAATTTATATATGCATCCATTAAGTCAGACTGCTTGCTGCATTTACACACACACACACACACACACACACACTGAGGATCAAGTGGGTTTGGTATTGGAAATTTATTCCATCTCACTGCAGCTCCCCCTGTGATTCTGCTGAGACTGCTTCCCTCTGATATCCTTTTACTGCCACGCCAGCAAAACACTCACTGTGCTTGGCATGCATGTGTGTAGTGTACTGTACGGGTGTGTGTGTGTGTGCGTGTGTGTGTGGGTGAGTGCAACCATACTCCATTTTTTTCTGCACTTGTCGAGGTTAATGTGCACGTGTGGGTGCGTGTTGCAGCTGCGAGCATTGCAGGTGTTTGTGAATGAGTCACTCCAGCCACTCGGTTCAAAAATGTGTGTTGCAGCACAATGTCGTCCTTAGAGAGACGACACAGGGGGGACCAATTTGTCAGAAAATGAGGCTGACAGTGTTCTTTACAGCTAGGAGCTTTACAGCAGTTACACTGGTCAGGTCACTAATCCACCCAGCAATGCAGTTCTCCTCCTTCCCCAACAGATGGGGCCGCCACACTGCATGAGTGTGTTTGGCTGGTAAAGTAGGTGAAAGGCAAATAGAAGGCTACTACAGCTGACAGAAGGAGGCCAGCAGAGAATAATAGATGATATTCACAAATAGTAGCTCCTGTTTTTGTAAGCCTCAGAGTGATTTGCATTCTACCGAGGCTGACATGTTCACTGAGGGTAATGCACACTTATCTCTGTGAATATTATTTTGTTTGATTGACTGACAGCAGATGTAAAGTGTTGTTTATGTGAGCGAGGCGCTGACTGACGGTAGGCCATGGAAACTGGCCAGTTAGCTCATTTCTAATCTGTTGTCTTTTCTCTCAGTCAAAAATCAAATATATCCTGAAGCCAAGATGGACACCATAGATATGATGAAGATTGACTGGATGTACAACAGCAGATTCAAAAAGGAAAAGATAAAGGCTGTGTCAGGGGTTTAAAGAGGTTTGGAGGTCTTTTTCTTGAGGTTTCAGTGACCCTGACACATTACCGCTGTACATTTACCCAGCAGGAGCTGTGTGTTGCGTCAGTGTTTCCTTACGACTGTGGCTGTGGCTGGATTTCTCGAGAAAACTCTGCGATTTCTCAGAGCTCTAACCGCACCGCTCAGGCACAGGAACAGGCACCAAAAATACACACCCTGTGCATGCAAGCTTGCTCGTGCACCCTGCATGCGCGGTTGGCAATCCCCCCCCCCCCCCCCCCCGTCCTCCTCCTCCTCCTCCTAACCCCCACATCCCCCATCTTGGTTTGAAGCAGTGGCAGATGGGAATCACTTTGCTGTGACTCCCATGCGTGTCCTTGTCTTGGTAGCATTCTCCATAAATAAGAGTGTTTATTTTGGGTTGACTCAAACTGAAATCAATTTGCAGTCTTTTGACTCTTTTTTGGCAAGTTACATTAAAGGATAGGTTCACAATTTTTTCAAGTCTGTCTTCAAACAACAGTCGGGTGCCCAAATGAACATTGAAAGATGTTTTTTTTTTTGCTCTGTAATCATTCCTCCTACTAATTATGGCTATTTAAATAATGCACTGTCACTGTGCACGATGGTGTGCAAAATTCACAGTTCTCTTTTTGTGCAAACTGTACTTAAAAGTGTATCTGAGGCTAATGTGAGGCTTGAGCCTGAGTTAGACAAATCAAGTGGATATCTTCCACAGATACAGACTTTTGAATATAAAATTCCCTCTTTGTTTTCCTGTTGAGCTGCAGTGGAATGACAGCAGCAAAAAGAGGGAATTTGGCACTAAAAAGACAGTAACTTTGAAAGATATCTACTTGATTGACTAATCTGGGCAACTGAGGCCTCATATTAGCTTCAGATAAAATTTTAAATATATGTTTGCACAGAGGGAGGACTGTGGATTTTGTCCACCATCACTTACATTGAAAACACATTATGAAGGGATCTCTTAATGGCCAGCATGAACAGGAGGAATGATTACATACAGCAAGAAAAATGTGTCAATGTTCATATCGGCACCTGACTGTTGTTTTAAGAGACTTGAAAAATTTTGAACCTGCCCTTTAATATATTAGCTGTTGGGAATTTTAACTACAGGTTTTCTACGTGGTTTAATGTGGTTGAAATTGTATTAACTTATTTATTTGTGTTGCATGTGTGGTCAATGCTGCTAACGTAATACACTACTATTTGTAATGTATGGGAAACACATATATAATCATATATATGCATACATCTCACACATTTCACCCGTTACACACTCAAACATCCAAACACAATTGAGTTTATTGAAGCTACGACAAATGCTGAAACCAGAAACACCATCACCCAATTATGAAATCATGGAAACTGGGCGACAAACAATCGGCATCTAGATTTTCTTCATGTCATCTGACCACTTCATGCTCAGTTGTATGCCTGTCAGGGTGGAGTGCGTGTTTGTCCTGCAGCAGTAAGCTCCTAACCCTCCTCCCCCCTCATGTGGTCCACCATAAAACCCTGCAAGGCACTGTCAGATGATTGGCAGGTACCCCATGAGAGCTGTATATGTGTGTGTGTGTGTGTGTGTTTCATGTGGGGGGTTGGTATGTGTGTGTGGTTGTGTCAGTCATCTCAGACACAGTGGCATGTTTATTACATATGTGTGTGTTTGTCTGCGTGCGCATGCACATGTTTGTTCCAGTCCATCAGAAAACATGACACTGCAATTAGCCTTCTTCACAATCATGTTGGGATTTGTCTTGCTGCAATGCAGTGGCTGTTGCTTCAATACAGTACTTGTGCACAACATGAGATAAGGTATGATGAATGATTTAGCCCTTTGGGTAATGCAGGCTGTGTGTGTGTGTGTATGTGAGTGTGTGTGAGAGAGCTGTTTGGGTGGGGTCATCTAAGAGATCTGGACTGTTGTTTTTTTGCTGCCTCTCATTTGTCAGTTTACGGAGGAAATATTGAAAATGGGAGCACGCATACATTTATGTACAGCGAGGCTTTAGGGTCGGTGCTTATGCAGGGGGGGGAGACATCTTCTAGTATTTATTTATTTATGTATTTCTTTTCCAGGGAGGAATGAACCCTCAGCTGAATTAATCAATGCTGTCTCTATGCTCTGTCCCCTGAGGGTTAATGCAGCCACACGCCCAGAGAAAATCAGATAGCCTGGCCGCCAAATCAAATCATTTACCTGATCCTTCAACTGATAAGACAGAATTAACCCAAACCTCAACAATGATATTTGGACAGTGACATGGCTTGAGGTTCATGTGATATGTGGTTCAGGAAAAGATAAAAAAAGAGGGAAAAAAGAAAGAAAGAAAAACACACACACACTCAGGGACTACAAATGTTCTCATTCTGTAATCTTTAGTCCACAGAATAAAAACAAAGTTGGTGGAATGAAAAATCGGCTGTGGTGTTGTATTGACTCAGCAGTGTATCAGGCTATAAATCAAGCTTTTCAGTACTTTTCCACTGCAGCCCCACATAGAGGACAAGCTCTGAGCTTTATGTTGGACCATCCTCAAAGAACCCAGTTGGTGTATGAGCTATAAAAAAACATAATCTACCAAATGGTCCCATCTGCTCCCATGGTAATGCATCCCTGTGAGGGGCTTAACCTAGAAATAAACAGATAGTAGATATCTGTGTTATTACATCTAATCAAAAAGGTGAGAACCTGGACAAGCCACAGATTGTTCTAGCATGAGTTCGCCCTGCTGTTATGTGGGTGGAGAGTGCAATAAGGAGTTTTGAAATTATCTTTATGGGGTTATTGGTCTGATGGATTTCATTATATGGCAGATATTTATGTTCACAGCATGTCAGGCTATCATAATTTAGGGCAGTCATGTTCTATCATATATGACTTAAGTCTGTGGTGTAAGCAGTTATACTGAGAGTATTCATTTAAATGAAAACAATGCAGGTTATACTGTTGTATTACAGCCGTGCGTATAATATGCGTAAAATGATGATTTTAATGGACATGAAATACACCTAAAAATATTGTTGTTGTTGTTGTTTTGATCTGAATAAATTATGACTAAGCTGTTTCATAAAACAGCATGAATTCCACCACCTCACACATACAGCAGCCATACCCACCTCAAAGTGGAGATTACCCCCCACGAGCGGCGCGGTATTTGACAAGAAAAACAACAACGCGAAGATGAAACCTGCCTCCTACTTGTAGCGTGAAAAGAGAGAAACAATAGGGCCCTAATCTGAAGGCACTGTCTGAATTCCCAGTCGGAGTTATTTGGAGAACAAAGGCAGGCTTGGTCCCCTCGGACGGCCAGGGACGGGACATCACTCTGATCTCCCTCCGCCTGGTAATTCCCTCCCCGGGTCCCGTCAGGGGTGACAGCCGCTGCGAGCAGACAGGTCAGCGGGGTGAGGGCTGTCGCTGAGCGGCCTCTTCTTTTTGCTCAACTCAGTCGTAATGTTGTTGTCCGATTGGGCAAAATTAAAAACAAAACAAACAAAAAACACCGAGGTGTGGCCATCGAGAGTGCCGCGAGCTCACTGAAACCCCAGAATTACAACAACACGGCGGGTCCATGACTCCGGTGTTGCTGTTCGTTGCGTCCGCGGCTCCACTGTACTCTCCCCTCTCCTTCAGCGGTGTAGCTCTCCGCTGTAGCGCCTCCTTTCTCCCAGCGGAGGGCCGCCTTGAAACCGACACAGCGAGGAGGAGGGGCCGGAGAAGCGGAGCGGTGGCGGGGTGACATGGGCAGCTTGAAACCGCGTCAGATTTTTTTAATCAACATTTTTTGCAACTATGTAACACGGAGCGGTTTACTTCAAAGGAAACTTGTTGATAATAAAAAAAGATACATATATCCGCAACAATCAGTGTGTACGAGGAATGGAGACGTGGGGTTAGCTCACACCAGAGGTCGACCCCCCCCTCTCTCTCTCTGTCTCTCTCTCTCTCTCTCTCTGAATTTTAGCATAGCAGTAAATGAGTACGCCACTTTTTCTCCTCTTCTAATGCAAATCTGAGTGTCCGCTCAGCTTCGGCCCAGATTATGCGCAAGGAGACACCCAGTGTTGCTTCACCCTGTTGTGGGCATTTGCATGCAGAAAGACGGGCATTATTCCTCGGTTAGGAATGGTGTGGGGAATAAAAAATGAAGTGGTCATAAACAATGACAAGTTTCAGTGCGTTCCTGGCTAATATGGTAAAGATCCAAGATGCCTTTGACCAAGTGAAATCCGTCTGCAGCCCCAGCAAAGCACAGTGATGATACTATTTAGATATAGTAAAGATGAGACATTAAAACAAGGGCTCTCATACTGTATTACTGTAAGTTCTTCATTTACGAGCCTAAAATATTCAAATCACTTGTGAGGCCACATGAAAGTGCTAACACACTTTGTGGTATTTAGAGCAATAAAATTAAGATTATTGTTATTGCATGGACGTCTTCAAAGCCTGGGACCTGCACGCATTCATCCTTTTCTGGTAACCCATACCCATAATTATTATAGCCCCATTTGGGTCTGCCAATTATGGGGCAATAATTCTCAAACTGCAGTCGCCCAAATTAAATTGAATAATTCAGCTGGAATTAATAGAAAGGCTTTGAGAAACTGTGAGATTGTTATCTTAAGTTTCAATGTTGATGTTTGAGGCGCATTTTATTTCCTTCTGTAAGGTTTGGGGCGTGTAATGGAAAGTAATTTACTCACTTAGGTAATTATCCACTTCCTCCAAGTGAGTAAAAAAAGTAAACTGAGACCACATTTTAAAACAAGTGCAATATTTTACAACGCCCCCATATTTTCCGCTTCCCAATGTTTGCGCGTCTATTATAATAAGCGTGTAAATGGGAGGGGCGTGGGTGGGGTGGGGGGGGGGGGTCGCCTTGAAGCTTGCCCCCACCACCACCTCCCCCGCCACCACCACCACCATCTCCACCTCCACACCCTTGAGTTTTGATCACTCAGTCTTGGAGGGAGAGGGGACCTTGAAACGGCTCAACCTCCTTGCTCCATAATTGGTTTTATAGTGCTGGCGAGCGGCCAGTGTTTTTTTTTTTTTTTTAAACACTGGGGGACTTTGATTGACAGTCTGTGTAGCCAATGAGAGCAGAGTCTGTCTAAGACGTACAGGGCAGGGCTGGGGTTGGGTGGGAGAGAGGGAGATGGGCGGGGCTTACAAAACAATGCTGTGTTTCATTGCTGAGGAGTTTACGGACGCGTCAGGGGCTCTCTCTCCCCCCCTGTTATCCCCCAGTTTACCTCGGACGAGCCTGTAATGGACTCCTCCAGTTCTCCCAGCAACCTGGACGGATTTTGAGAATCGTTTGCATTTTTAGCTCCTTCCACAGATTTCCCCCCCTTTCAAGTAAGCGCTCGGCATGTTGTTTTTTTTTTCCTTGTTTGGGTTTTTCTTTTTCCAGCTGAAGTGTCAGAGTTCTCGGTGTTTTAAAGCATAATTTGGTTTGCAAATGTAAGGGAAAAGGGCGCGGAGGTTATTGCATACGACCTTTTGGATTTTTACGGGGCTGTTGGTGGTGTGAAAAATCCCCTGTAAGACGTTTCCTCCGAGAAAGTTTTGTGTGTCGTTAATGGAACCGTGAAAAGTTTGAAACGTGGCTCTGACGCCGTGCTCCTCCGCCGCCTTGCCGCATGGATCACAGCCGAGAAGGATACAGTGTAACTCGGCCCCGGAGTCCGTTTAAGAGCGCTTAGAGGCAATATTTGTGTTTTGGGGTATTTTTTTTAAAAAAAAGGGGAAGAAAAGGTTTATTGTGATTTCTGAACGAGCCATTCTTCAGATCCCGCCCGCCTGGATATCACGAGTCATGGCTGTAATGTGTTCGCTTGCAGCCTTTGAAGGTTAACTCGACTTTCGCCTTGTTTTAAACTTAAATCCACAGCGTTTTAACTCGGTGTTTAACTACAGTTCATTTTGGGGCTTTTTAGGATAATTTAAAAAAAACTAGTCTAGTAAGATTCCCCAAGACGCACAATTTGGCTACAGATAAAGTCACAATTGCTTGTTGTTGTCTGTTTAAAGTAACTTTTATCCTATTTTTTTGTTTTTTAGTAATAACGTAAGCACAAAAAATGCATATCTGCGAATATTGTGGTCTTTCATCTGTGTTAAAGAATCATTAAAATCGTCCTTTTACAGAATTAAGGCGCATTGCTCGGCTGGATACAGCTTAAACTGAATTATCCGTCCATTTATTATGAAGGCTAAAAGACACTATTATACCATAATACTGATTCAAACATGTGTCTAGGTGGTAAACCGTCGACAACGTTGGTTATCAAATGAGGTTTTAGTTTTTTAAGGGACTGAAGTGTTTACGGGCTGGATTGTGATTTCTTTCCCTGGACAGCACCCATGTCCTATTGCGAGGTAACCCGGACTAAATTCGCATCTGTGGGCAACAAAACACCGCTAAGCCCGCTGATTAATGATGCAGGCTTTTGCAACCTTATTTATTTTTAACCCGTTTGAAATTTATATTTGATGCGCCTTCAGTATTTATGGTGTATTGGCTTACAGGGCCTACATTGCTGGTTTACGGTGTAGGAAAACAGCGGGGTAATCGGAAAAGGTAGAATAGGTTATTAAAATTTGACCGTGTGCGTTTCCATCAAGGGATCGCGGGGTGTTTGATGGCCGGGGCAGAGCGGTCTCTCCTGGCTGTGTTTCTCTGGGAAGCGGAGCTCCGGAGCGGCTGCCTGCTCGGTGTGCAGTGGGGGTGGAGTGCTGCTGCTAGTCCGCTCATACATTACATCATATTATTGTAGATATAAGTTAAAGCTGCTTGAAGATCTGTATTTTGGATACATCAGGAGCAAGTCGTATAATAATACTGCCGATCGGCTAATAGTCAATGTTGAGTTTTTTAAGTGCTTTTCCAAACTGCGTCATTGCACGTATGGGCCGTCTGTTCGCTGAAAAGAGGAGAAATCCTAACTACCAGTTCCCAACAGTTTGCTCCGATTGTATATCAAGCGATTTTTTTTCTCATGTTTTGTTTTCTAGGTCAGCAGGATGGCTGAAAAGGAGCCCGAATCGCCTGGAAAACTAAAGACATTATTATAGCCAGCATTGGCTTTTTCGGAATAGGGGGCCTATCCGAACGGACAATTTCTTTTCTCAACTTTCCCCGCTGTGGATAATGGATGGCAGAGATTTTGGACCTCCCCGATCCGTCCACGTACCACCTCCGTTGTTGGCGGGGCTCGCGATGGAGTCTCACCGACTCGGAGCAGCAGCAGCAGCCGGGAGGATCCCTCCCTCGCCCGGTCACTTGGGCGCGAGTCATCCGCCGCCTCTCCACTCCGGAAAATTCATGCCATCGGCCATTAACCTACATCCACACCACAGTAAGTACATGACGTCGGACTGCTTGAATGCTGTATTGTGTCTTTACTAAAAGCGCAACCCTTTAATAATCAAATATTAAGATGAAGTAACGCTGCGCAAAAATGCGCACAGTTTAAGGCTCCCAGTGGCAGCATGTGCGGTCATTACTGGGATGTCGCTACGGTGCTCTGTGGGAAATGAACCCAGATGTAGATTTTCAATCAGGAGGAGTGGCAGTTATAAAGCTGTGACAAGTTTCAGATGTAAAAGTATGGTATCGTGTTAAAGATTCTCAGCCTTTGCGATGAGCAACACACAAGCGGAAAATTACTTAGTAGTTTGCAACACACACACACACACAGAGTCGGGTTTTAAGGCACAAACAGGGCTGACTGAGTGTTGTGGTGTGAGTGTTGTTGCAGCAGTGTGCAGGTCAGGGTGCAAAGGGCTTAGATTGCATGTGGACCATTAAACCGTCATTCCTGTGAGAGCAGATGCAGTTTGTGTGTGTTGTGAGAGCGGGGGTGGTGAAGTTGTGACCTTAGAGGGATGACAGACCACTTCTTGGACATTTCTGGAGTGTTTGTGTGAATAGGAGGATGGCTGTGGTAAAGTCTCCAGTATTCCGACTAAAAGCCACTCTTGTGGAGCATTTGGCAAATGGCTGATGCTGCTTTTTTCCCCAACATTTGTACCAAATCTGTAGGACATCCCTGCTGCTGCATCTACATTAGTGAATCTGTGTGTGAAATGTAAAAAGATTTGCTTGTATTTGTGGATCCTGCGTGTGTGTGTGTGTGTGTGTGTGCGCGCGCGCTGGCTCTTAAACGTGCACACGTCAGGTTCACACTGGATGGTTCCATGTGTTTATGCAGATAGAGATATGGTTTGGTGTAAAGTAGGCTGAGGCTCCTTAAAGTGAACCCCCATGTGTTTGTTTACATCACCTCTACCTGCCCTGCTTGTGTTGTGGGTGTGTTTTTTTTCTATTAACTAATGTTGTTATTCACATTATTTTTGTTAATTTCATTCCTTAACATTGTCTTTCAAGACCGTAATTGTGCTTTGGTAACACATGTCAAATGCCATGCCTATAAAGCCTATTGAATTGAGGTGTGTGTGTTCCTGTATTACCTGCAGTCAGTAGATCATCTACAGTATATGTTACTCCTTGCTGAGCTGGTGGTTTTCCTTTTACTTTCACTGCTTGCGCTATAATGTAATATCTGTTCCTGCTATTAGTAATGGAAGCTTTGAAATAACATTGTGCAAGAAAAAAGGAAAGATAACTGTGTGTATTTGCATACAGTTTTGTGGTCAGTCAAAGGGGAAAATCAAACCATGTGTTGTGTGAAGGGGAATATAGGTGTGCTATGTCTTCTTGGAAAATGGAAAGTCTGACAAACGCTCTCATCGAGTTACTTACATCCCCTTGAAGCCATGTAGCTGCAGGAACAGATACAATTACAGTTCCTCTGGTTTCTTTTCGGAGGTAAACACTGGAGATAATAATACTAATACTAATAATAATAATAATAATTCAGCTGTTGAGCTGTGTTCCCTGTCCTTGTCGTTGAACGTGGGTTCGATTCAGCGCTTGTCATTTGGAGCTCAAAGTACTAGAGGTCTGGTTAAAAAGAGATGCACTGCTCGCAGGGCAGGGCTCTCTGATGAAGCGTTAATTTGTCACACCGACAGAGCCTACACACTCGGCTCACACAGGCACATGAGAAGCTGTCAGAGATGAAATCCGCTCACAGCGGGGAGTGTTGGGATGATTGATGGGTGTATCGTGGCAAAGGGATGTGCAGGTGTGAGATGTGTGTGGATTTTCGCAGCTCCAGAATAACACAGCGATATTTCCAATGATCAAAATCTTACTGTAAACCGTGCAAATACCACTTGTTGGTATAAAAAAAAAAAAAAAAAAAATGTGTGTTGCGTTGCTGGTTCCCCTCCTGCGGTTCTGAAATGAGCTGAAAACTGCTTGCGGTGTCTGTGCGCAGACTTGCTTGTGTAGCCGGAGGGGGGGGGGGAGAGTATGTTTGTGAAGTGGAATTGACCCAACCACTGTTCCAGCCCAGATTGGCAGTTTAAACACTCTTTTAAAACGGGACACATTTTATTCTGCCCACACACTGACCTTCTCACTCTCTGACTCTCATCTCCCATGCGCACACTCACAGCCTCCGCCCACTAAAACACGCCACTGTACGACACAGGTCATTTAGCTTTATGGCGCTCTCTGATATCAATTCCCCACACATTACATTAACCAAACCCGATTGAGATCTCAGTCTCATGCTTGTAATAACACTACACAGCCTTGTTACATGATAATTACGCGTTAAGTGCAAATGTTCCAAATGTTCCCCTTTTAATTGCAATAAACGGTATGAATCAAGGACCCCGGTGTGCAATCAGTGAAGCCGAGGTTGCCCCGCTACTGTTTTTGTTTACATGTGTTTCATGACATTCAAGACATTTTTTACACTGTGTTTTTTGGCTGAGCTCTTGATAGCAGGGTGGACTGTTTATAGCTGCTAACACACCCTTATTTCCCAGGAGTCTCCCGTAGTTATTATTATTTTTTTAGTTCAGTTTTAATAGGATTTCCACCTGACTTAATGGAGTAGAGAGTCTCCCTTATTGCCACAACTCAAGGTTGTCAGGTGTGTGTGTGTGTGTGTGTGTGTGTGTGTGTGTGTGTGTGTAGGAGAGGCAGCTTAACATTTGTTTTAAATGCACTGTGAAGCTGCACACAGATTGTTGACATTTGTGCTGCATACACACTCTGCAGCAAAATGGACCTGTGGAAAGATCAGCAAATCCCAGCTTTATACCCCGCAGTGCTCGTTCCTATGTGTTCTCACAGTTTACACCTGAACAGGATTGATTGATTTGACTTTATTGTCCACCTTAGTAGGAATTTGTCTTTGGCGTCTCCTAAAGTACAGCAGAAGTACATACACTACGCTTAGTGGGGAGTTTTTCCTTGCCGCTTTCACAAAGTGCTTGCTCATGTGGAAATGTTGGGTCTCTGTAAATTAACGAGTACAGTCTAGACCTGCTCTATGTGAAAAGTGCCCTGAGATAACTGGTGCTATATAAATAAAATTGACTTGACTTGACAAAACACAACGCACCATTTCAAAAGAAAACATACATATGTACAATAGTGCAAATGGGCAGGTAGCAGCAGATAGATTGTATAAATAATACCAGAGAGCAAATCTTATAAAATAACAAGTGTTGCCTGATGCAGACATCCTGCGTTCAACGCCTGTACGGCACGGGGAATAAAAGACTTCTTGTATATGTTCCGGCTGGCCCTTGGGACCCTGAATCGACGGCCAGACGGGAGCAGCTCAAACTCTCGAGTGTAGTGGGTGTGCGGTATCTGCAGTTATGTTTAGCCTTTCTGTGTACAGCACTGTCAAATATATTGCAAAGTTGTTTTTTTGTGACATGCAGGATACAGTCTTAGTCACTGTTTATAGACCTAGAATGGCTGTAAACGCTCCTCTGTCTACTGGAGGTCTGCTGGAGCCTCCATCACCAGATTGAGGCCATCTGTCCTCTTCCTCCTCTTCCCTCCCTCTCGCATCCGAGAGCAGCGGAGGTAGGACCTGCTGAAGTGTAGCCGCGCAGAGGAGACGAGGCTGGAGACGCTTTTTACTGCCAAAACTCTTATCATCACTCTTTAAAGGTGGAGGCGGGTGCACAATGTTTTATTGTTGGGGGTGTGTATTAAGAATCAAGATTATGCACATAGTTGTAAAGGTGAAGATAATATTTTTTCGCATTTGAGCAAACACATTTGGTGCCAAGTGCTCTTTTGCACTACATTTTGCAGAGATCAGCGTGTCATCTGTTCGTCTTTTTCTTTGGGTATTGACCAACAACTGCTCATTTCTTCTAAACAATCGAAGCAATGTTGCTGCAGAAAACAGAGCGCACATCACTTCCTGTGCATTGGTGTCTTTTTCCGGGTGTTGCTAGCAGAAATTGTAGAAGCATCTATAAACTGGGCGTTTGTCAAACTGCTGTCGTGTTCTATCAAATTGGCCAATGCGGTCGATGATGACTTTAACTGTATGGCATGACATTACGAGTTTAGGAGTAGCTTTTGGAACAAATGAGACAAAAATGCTATTGAGGGGTGGTGTCTCTCACTCACTCTCTCTCACACACACACACACACACACACACACATTTGTAGTGCTCACAAGGGAGCAAGATGAAGAAGATGGGAGCGAGACGCTGAGGCAAATGTAGGTGTTGCAGTGAGTGCAGAGAAGTGAGGTCAATAGATGGAGATGAAAACAGCTCAAGACAAATGGAAAAGGAGATCTAAATGGGCACGATCCCCGAGGTGGAAAGCGGTGTTTTGTTTTAGAAGGATGAGAGAGCGGAGGTTGTTGTTGTTGTTGTTTGTGTGTGTGTGTGTGTCTGAGAGAGAGAGAGAAACTGTGTGGATGAGAGGATTGAGCTCTTGTGTATGGGAATAGGAGCATGTGATTGTGCTTAGTGCAGTTAGGGCTGGGGTTTCCCCCTGGGACTCGCTGCAGAGAGAAAGGAAGAGATTTATCCCGACCACAACACATTCATACACGGTTAGATAAATGTGGTAGCCCTTCAAATGCCCCCCTCCTCTTTCAGTCTCACACACACACACACACACACACACACACAGATGCACGAGTGTAAGTATAATTCATGCAGCTTGCGGGGCAGGCCGGGGTTGTCTTGGCCAATACCAATTTGTCTTCCACGCTACTTGGTTAGTGTGTCTGTTTACGTTAAAATTAATGTGGTGAGTGTGTGTTTATATGTATTCAAGACACAGACCCCTGTGTGTGTGTGTGTGTGCGCGTGTGAGTGAGAGAGAAGATGTGGCTCGGACACGTCCCCTCTCAGATTAATTGAATCCTTCAGGAGAGAAAACAGGCTCCTTAAGAGAAAGCACAAGGCACTGCTGCCCTGCTACAATAAACCTGTCAGAGGCAGACAAACGGCACACACACACACACACACACACACACACACACACACACACACACACACACACACAGACACAGGCATATGACACACACACACACACAGCTGTCAAACATAAGAGTGATAGGCCAGTGTGTGTGTGCGCGTGTGTGTGTATATGTGTGTGAGAAAACGAGCGTGCCGTGGCATGTCGAAATACCCAAAGCATTAGCTAACTGGTTCACTCTGCCAGAACCGTCCCTTAAACTCAAACAACAGCCTCCAGCACACAAAGGTCACACACTGCGTTATGTCTGTTTGGCCTCATGCTGAGTCTCTACATGTCCCATTACATAAGATTATATGTTTATAATATTCCTCATAGAACGCCTGGATGAAATTCCCATTGTGTAGTGACACGAAAGAGACATGCAGAGCAGGTATGACGTGGAAAAAAAAGGTCAAATTTTACAGTTTCTTAACCGTGCGCTTTAGTTCAGTTGAGCTGCCAAGACAACCTGCACATTAGACTTTTGATGTCCATCATTTATTTCCAAATCATACAGAGATGAACTGATAAATTGTGAGGCAGTAAACAGAGTAAATGTCACACTGCACTGTGGTTTTTAGCACCAACATCAAAGGAACAGTTTCAATTGATCTCAATTTCTTCTGTTAGTTAATCTACATTTCCTTCTCTGAGAAAAGCGTTTATGTAATTCAAACATTCTTTGTTTTTTCTCCAAACAGATAAGATCATTTCCCGTCAGCCTGCACCTCAGCGGTTTTTGTGTTTATACCACTTTTTAGTACATATACTGAATGTGTTGCGAAACCTTGAGCTACATATATGAATATCTTCGTCCCTCTTCTGTATTCATTGCATCTGTGTGACAACGCAACTGTGCATGCCAGTCAGCCTGTCTGTGAGACTGCATGATTGTGTGTCCGTGTGCGCGTCTGTTGTGAGCGCGTTCCCATTTGCTGGTATGGCGGAGTGTGTCAAAATAACACCTGCCATCTTCACGGGAGATTCCTGAGCACAACAGCGAGGCTCAAACACACACACACATAAGGCGTGTTTTCCACCCGACTGTCAGAGGAACTTTGGCACCAAGTTTCAGAGGGTGGCAAGAAATAAAACACTCATTTGTTGTCTTTTCTATCATGTGGTTGAGGTGAATATCAAAGAAAACCAATCTGTGGTGTTTTGCGTGGCTGGATGTCACTTTTCATGAATTGTTATTTATCTGTTTTTTGAGGAGATTATTAGAAAGAGTGAAGTCTGTGCAAACGAGGAAGAAGACACAAGGTCTGAAACACGCTGACCAAACAGTTTGGGATCATTTGGTGTCAGCAAATTTAATACTTTCATTCAAAGAAAATGATAAAGAAACACAATATTCTGTTATCACAGCCACGATGTGCATCTTATCTGTGGCAAGATGTTTCTATAAGATTCAGATAGAAAAAGCTGTTTTGTAGACAGCAGTTCTTCATATGAATGATGGAAGTAAGTCTGTTCTTTGCAAATGTATTTCCTTTGCAAATTCATTGCATAATCTCTTTTATCAACAAACAACACTGCAAAGATAAAGACTTATCAGATATTAACATATTGCAGTGCGGTTTGCAAAACTAAAGGTTTGCATGTCGAAACATGAATTTGTCATAAACCAGGTTGAGAAACAGTTTGTGTTCAGCTTGAGCTCACAAACACACAAACAAAAATAGTTTCCTTTAAATAACTTGGAACACAAGAAAAACCAGATGTGCACCAGGGATGCAAATTTCAAGCAATTTCTTTAATCGACAGTCTGCCGTGTTAAAGGGAAACTTCGGTATTTTTCAACCTGGTTTTCCCATCTTTTTGTGTCTAAGTGACTAATAGTGACAAACAATTTTTGGACTTGTTCCAAAATTGAGCAAGAGCGCTTCAGCCGGCAGCCGCTAAACGAGCTGCAATGTAATCTGATGAGGCAATAGCACCTTGTCAATGTACATCTACTAAAAGTGCTTGTTTTTTTGCTTCTGACAGGCTCAGATTGTTATTATAAGTGTCTGAAAACATCATGGAAAGGATCATACAGATAAATAAAACATCATTACCTTTTGTTTGATCTGGTCAGTTTGTTATTGTGTTTAATCAAGTCTGGCTGAAGGAGAAGTCTCCTTCTGAAATCTTGCTAGAGTTGAGTTGTTGTCAAAATCAGCTGAATATTCAGCCATGACAGAGTTGGAGGCAGTTGGGAGGAATTTGTTGTGTTGGAGTAGAGAAAGCACAGCTTAGTCTTATCTAAAAGATTTTCAAAGTCATGGCTGAATATTGTGTGTTGTTAGTCCAGCTGCTGGAAACAGCTGCTCAGCTACAACAGATGTATAAATACTGTCGCTCCAGCTTTATCTTTATCCAGCTTTATCTTCTAACATTCACTGCCACCATGAAAATGCATTTATACTCAGATCAGGGAATTGTCACTCATACAGTGCATCACCTTTTGTGTTGGAATAGATCAAATAATATTCAGTGTATCCAACATTTTTTTTTCTTATTCCTGCAGGTAAAGTAACAAAGAAGCTTTACACTATAGGTACAAAATATAAGTGTCCCAAGCTGCAGAGTATTACTGCTGTTCTGAGAGCAGATGTTCAGCTCAGCTTATGGTGCTCAGCAGCACTATGAGCTCTTTCTCTATCACTGTATCATCAGGGATATAGAGACACAGACATGATACATAACTAGAAGGAGTTTTTTAATCCAAGTCTGATTACATTATATGTAACCAATATATATAATCAACATATACATAAAACCAAGAATTCTTGGTTCAGAATAAATGTCACATCTCAAAAAGCTGCAAAAACATTTGAAAGTAAATCACAATAGCCCTTAAAAGACTGATAATAGAGGCCTTGCACACAATGTTTTTCTCTTTCTTCCAGCATGGCAGCCTATGACCACTTTCAAGACTGTCTAATTTCTGTGCTGTGGTAGATAAAGTATGTAAAACATTGGAAAACATGAAATTACTGTTCCTCTGTGATTTATTTACAAAATCCAATAATCAGACACCAAATTATTACATTTATGTTGATATAAATCTCATATATCAACACATAGCAATTGTTGTTTTGCACAGCGTTGTTTCTTCCAACATGGAGAATAAAGGGACATTCTCAGCCTTCTGTGAAAGGTCTTCACTGTGTACATACTGAATTCAATGATACATCTGTTAGTTGGTTCTCAACTTTTACATTTGAGGCCTGTTTCAAAACCCCTCTGCCCTGCTCCTCTGAACTAGCACTGAAAAAGTAAACTTCACTTATTATTCATTGTCAGAACACAAATTATATAATTGCAAAAACTCTATAATACCAATTATACTTATTATAAAGGCAATAATGTATTTTCTTTTACATCCACCTGTCTCAAACTAATGCTCAAAGGCAATAATATTCACTTTTGAATCCCCTGTCTGCATCATATACATATGACATCATTTTGCGCAACGTGTAAAAAAGTTAGCTTATGTTAACTGTTTGCTATTCTTTCCTCCTGGCAAGCTAGGGGCTCTAAACTTAGCTTAATACATACAGTTACAGATGTAATAATTAAAGGCGTGGAAAGGCAGTCTTCTTTTGATATTATTAGCTTACTTGTAATCATTTGTTGGTTTACTAGACTTGTCACTCGTAAAGTCAAGTCTCCAGAGGCACTCGTGAGTGCGCACCTAAGTAAGTGTGTGTGTGTGTGTGTGTGTGTGTGTGTGCACCTTTAAAATGCATCCCAGGTGTGTTGAGGCTATGCAGAAATGGTTCTGCCTCTTAAAAAACAACAACCCATTATTCTGCCCTAGAAAAAATGCCCCAAAAAGGCAATTAGAACTGGGGTGACCAATAGGATGGCCAGACTTCAGTCCACATCGGCCTCAGCCACCCTTTGCCACCCTTTAAATCCACACTTGCTGACACTCAACTCTCAGCCTGCATCAACTGAGCAGCCGCTTCTGTTCAAGATGCTAGTTTAGCATTAGCATGAGCCTCAGACAGCTAAACTGGACATTCGCCAAACAACAACTCTGTGGAGTTTTCACAACTTTATGCTTCAGAGTTCATCAACACAACACAGTCAGCAGATGGAGGCACGCTGCGACTTTCTTCTTCCTTGGATGTCAGGGAGGTGTGTTTGTTTTACAGGCGGTCACCAAACGCACCTGTAACCTCACCGTATTAACGAGTAAGAGACTCCACCTTAGTAGAACATTTTCTAACGGTCACATCTCACGTCCCTCATCTTCTGCATCATATATTTTTAATCGGTTGAATTATTAATGGCAATTGATCAATAATCGACTAATCATTAACATCCCTAATGTGCACATTTTGAAATCATTAACGCAGTTTGCATTAAAACGCTCGCTGCCTGAATGAATGCACTCACACACAAAGACATATATGTGCTGTCAGATGTGTGTGCAAGTCCCGCACAACCTTCACCTGTGCTTATGTCAGGACCTCTTTTCCTGCTCTACAGGCAGGATTAATGGTTACCAGTGTCAGTGTGCCAGTTAGCTGTGGCAGAGACGGATAGCACGCCAGAGTTTTACTGTTTGAATGTTTTTCTTGCAGGGACTAAAAACCAGAGATCAATAGAGATTCCCCCCAGCTAACCCTGCCCTGAGTACCACTGATGGAAAACAGATGGGTTCACAGAGAGTATGTGTGTGTGTGTGTGTGTGTGTGTGTGTGTGAGTGTGTGTGTGTCAGATTTGCGACAGCGTCTCTATCAGAATAGATCTCCAGCATGCCTTCTTCCCCTCTCTGATATCGAGATATGTTTCTTATGAAGATCTGAAAATGGAGGCTCAGAAACGTGTTGGGAGTCAGAGAGCGTGTTTCTTGGCAACTTGCTTATCCCAATATGGCAAACTAACTGTCTTGTGAAGTGGGAGCCAAATGGTGTGTGTGTGTGTGTGTGTGTGTGTGTGTGTGTGTCTGGGGTGGGAAAGTGGGATGGAGAGAGGAAGGAAGGAAGAGGGTTGAGAGAGAGAGTGAGAGAGAGAGAGAGAGAGAGAGAGAGAAAGAAAGTAAGTAAGTGAGTGAGAGAGAGAAAGTGAGTGAGAGAGAGAGAGAGAGGTAATGAAAGAGTCATTCCAAAACATTTAAAGAAACACTTCCCTCTCAGCTACCATTTGGATGTTGTTTCTGGAACGAGGAGCACAAATGTTTTCCCTCGTTCTCCCCCTCCCTCTTTTTCCTCCCTTACACTGTTCAGGAAGGGGAAAGGGAATTTGGGATTGTGTTTTTTTTCCTGAACTGGCACAAAGCATAACTGTAGAGTGTGTGTGTATGTGTGTGCGTGTGTGTGTACTCTTCAGACATGGGTAAAGGGCCTGTAGGCGGCTGTGATGCTGAGATTGATCCATACTCTAGTGTGTGTGTGTGTGTGTGTGTGTGTGTGTTGGAGAGACCCTGGTGTTTGGCCTGAAGGAATGGAAACTGCTGACATCCTACCAGGACCTCAACATCCTTGACAGGTGGTGGTTGTGTTGTCGGTTTGGGTGTGTGTGTGTGTGTGTGTGTTCGTTGAGGGGATGTGTCTACGTTTTGTTCCTCACACACACACCAGGAAACAATTAGAACGCGGCTTATAGGTGAGAAGAATTTGTTAGAACAACATTGTTGGCACGTATTCTGACACGCATCGACACACACTGGAGCGAAGGATGGAAATGTGGTGATAAAAATGGTCTCTTAGCGTTTCTTGCAGTTGATTATATTACGTTTACATGATCAAATTATATAGAAAAGTCATGAGTTGCTGGAATTTAAACATTCTTCATCTCACATGAGGAGAAAGAAATATGATTATACTTACTTTACTAAACAGGAAACATAATGTAGCCTACATCTGAAGCCTTCATTTGTCCATAACAGGACTGTAGCTAACTTATTTTTTCCATTAATGGTTAATCTACATATTGTTTTCTTGGCTCCTCTGTCTTCAGTGTCTTCAGTGTGTTTGTTTTATCTGACTAAGAGCCTAAAATGTTAATTCACTGTCATGTGTTATAAGGAAAGACAGCAAATCATCACTGAAACCATCAAATTTTGGGTTTTTTTGGTTGAAAAATAACTGAAACAACTAATTTATAAAAATAGTTGACAATTATTTTTTTGTTGATCGTCTAATCTATTAATTGAATAATCATTGCAGCTCAAATCCATAATGTGGACATTAACCATAAAAGAATGTTTTAATATAACATGCTGATGCCGTCCTGTTGTTGTGGTTTTTTTCATGAGCTAAACGCTTATCCAAAGAGGGTTGAATCGAGGGCAACTGGACTCGGTTGTAGATACTTGGAAGACGTTTCACCTTTTCATCCAAGAGGCTGCAGGGGGGAATTGAAGAAGCCCCTTGGATAAGAGGCAATATGTCTTTAAGTATCTTCAACCAAGTCCAGTTGCCCTCGATTCAACCCTCCTTGGATAACCACGACCCGGGTGACTGAGAATCTTCACAGACTAAACGCTGATATTTTTCAGCTTTGTGGTAAAGCGTACTAGTTAATCCACTGGGTTTTAAATGGTTTGTTGCTCAAGATTTTTGTGAAATCAAACCCTAAACTATTAGCTCTCTGTATAGTGACTCTTATTGTTAGTGGCGGAGTCCGCCATTCCCATGCCGGATTCAAATAACCTTCACCACACAAAGAATTCAAAGGAAATGCAATTCATTTGTTACCGAGGTCAGAGCTAACGGCAATCACTGATCAAAAATGTGTCTTGTTTTGTAGACTTTTTTTGGCATAAATGTGGCAGGGTGTAATGGAACAAGAAGGAGGCTCACTTCTGTTCAGAAAGCCGCTCGCTCCGTGCAGCATGAAATCAGACCGTGGTCTCTCATGACAGGATGGAAAAAGAAAATTATTGACTGAAGTTCTTTTATCAAAACAACTTGAGTTTGTTTAGTCGCACCGGTGAACAGATTCTGTTGTGTTTCTGACAAAGTAGCTTCTCAAGTGAGTCTTTGCTGTATTAAACCCCTCTCGCTGTTACCACCAGCACCCACGGGTGTCGCCAAATCAACCGCTGAAATGATACAGATTACAACTTCAAGAAGCAGGAACGTTTTGTCAACTCAAATAGGAAAAAAAACAGTTTATCAGAGAAATATTCAAAATCACCAAATTTGAAGACGCCTGGTTTACTTTTCTCTGTGAACAGTGACGATGAAGCGAAGTATGCACATAAAAAAAAAAGACGTAGTAGGTGATAGTAGTGAGATAATGTCTCACTGAATATTAATCACTTCAGTGTATGAATGTGTCTCTGCTATAATGAATAATAGATGCTACTATAAGACTACACAGAGAGTAAGTTGTCTCTCTTTTGTGGTGCGCTGCTCTTCAGTGCTTCATGCAGGATGGGGGGTGTTCGTTCCCGCAGAGTTAACGGACTGAGACTAACTGAAGGTTAATAACTGGCTGTATGTTTGTGTGTGTGTGTGTGTGTTTTTACTTTGTGTGTGTGTGTGTAATAGCTCCTGCAGCGTCTCTGACTCAAAGGGCATTCACTGCAAACCCACACAGAACTGTTTGCACATGTCAGTGATCATACAGCGATGCACTGCAGCCTCTTCAGCTGCACACACAAGAGACCTTGAGCACACACACACACACACACACACACACACACACACACACATATACATGCAAACATGGAGAGGCTTGAATAAATCTGTGTCTAATAGGGCCGGGTGTGGAAGGATCCACCTACACAGTGTTTTTCAGAGCACTGCATTACTCCTGCATGTGTGTGTGTGTGTGTGTGTGTACACGCCTTTGTTAGTGATTAATTGGAAAGCTGCATTTGCTATTGATTTACAAAGGGTGTGTGTGTGTGTGTGTGTGTGTGTGTGTGTGCTGGTCGCTGACGGACTGCGGTTTTAATGTACTGATTTAGATGCAGGGAAAACTCGGCAAGCACTGCATGTCTCTCAGATTCCCACAGGACTAATACAGAAACACACACACACACACACACTCAGACCCTTCCCCCTCACCCATATGCAGACAGCACCCTTTCCCCTACACACATGGTTAGTTTTATCAGGGTAATGGCTGTGCACTGCATTCAGTAATGGGCTGGGTGTGTGTGTGTGTGTGTGTGGGAGGGGGGGGGGGGGGGGTTAACCTCATCTAAACATGAAACCTTTTCCAGCTCTTAAGAGTTTGTGATTGGAAGAGGCAGAGATGGTTCAAAGGTTCAAAGTTTGCTAATGGTCAGATAGCACGCCGGGGGGGCGGAGTCTAATAAAAAACAAGGCCAATAAAAACAATCGATAAAAGTATCATGTTGAGATATGGAATGTTTCACGAGGGATTTGTTCTGTGGATGTTGAACGGTATGATGTCAACACGCTTTGAACTGATCACTAAGTGCAGAACGGATCATTTGTTCAAGTTATAAAGACAGAGTGGTGGTTGTTGAAGTTTCTACATCATCAGGATCAAGCTGATGTTTCTTCATCGTAATATACAAGTTAATGGCAACCAGCCTTCACGTGATGGAATGATGTTTGCTGAAAAGCCTGAATCTGAAATGAATCTAATATAGAAAAGCTTGAGTGTTGTTATACAGTCCTGAATTGTTTACATGTGCTTCAGTTGGTTTTCTGTCCTGTCAAGAGTTGAGAATGTGGTGGAAATGAATTAAAACAGTAAAATATATATCGGCAGATTCTAACAGGCATCAGCACTCCATACGTTACCTTGTAATTTTAACATTTTAAATCCAATTTTTCCACTTCTTCTTCGCTTGACATACGTTAAAGTCCGTTGTGGTGGTTGGTACAGTGTGTGGAAATATTAGATTTAAATGTTGGTTTCAACCCGAGATCTGTAGGATCACTAACAAACCTTTCCAAAGATCAAACTCACTGCTGTGTAACAGGTTAAAGAAGCTGTGGAGTAACATGCAGAGTTCTGAGGTCATAGTCGCTGTTCTCACCATAGTTCAGTATCAATAGTTAAATCAGATCCTGATTTTACTTTATTTTACACGACAGTAAAAAAAAAAAAAACATAAAACACAAGCATTTATAGTCAGCTCCCGCCCCTGACTTTGGCCTCCTGTGATTGGTTAGAAGGGTGAAGCTGACTTAAAAACTCGAGAAGGGAATATCTCTGTACTGCTGCCAGGCTGTTCACTGAGCCTGAGTCACAGACGCTCAGCTCTCAGCATTAAGATATGCTCTGGAACATATTTCAACTAAGAAAATAAAAGAAAAAAATGTACATACAGCAGCTTTAAGTTTATCTGTTAGATTAGCAAGTAGCCAAATTCTAGAAAGGGAGCTCCCAAAAGTTAAAATCGCTCCACAGAAGCGGGTCTGATCAACTCTACCTTCCCTCAAGACTGCACCACATGGTTCCTCCATTGTGGTTTTCACTTGGTGGTTTCATTAACTGTCCCTTTTTTTCCTGAGTGCAGTCTGTCTGTGGTCTGCCTTGTTGAAATGGAGTGCATGGTGGCTCAGTAATAATGTGATAACAACAGACTGCTCCGGCATAGAAACATCAGCACGCATCGATTGTGCTACACACACACACACACACACACACTCAGGCCGCGCAGCATGTACGGTATATATTGATCGGCTTTGTCATTTATTAGTTTGGTATTGTGGTTACCAGGGTGGCTGACAGTCTTCGTTCTCTCTCCTAGGTGATGCCTTCCCGACAGGCTCCACTCCCTTCCTGTCAGGTTATCCAGGCCCCTCCCCCTTGACCTCTGACCCTGCGTACAGATCGGGCAATCCCAGCAGTCTGCAGATGGCGCAGCTCTGGGCTTCACACGCTCATGAAGGTAAATTGTTTGCATTTCTTTCTCCGTCTCACTCTCTTCCTCTCCACATCTTACGCACGCCACGTTATAATTCATAAGACACAAACGACATCATTTTTTTTTTCAAGAGTTTCCTCCCAGTCGGCTCCCGTCCTGCCGTCCAATGCCCGGGAGGCTTGTTCCTCTTCTGTTCCTCATTGCTTACACCAGCGGGATCCTGCTCCATTTCTGTCTCTCGGCCAGTCGCCGTGCACCTGGCTCTGTCCTAAATGCATCTGTCTTCCTCTGTCCTCAGCTCGTCCCTTACTTTCAGCTGTCATGACTTACTGTAATCTGTCTTCCTCTCTCCTGTTCTTTTTTTGAGCTTCCTGTCCAACACACACTTTGTCTCCGTCCGTCTCTGTCTCTCTCTCTCTCTCTCTCTCTCTCTCTCTCTCTCTCTCTTGCCCTACTTTCCTACGACATCTCTCTCCTGACCTAGCTTATCAACACACACGCATATGTCTCTGAGTGTGTTTTCGTCCGTCTCCATGGACCTCTCCATCCTCTCTCTCTCCGTCCTCTCTCTCTCTCTCTCACTCTCTCTCTCTCTCTCTTTCTCTTTCTCTTTCTCTCTCTCAAGGCCCGTTCAGTAAGTGATTGAATCTCTCTCCCTCCTCATTCCCTCATGTCCTTTTGTGTGTCTCCTTATCAAATCTCACTCACGAGGAAGGTCAGATAGAAAGAAACGCGCCTTGCCGTGAATTTTGGCAAGGTAGAGGGAGAAGGACGAATGGATTCCATTTATTCATTTAAAAGCTGATAGCATCGCCTGTGTGACACAGATCTCGTTCAATGCTTTCCAAACACAGCAAATCAGATCATGATTGATTAGATCTTTTTTTTTTTTTTTTTTGTCTATAGCTTACTTTCTTTAGTTCAAGGACGGGTCACATGCCCCCAAGATTATGTTTGATAATTAACTTCTCATTATGTATCAGGAATGTGTAGCTCAATGAAAAAGACTTAAATAAACATTTCCACGCACGGCACGCCCCGTTTGACTTTATATGCAGCCACACTTTGGACTTTTGACGCTTGACTTAAAGTTTAGCCTGAATCCAGGCTGGAGTATCTGCAGATAAAGAAGCTAAACCCCCCCCTGCTGTCTAAAGAAGCCATAGACTTGACTTTCTCTCATATGAATAGAAGCCGTCAGGGCCTGAGAGAGATTCTTAATACCTGGCTTTAATATAGCTAAAGTTACTAAAAGCTGGAGACGTTTCCAGGCAGACTTTGGATTAGGGGTGGACGACATGATGCCCCTAAAATAATATCAGGATATGAAATTTCTTTATAATATTAAAGATGATTACCAGTATCGTCGTGAACATTACGACATGACACACCCCTACTTTGGATATGTCTGGGATGCACCGTAGCTGCACAGGAACCTGGTATCAAAGCTGTGAAAGATCAAGGTTACCTGTTGCTGTGGTTAAAGGAAGCTTTACAAGAAACCCATCCCGCATGCCTTTACTCTCTCTTCACATCGCTCCTCTTATATTTCTGTCTCCCCATGCCTTTCTCCCACCGCTGACACCCTCCCTCAGCGTCTCCATTTCTGCCGCTCCAAAACGGTGAGGAGACAGATTTATACTTCGCCTCTACTCCACCGGCGCTTCACGCTGGAATGGCGGCGGCGTCTTTTTGATGTTTCTTGGAATGGCTAGAGTGTGGGAAGAGGGGAATGTCTCACCCGCTCTGGGTGGCATGGTGACACCAGCCAGCGTCAGAGTCGCAGCAGCTCACTCCTAACACAAAAATCCAGAGCATTACACCAGGCGCAAAGCTTTGTCTATATTAAGATCTGGTCGCTGAGAGCAGCAGCTGGCTGTCGGGCAGACTCTTACCCAACCAAATACATCAGTACAGGTGACTAAAAGCACCTCGTTCAAAAATGGGATTAAAGAACAAAGTTTGACTTGGTTTAAAAAGTGCTCAAAACTGCTTTACACACGCTCAAATGTTTTTCTTCATTGATATAAATGAGGTGGACAAAATATTAGATACACCTTTCAGGATAATGCAAAATAATTCAACAGCACCACAAACTGCAGCCTCAAAATGACTATAAAGTTGAATCAACCCTGCTGTCTAAAACTGTTTCAACAAATTATTGTACTTACTGTATTAGATTAGCTTTAGCAAGGTGTACATAATAAACTGAATGTATATATCAATATATTCAGGTGGATCTAAGTATGGCTGCTACTAACTGTTATTTTTATTTATCGATTAATCTTCCAACTATTTTCTCAATCAGTTGTTTGGTCTTTCAAATGTTAAGATAGTGAGGGGAAAAAAGGCTGATCCAAGGTGACATCTTCAGATAATATTATAATAAGAATAACTTTGTCTAGCACTCTACATATATACAGTGTATCAAATTGTAAGAAATTTAAAAAAATGTGTCTAATGAAGCGTTAAAATACAGTAAAGCAGGTTATAATAGGAAGTAAGTAAAGTTTCAGTAGGATTCAATAAGCATATAAGGGATACAGACTACCTAAAAGCAAAGTTAAAAGTCTTTAAGATGTTTCTTAAAGGATTTTACAGAAGTTGCATGTTGTGTTTTGTCCACCAACAGTCCAAAACCCAAAGATACTCCGTTTACTGTGAAATGAAACAGAGAAAAGCAGGAAATTGTCACATATGAGAACTGAAATCGGACAATGTTTAGCATTTTTGCTTGATAAATTCATCAAAATAGTTTCAGATTTTATTTTTCCGCTGATCAAACTAATAGTTGCAGCTCTAAATATACGTAGTAATGTCCCGTTGGTGCTTTTACCTCTCCAGACGTCTAAGTTCTCCAAAGAAGCCACAATGTTTACATGACTGAGCAGGAGGAGTTATTGTATCCTCACAGTTTTGTGATGTCATTTGTGTAAACCGTATTGTATGACATGTTCTGTGTTTCCATGTCTTCAGGCTACCCTCCTCTACCAAGCAGCCTGTACTCCAGCCCCTACCTGTCCCTGGGGCACCTGGACCCTCCCTCGCTCTCCCAGCATCCTCTCTACGACTCTCATAAAGGTCAGTCTCTGTCACTGACAACATTCAGAGACACAGGTGGCTAAATTTAGAGCGCATACTCTCTCATATCCTGCGATACATCAGTGGGAGTAGGTTTTGTTTTAATTTTAGTGACAAGACATGCAGGTAGTTGTGGAACTGGGCCAACTCTCCAGGCAGAAATGGGCGACATTCAGCTGACGGCAGACCAATTATGGCCTTGATTCTTACTTTATTTCCAAGATATAACATATAGTAGTTTTTCTCCTTCCTGGATATAGCTGTTACAGATCTACTGTTGCTCTGTGTTCACTTTGTGTCGTGCTCATGTAGTGTGTTTGTGTTTTTAAAGTCATGTGTTATGTTTTGTGTGTTTTAGACAGTTTTTACCTGCCGGCCTCTATGAGCCAGTCACCTCTCCACCCCCCATCCGCTCCCCCGACCGCCCCGTCCAGCTCCACGCCCCCCCAGAGGACGTCCCGGGACGGGGGCAGGGACAGGCCTTACCGGGGGGAGAGGGAGAGGGAGAGAGAGCGGGACAGAGAGCGGGAGCGGTTGAGAGAGGAGCAGCGGCCGCACAGCGTGGTGGACCTGACGCAGGACGGGAGGGGCGAGGAGGACCGGAGGGCGAGGAGTGGTGACCGGGAACGAGAGAAAGAGAGGGAGCGGGACACGGAAAGAGAAAGCTGGTCCTTCCATCATCATCACCATCACCACCACCACCACCAGCAGCAGCAGAAGTCACACTCCCACTCCTCCACAGTGGAGCCCAGGTCCAGGCCGTCACCTACACAGTCCTTCCTCCCTCCAGGTGGGGGCGGAGGTGTGGGCAGGTTCCTCGGACCAGAAACAGACAGAGGGGGTCGGGAGGAAGAGGGCGGCTCTCGACCCCACCATAACTCTAACGCTAACTCAAACAACTCAAACTCTCACTCAGACAGACAAAGGAGGAATGACTCTGTGGCCACGTCAGCTGGGACGCTCCACGTCTCCTATGTCCTTCCTCCTGCGCTTCAGCCCTCCAGCGCTGCTCCGCCCCAACCCCCCACACTCAGAGAGTCTATCAGAGAGCAGCGAGTCAGCGCACCTACATATGTGCCTTCTGTAGAGGTTTACGACGAGCGGGCCGGGCCCATACAGATCGCCTCGCAGGCCCGCGACAACAAACACAGAGACAGAGAGCGCGAACGGGACAGAGAGCGTGAGCGAGACAGAGAGCGTGAACGGGACAGAGAGCGCGAACGGGACAGAGAGCGCGAACGGGAGCGCGACAGAGACAGGGAACGGGAGAGAGACAGGGAGAGGGAGAGCTACAGGAGCCTGATGGAACATCCTCGGCTCTCCCAGTCTGGCGATTCAAGCAATCAAAGAGAGGAAGGTTCTGTAATTTGTTCCAATGGTTCCATTGGTAAACGAGGTCAGGATACATCTTACTCATCCAGTCAATCACGGTTCAGTCCAGACGCCAGGGACATGTCTAAACACTCAATCCGATTGGGCGTAGAGCGGCCTGGGGCGGAACCTAAGTGGAGCACCATCAGCCCGTTGGCCAACTATGCCACAAGTCACATGGCTGCCCTCGCAGCACAACACGGACACACACTTTCCTCCCCCCACAGCCAGCCCACACACGCACAAATGTCCCACTCCCCTCACACAGCCCACCGGCCCAACAACAACCCTCACTCCCACAGCCATTCCCCCCAAACACACCCCTCCCAACACGGACACGGGCGTGCAGGTGAGGAGGGGAGTCAGAGACGCTATCTGGACCCATCGGCGCTTTACCGACCCGGGGGGTCACTGGTTGGAGGGTCCAGTGGCGGGGAGCGAGGCGGGGGGTCCAGCTCGGATCCCACAGAGGTTTCAGCCATGCAGAGTCTGATCAAATACAGCGGAAACTTTGCCGCTGAAGGTCCTGGGTCCTCCAGGCACGCCGCAGACACCCGAGGGCCCTTCGGGGGTCTGGGTAGCATCAGAATGGAGGCTGAAGCGGAGAGGGAGAGAGAAAAGGAAAGAGAGCGGGAGAGAGAAAGAGAGAGGGAGAGAGACAGGGAAAGGGTAGCGGTTGGGTCGGGTGGCTCCGGGGCGTTGAGGGTGCCCCCCCAGCTGAAGAGAGAACAGGAGCGGCCGGACAGTGCCCGCTCGTTTGGTCGGGAGGGGGAGGGCGAGGTGCGCCACCCTCCGGTTGGCATCGCTGTAGCTGTGGCCAGACAGAGAGACAGCAGCAGCACCAGTAAACAGAGCAGTGGACCCTCAGACACACAGAGACCCCTGCTGCAAACTGCTATTAAAGGTAATTACGTCTTCTATGTCACTTTAGACCAACAGTTTAGTCCTGTTGCACACGCTGCAGCCTCTCTAGTACAATCTTGTTTTCTGTGAATAGGCTCTGCTGTGATCATGTATGAAAACAACTTTGTCTGTGACAGTTACAACAGATTTTCATTGGCTATAGGTTTGATATAATTGCAGGAGTTCACAGCTGATCATACAAGTCATTTCATATTTTATAGATTCTGGCAAGTTAACTCAAGTTTACTTAATGTATTTGAAATATTTTTCCAATGTGTTTTCTTCTGCTTCTGCTGCTTCCAACTCTGGCGCTCCGCTGTGGCTTCCCTCCCCTCTCGATCGTACTGCAGATCCCCTCAGTTAAACGAACCAAGAGCAAATGATTCCTCATTTGGGTTTCCATGAATAATGGACGATTCATTTCTTTCAGATCAGAGTCATATTTCCTCAGCCCTTTTTGACTTTGAGGTGCTCATGCATGTAATGTGATTGGAATGGTAAAAACAACTTCTCACCCCCCCCCCCCCCCCCCCTCCACACCCCCTCAAATCGCTAATTATGTCACGGGATGTATTTTGTTGAAAGCCTCCTTTTGGCGAGTCCGTCGGCTCTCTGCGCTGCATAGCAATTCCTGCCATAGTGCGCTCTATTCATGCACATCAAGGTCATTCAGCTACAGTGCTCCCTCTCCATCCCTCTGTCTTTCTCCTTGTTTCTGTCTCTCTCTCACTGTCTCTCCTCTTTCTCTCTCCGCTCCGAGCCTTTTCTCTGTCCTCCCACAGTTCAGCCCCCTCTCTCGGGTCTCTTGCTCTTTTCATTTCGCTGAATGTCTCTCTCCTTCCCCACCCTTCCTTTCCTCTCTGAGAAGGTCTTTGTAGAGGCACCTCCCTCCTTGTCTCACCTCAGGCCCCCTGCTCTTTCTCCACTCTTTTCTTCAGCCTGCGGGCTCCCTCCACCTCCCCACCTCCACCTCCACCCTCTCTGCATTGAACATGTCATTACAGAGTGCAGCTAAAAGCTACAAACAAGCCTTGAATTACAATAAGACCATGGGTGCGTTGCTAAGCAATGATCAGTCTTGAGAGTGACGGACTGTGTTAATGTGTGTGTGCGTGCGTGTGTGAGAAAGAGGAATATGAAGGATTGTGTGTGTTTTGTGGGTACAGTAGATGTTTGAGTGTGCATGCACATGCGCCCCTGTCGGGGGTGTTTATTCATTTCCTTGCTTGAGTAGAGTGATTGGTCTAATAGTCTAACAGTCCCTCGCTCTAGGAGCTCTAAATAAACAGCAGAGGGTTTACACAGAAAACACAAATAGATGGAAAGAAGCAGGAAGAGTTTGGGAGGAATAGGCTGACGATAAGAAACACGGACATAGATCGATAGGTTGATAGACGGGAAGAGAGACGTATGGCAGGAAGTAAAGAAGTGAAAAGTGTGAGATGGAGGGAAGATTGGTGACGGAGGAGTGGAACGACAAGGAGAAAGAGGGGGCGTGCAACGCTAATCACTGGCTTTCTGATGCATAGAGGATAGCATGTGGGACAGGCTCCTTGTAACCTTGGTAACAGTCTTGAAACCTCTCCTGCGGAGCATGTCAGGGATTGTTAAAGTCTCTCGTCCCTTTACAGGCTACACACACACACACACGCGCGCGCACACACGCTTCTAGTGCAAAACTGAAGGGTTCAGCACACTTGTATAAAACCTTTCTCTCCATCTCTGCTGCTTGGGGACCTTCAGTCAGTGTTGATGAGATGGAAGAAGGTTAACAGGAGAGAGCGCGAGGAGGAGATCCTCATGTTTATTCTGGATTGCTTCACGGAGTGAGGGGCATTGTCTGGTTGAGTGCTGCTGCTTTCCTCTGCCTTTTTTTTTTTCGCTCTAAATCTGTCTTTTGCCATTGGCCGTCATAGTAAGCAGGATGGGTTTAAGGCTCTGTGTGTGTGTGTGTGTGTGTGCGTGTGTGTGTGTGTGGTAAGGCAGTAGTGGTATGTTCACACATCTCCTGTGGCACTAGACTAATAACTGATAAGAGCTGACACTCAGAGTGAGAGCTGTCACTCTATTTGTGTGTGTGTGTGTGTGTGTGTAATTGTACAGTGTGTGTGTGCACACACTCATTGTGTTCAGGCTGTGGCCCAACATCATATTTTTAGCTTCTCCTTCTCATTTTGACACCCTCTGTTGTGTCATCATTATATAGCCAGTGTCACCTTGTTGCCTCCCCCTCTCTCCTCTGCTGTCATCCATTTTTCGGTTTCTCTTTCTCCAACCTATCTTCCAGCTTCCTCTTACCTCTCTACCATTTAGTTTATCGTCTTTCATAGCTCATATTCATTTCTTTAAAGTGTATTAACATGTGGGATCAGGGTTTAAATGTCACAGGAACTTCAGTGATGCAGCTACTAAACAAATTTATTTGTTACTCTTTTTTTTTCTCTTCCCTTTATCCTTGAACCTGTCTCACCTGCTCCTCCTCTGTCCCCCTCGTAGATGAGGAGCGAGGGGAGGATCGTGCTCGCCATCATGAAGACAGACTGCTGGCCGGCCGGCTCGAACGTGAGCAGGAAAAAGTGCTCAGGTGAGGGTGTGTGGCTGACACCTGAACAGGATGACGCACCATGATTCCTCTGAATTTGGTGTTTTTTAATTTTTTTTATTTTTGTATACCAGTACTTTTTGGGTGCATCTTTTGCCTATTAGCCTGTGCCAACTGTGTTCAAAAACCATCTTTTTTTTCCAGAGAGTCCAAGGAGCTGGCAGAGTTTACCCAGATGCACCCTGCCCCGCTCTCTAGTGGCCTGACACCCAGTATGATGACACCCAGCCTCATGACCCCCAACCTTATGGTGACAGGAGGGGCTGCCCTGGCAGGGGCGGGTCGCTGGCCTCCTGACCCCTCAACTCTGACCTCTCACCCCTGGATGCCCCGGCCTGGAGCCCCCCCAGTCTGGCTCTCCAGCTCACCATACAGTACGTGGACGCACACATGACTGATGACACTTGCTAACTGTCACAAGCACAAGTTTAGATGTTCTCAAAACTGCTCTTGCATTTCTTGTGATACCTTATTATCATGGCTAAAGTCATTTAGTGATGGTTGTTGCAACTTAAATTTATTGGCACACTATTTTCATCACAGCATTGTAGCATCAAGCTGGATAAAACATCATGTGTAGTTTCCACATGCGTGATTCTGTCGTCGGAGATGAATGACCTACCATGTCTTCATGCGAGCCGCTGTTTCATACGTACCAGATGTGTACAGGTGCAGCATTTGTAGTACAGTAGATTTCAATGTCTTTTATGGACCAGTGCCCGCTAAAGACAGTCTAAATCAGTTCAACACTAGCACATGGCACGCTTGCAAAATTCTACATGCGCCTGTTCAGCCTTGTCTGATTGGTGCAGCAGAAAAAGGGAGGTGTTCCCTGTCTGTGGAGCGGTTCGTCCAGCCTCCAGGGGTCGAGTACCACAGACATTCCTGAACTTTGCAGGACATTCCAGACCTGCTCCTCCTGCACTCGCTGTCCAGAAATAACAGCATCAACACACACATACTCACATACTTCTGAGAGTTTACACATACCATCTGAAAACATGGAGAGACTCACACAGACACACAGACACACACACACACACACAGACACAGACACACACACACACACAGAGAGCTCCTCAAGGGCCAGCTCTGTCTAGACACTGAGGGCAAAGAAAACAAAATCCTCTCAAAAACAGCTGAATTCAGTTTGTGCTCCCTTATGTAACTTTTTTTTTTTTTTAACATTATTTCTCCAATGTGGGTATAAATACTGGATGAAGGATGATGCTGAGTAAATGTTAGTTTTAGCTTTACTGAGAAAATGTTTTCATACTTCTCACACTTTTTCTTTGCATTTTCACCCATTTCTTCCTACCCCCCTCCCCATCCCTCCCCCCTCTTTGTATTCCTACTTCCACTCCCATTCAGGCCTGGGTCCATCCTCAATGCACCAGACCCTCCCCCCAGGCTACCCACCCTCTCTGCCAGGTTCCATACCCCCTCCCTACCAGTTTGCCAGGGACCCACAGTCTGGACAGCTAATAGTCATCCCTACTGAACACCTGCCTCACTACGGTACGACAGCCTCTCTCACTATATATGTGTTTGTGTGTGTGTGTGTGTGCATATGGAATCTGAAGTATGTGTGCAGGTTGTTGGTTTATTGTCGCCATGTTGATTTTATTACTTATAAAAGTACTTTCTGTTGTGTTAGAACAAAAATAAATCATTACCGTGTTCATTTAGAGACAGATGTTAGTATTAGTAATTACTGTAAATAAATAAGACCACTGCCAACAATATTGTCAGCTGCCATATGGTGCAGTGAAGTGTGTGCCAGTGGTTTTTTGCTTTACTGTACAAACATGAAGAGGGCGCTGTGATATGCTCATCCTGATTATCCTCTTCTTTAAAGAGTAAACAAAATAATATAAAGCATTCCAGTGGAGGGGTGGGTTGTAATAAAAGTAGAAATGTCCTGACAGGAAACCCTAGTGGCTCATGGGAAATCAAGTCTTCATTTTGAGGAACGGAGCACTAACTCTACCGTCAACATGGGTTTATTTCTTTATCTTTTTAATATAACGAACGTGATGGATGGATTTTAAAGTTTACCGTCTCCCTCACGCCCTCCTCCCGTCGCTCTGCAGGAGGCGACGTGCTGGAGCGCGGAGCCCCGGTGTGGTCGGGGGTGTACGGTACAGGCAGCCCGCTACAGCACGCAGCCCAGCTCCAGCTCCTCTCACAGCAACAGATGCTCCGGCAACAGGAGCTGCTCATGATCCAGCAGCACACAGCGCAGGTCCTGGAGCTGCAGAGGAACGCACAGCTAGTAGTAAGTGGCATTCGTGTCATTACACGCATTAGTAACAAAACTCATATTCAAAGACATTTACATACGTATACATGGCATATGTTGTGTGTGTGTGTGTATATATGCCTGCATATCAACATACAAATATAAAACACAGCGGTCCAGACACTGCAGAGCAACATGTGGTGAGCAGTATGAGGCTTTTCTGTGCATGATATTAGTGTCACATCACATCAGCACTCTGTAGACAGTGTTGAGACAAATACTGTAATATGACATACACACATAATCTCTAAGACAGGGCGATGAGTTACAGTTAAAGGATACAGCTGATATTCTGTATTTTTTATTGTCAATAAATCCAATGGTAAAAAAACAAAACAATGTGTCCATATTGCAACAGTTTCTGGCTTCCCTACTGTCTGTGGCTCTCAGCCCCAAAACCATTTTTCCTACCAAAGACGTAATTCTTTCAAAACACATCACAAATATATAATTCTTTTTTTTTTTTTTTTTAAAGAAAAGAATGCTCTGTAATTTCCCAAATTAGCTGGCCACTGTAGCTTTTAGCAAACATGGCTTAAAAAGGAGTAAATGGTGCATTTGTTGGACTATTTTCAGCCGTGGATTAATACACATTTGGTTTTTGCTAGTGAGTATTTCCAGCAGAAGGACAGTGTTTGTGGGATTGAGTCACAATAAACTGAAGTTCCTGTCTTCATGGTAATGAAGGAACCTGTCAGCTAGTGCAACAATGTGGCTCACTGATGTGTTTTTAATCGTTTTTGGACAACAATGGAGCTCTATTGCTGAAAGGAATGAAATATGTCAGGCTTTGGCTACACAGTTCATTACTTGTTTTTGTCTTTTTATGGGATTTGTTGATAATAAGAAAAATATCCAATGTCACCAGTTTTAAACAGTACATACAAGTAAGAGACAGTTATGTAAGATGATAAACACCCTGCACACGTAAAGTTGAAAAACACATTCAATACACAGCAACAGGAGAGTACAGTCATGAAAATGTGAACCATGCAGACACACACTAATATTTAACACCCAGAGGCTCAGTCTGTCACATAGTACACAGCACATACATGACCTCTCCTCTCTCCTGTGTTTCAGGAGCGTTTAAAGGCCAGCGAGCACCGGCCGGAGATAGAAGACAAAGCAGACAAGCGGAACGCCGACCCCAAACCCCGCCCCTCCTCCATATCTTCCCCGTCTCCCTCGCCCGTCCTACATCCCCGCAAGCCTCCCCCTCCCTCTCGCTCGCCGACCCCCTCTACGTCTTCCCTGACCCCGCTGCCTCCGCTCCCCTCGCCTGTGACTACCCTCAAGTCAGAGGAAGGGGCGCAGAGAGTGTTGTCTCACCCGCCGACACCCCTGCCTCACCCGCCTTCACCCCGCTCAGCCTCGCCGCCCCCGTCCTCGCCAAGGCGGCCTAAACAGGAGGCGGCCGAGGAGGGGGAGGTGGGGAGGAGGGAGCAGAGAGAAGGACAGAAGCCGGCCTCTGCACCTTTTCAAGGCCTCTACTCTGGTGAGTCTAGAAGATCTATGATGCATTGAAAAGTCTTTATCTTTCTGTTTATTATTCTGAACACCTGTATTATGTAGAATGTTTGACATGTTAGGGCTCACCTGCTGTGTGTTACTTTAATTAGCTTCACCGGACTAACATCAGGGTGGGTAGATAAGTTTTCAGCAGTGTGAACTATAGAGGAATGTTTGATATTGTATGAATCTGTTAGTGACTCTAACCTTTCTATTTCTGCTTTACTTTCATGACAGATCTCCCTCCAGGTTACCCTTACCAGTCCATCACTGCCCCATTCGGCTCACCTTTCCCCCCATATCACATCCCAACGCCCACAGCAGCAAACACTGAAGTTGTCCCACCCCATCGGTCCCGCTCTCCGGCCTCAGCCGCCCCTTTACCCTCAGCCCACCACCATATAAGGCTGTTGGACGCGGACATCAAGCCACAGAAACTAGAGCCGTCAAAGGCAGGGCCTTTCCTCAAACAGGAACCAGGCGTGGAACAGCATCAGCTAGACATGACGCCAGAACCTTTGGGTCCTCTTCGTCGGAGCCGCAGCCCCGTCCGAGCCAGCCAGGACAGAGAAGGAGACGGGGAAGTCCTGAAACCTCAGCCACTACCTCTGCTCGTCCCCAGTCCTCCACCGCAACAAGGCAAGAGACTGGAAGAAGTCAGAGAGGAAGAGAAGGAAGGAGGGCAAATCAAAGTGGAAGTGTCATCTTACTCATGTCAGGCAGCATATCCTCTGCCTCCTCCACTCGCAGGAGCCGAGCCTAAAGCAGAGGTCATCAAGGAACCAGACCGAACACGCTATCCATCATCCATCGCTACAGATTCAGACAACCAGGAATCAGCACAGATGTGTGGGTCACTCGAGCAAACCACCAGCGCCGCGTGCGAACCACAACAGCCAGACACTCCAATAAGCTCACACACTCCCAATCAGAAAGAAACTGTCACTGAAACTCCCGTCTATCCTCCCGCCTCCAACTCTCCGCTGCCACTGCTCATTGGTCCTGAGGATCCCATGGCAGGGATGCTTGCCCTACTGACAGCCAGTGAAATGGCTCAGGCCTGCCCCCGCACCCCACCTGCCCCAACACTCATACCGCAAACCGAAGAACCTCCTGTGGGCGCAGACTGCTGTAGCGCTGGTCCTCTGGAGATGGTGGCGCTGGAGGGGATGGCCCTGCTCAGCCAAATGGCCCAGCGAGAGATAGAGAGCATCAGCCTGGAGCAAGGTGAGACGGGATGTGAGAAAGTGAGGGGCGAAAAGTGTGAAAAGAAAGAATTGTTGTTTTGGTTTTTTTTTAAATCTTTTTCTTTTACATTTTACGTTTTAGTTTATGTTCCTCTCATGTTTTAATATTCTCTGTATCCTGTCCAGATTTGGCATTAGAGGGTCTGGATTGTCTTCTTGAAGCAAGCAGACAAATTCTGTTAGAGGCCATAGAGAAACAGTCCCACATTGATCTGCCCAGAACGCTGGACCCCAACAAGAAGTACAGCTGGAGGCAGAGGAAGGAGGAACCGGTAAGATGGAAGAAAAACATCCTGGTCATCCACAAATGAAACGCGTCAGTTTGTTTGGAGTTCTCACAACCGTCTCTCTTCCCTGCAGCTGTACAGTAAAATGTCTATGGATGTGTTGGACGCAGTGGAAGTGGAATACCGTGTTCGCCTGGCTGAGCTGCAGAAGACATATAAGGAGAAGCAGAGAGAGATGAGCAAGCTGCAAAGACGCAGAGACAAGCGGTGAGTGTTATTCCGCACAACTCACGCCGTCAGCATGAACGCAGGCGCACACGCTCACTGTGAGAACCACATACAAGATGAATCCCCAGACATACACACACAAACCTATAACTCCTTTATGCTTATGTCAGTGAGCGGCAGCAGCAGGAGGACGAGAGGCGGAGTCTGACCCGACGGGGTAGAGGACGACCCAGGAAGAGGAAACACTTGGCCACACCTCCCAAACTGGACAGCAGGCCTGGAAAGTGAGTGTTACCCGCAGCTCAATTCAGCCAGTTTTTCTTCAATTTTGTAGGTTTTTCTAGAAGCATCTCCAGTTTTTAGTTTATAAAGTGCAAATATTCCCATATCTCAGGGTGGGTAGGACGGTGCAATACTCTGAAGATTCTGAAGCCGGCGAAGGGCAGAGGAAGAGGTTTCGGGTGTCCAGAGAAGAAGAGGAGACAGAAGCAGGAAGTGGAGGAGTGAAGATGAAAAAGAAGAAAAAGAAGAAGAAGAGCTGGAATGACCAGGAGCCATCCACCAGTCACGCTCTGGAGGTAAGCCACTTGAAAGTCGTTTTGATTTCGCCAGCAGTGTTATGTCACTGTTTGCGACTGACTTAATGAAATGTTTTCTGCGGCGTCCTCAGGTGTTGAAGACGAAGCGCGGCCATATGTGCGAGCAGGAGCAGCTGGCGTCGGACCTCGACAGAGCGCTTTCGCTCTCGCAGCTCGGCTCGCTCAGCGCGTCTCGCAAACTCGCCTCCAACTCAAAGGTAGACCGGCCGAAGGGCAAGTCCGCGGAGAGTCGGATGAAGGAGCGAGGCGTCCACTCGTCCGCCAAAGGTGGGAAACACAAGATGGCTGCCAAGACTTCCGCTTCAGAGACCGTCCGGAAGGTGAAAGGTCAGAAGAAGACTGCTTTGTTCTCTCCCATGAGATCAGAGCTCAGCAGCTGCTCCAACAGTGAGTACCTGGAGACAAAACATCTGACACAACTGGTTTAGTCTCTGATGTGGTCAGATCAGAACTGATAGAGTCCAAGTAACGTTTCCAGACATCAAAACACTGTTTTATATGAATTACTGTTGCAAGTGATGCATACCATTTACATTCAAAGTGAGTTGGGCCCATCTATGTCCATGCAGATACCTTTCCTGTTAAAAATGTTAAAGGATAGGGAATATTCTTTATTTCTCTTAAGCAGGTAAGTTTATTTTAGACCTTGGATAATATATTTGTTTGACTAAATGGACCTTGAGCTAAGATTATTTTGTCAAACTCTATTTTTCTTATTGTCAGCCAATCCCATGGAAAGACTCAAACCAACAATGAACTGATTGTCTGCGCAGCCAAAGCCTGATATTATCTTATTCCTCTGCACCGTCGAGCTCCATTGTTGTCCAAAAACGATTAAAAACACCAATGAGCCACAGCGTTGCACTGTGTGACACGGACATGAACATGGGCACTGTTGTTTATCTCATTGTGACTCAATCCCACATACACATCATCCTGCTGACATAAACACTCACTAAATTTATCCACCGCTGAAAATAGTTCCCAACAAATGCACATTTTACTCGTGTTTGAGTAGCGTTTGCTAAAGCTACAGTGCCCAGATGTTACATTACCCTTACCTATATATTTGCATAAGATTTTATAACAGGAAAACAGACTAACACATTGTTGGTTTCAGTCTATGAGAAAATATACACAGACTAACACCAGCCTTATCCTTTAAAAACAGATTAGCTCAATAATAAAGGTAGTCTATCTCACATTGAATACTTTTATTTCATTTTTTGAGGATCTTTCTTCATATATAACCTCAGGATGAGTCATACACTGGTATGTTTCTTTAAATCAAACCTTGCATGCGCCCTATCCTCTTGAGATCTGCATATTGGATGAAGTTGACAGGATTGGGAACTACTGCAGGCTGTTGGTTGAACACTTAATCATTGGCTCATTGTTTGACAGCCTCAAACCCATCATGTCATCCAGTTATGTTAGAAATATCATGTTAATTCACTTTTAGTTTGCAGAATCTTTGCAGATTCCTCCCAGGTTGTGATGTTGAGGTCAAAGAGGAATCTTCTTGGTGTCTGACTCTTTCTTTCATGAATCATTAACCACACTCTCTCTGCACCAGACTCCGATTCAGAGGAGCACAATTCTGCTCGAGGGGGCTGGCCCCCTCTCTCAGGGACGCGTTCCCACGGCAACCTGGCCAGGAAGAGGCGGTCCGCATCATCGCCAACATCCCTGCTATCCAGTCAGAAGTCTCAGAAGAAGAAACACAAGCACTTATCCCTTCTGCTGGAGGAAGCGGGCCTCAGCTCCTCTGACGACTCATTCGACCAAGGTTACTGACCAAATCTTACAGCCCCTCGCTGTCGAGTCAGACAATACTGTCTTTGAGCCTCGTCACACAGCTTGTGTCTTTGTTTGCTTTTCGCTAAGGCAGCTATTTTCAGAATGTGCTTTAGCTTGACGATCCCTACCTCTCTTGCTGCTGGCTTCTCTGCAAAAGTTGCCTTTTTTTTAAAAAAAAAAAAAAAAAAAAAAAGAGTTGACCTATTTCTATGGTGTTTTTTTATTGCCTGGATTGCAAACCGTTTTTGTAGCATTTGTACATTGAAAATTGTGTGAATTGTGAGATTTTTTCATAAAGTTGTATTGCCGTTTGGTACCTATAAGCTTTATTAAAGGTGTTGATTTGATTGGTACAGAAAGCGAAGCGCTGTGGTCCTTGTGTCTGCTTCATCTGTCTGTCCGTCTCTGTCAGTCTGTCCAGCTGCCACTGCACCTCACACATCATTTAGAGTGCTCTGTTCCTCAAATATCCCTTCAGTTGGAAAAGACTGTTCAGCTTCAGGCTTACATTTGAGAAACGGAAACATTATATGTAGAAGATTAGTTGAGAGCACACAGAGCTGAATCTGATTGGACAGATAAGAAGAAGTTTACTTCCTGGTCAGTTTAAATGGTCATAACAAAGAAGTATAATGATAGTTGGCTCATTTTCAAATTTTTTTGAGATGGTTAGTTACATTTGCATCAAACTAAATGTGTATTGATGATGTGGTGGTTGATGTTGTGTTACTACTCATTCTAAACTTCTTAATGGCACCGAGAGTGATTGAATTAGACGTTGGGGATATTTGGACAATAGAGCTCCTCCTGTTTGTCTACTAAACCTTCAAATAACCCTTTTCCCTTTTACGTTGCTCTCTCAGACACCTTGCTCTGTCCTCTCACCTTTCCCTCCTCACCTTTGAACCCCCCCTTCCCCTCCCCTCCGTCCTACCCATGATGCTTTGAGTGTCTCTCAGCCTGTTCCATGTGCTTGTGCCGCTGCTGCTGCGACATTACAGAAGCTTGGCAAGGACTAGCGCAGCCTTGAGCCTACGCTACCTCGCTACGGCTAGTCTACGCTGTGGCTAAAGCATTGCTTAAGCTAGACTGTGCTAAGGCCAGGCTGCGCTCTCGCCGCCGCGCTGCCCCGCCCTGCCTGAGGCCACACCCCTGTCACCTGCTCTGTAAGTAGGAAGTGCCCCTCTATTTTTTTTTTTTATTGACCGCTAACATGGACTATGCTGAAATTGAACTTCATACACAGAACATTAACTTTTAGCGTAAATTTTTTTTTGTTTTTTAGTTTTCGTATTTTTTCACTCACAAATTAAAGCTTTTTAAAGAGAGCCATGGTTACCCCCGCTTAACCTGCGTAATGTCTCCTTAAAGGAAGACTTTTGGTGCTCGGCTGGGACAGAGGATGTAACCATGGTTACTCAAACTTCATATGAACATTATACCAAGGGGCCTCACAGGGCTGTCCTCTCAGTGCCTGCCTGTTGTATCGTCTGCTTGCTGCTGTTAACACATAGTGGATTCACAGTATCACATATGCACCAGATCTGGCTCCTAAAATAACTGTTTCCAACAAATTTAATCAAATTTTTAAATATTTATTCTATTAAAATATTCTCCTGCACTTGGAGAATCAGTTGTTTGATTGGATTCTCTTTCTACTGTTGTTAAGTCAAATAAGCCACGTAAATCAAAAGAGTTCTTGTTTTGGTTAAAGAGCAATTTAGCATAATCTGAAAATCTCCAGTGATGTCGCGGTGTACTCCAGTACACCGTGACATCACTGATGGGTGTGGTTACAGGTGCAGCAAAGCGCACTTCTGACCACACCACAGACTTGAACCCTTCAACGAGAGAGGGCAGTAAAACACAACAACAACATCAGCCTGGTGTTGAGTTAATAAAAATCTTTATAATCACACACTGTAACTAATTTTATGGCTGATATTTAACGCTTTAATGTTTGTAAAACTAAAAAATGAATAAAGTGTGTTATCTGTGGTGCTTAGTGGTTGAAGAAACCCTGTACTGTGCATCCACCCTCAATGTTAACACTCCTAACCCCTGAGGAGATGCTCCTCCTGTTCATCTGTTGGACCTAACTGCTAACTGCCAGCAACACACAGCTAACCAGCAGTATGCTAGTGTGTGTGTGTGTGTGTATGTGTGCCGCTGCCTTTTTGTGTGCTCCACTAGCTTGTCAGAGTTCGAGAAAGAAGTTGGTCATTGCAGTTTTTCACTTCTCTCTCTCTGTCACATTCTCTGAAGGATCTTTTAATAATAAATGATATCTGAGTCAGAGTTTCAGCTCATATGGTCTCAGCAGCTGTGTGTGTGTGTGTGTGTGTGTGTATGTGTGTGTGTGTGCGTGCGCAACTCACATGCATGTATGCTGTAAATCGCAATTTTTCCTGCTGTATCTTGCTTACTCAGCGTTGCAGGCTGCAGTGGTTTGGACAGTCTGTCTCCTCTCTCTGCTGTTGTTAATGATCAGCCTACATGTTAGGGTGTGTGTATCTGTGTGTGTATCTGTGTGTGTGTTTGTGTGTGTGCGTGTGTATATCTGGGTACTCGTGTAGACAACCTGTTATTGTAAGGTCGAGGCTGCAGGGCTTAATTCAGCCTCTATAACTAGCATCTTGATGGTTCTTCTTTTGTTACTTCATCTTCTCTCTGGTGTACTTTGTGTCTGCAGTCAGTAGAAACAATAGGAAGTGATTTGACCTTTGGCCCAGACCTGCGCTGCAGCCACATTTGTCTCTGAGCTGAAAATCTTTTGTCTGAAACAGAAACCTCTGAGGACGAGGATGACGACGAAGACAACGAGGAGGAGTCGGATTCGGACGACGGTGGCTGCGAGGAGAGCGGACTGGGTCTGCTGGCCAGGTTTGCGGCGAGCGCGCTCCCTGTCAGCTCTGCACCTTTGAGCCTCCTCCATGATGGCAAACACCGCAGCAGGCAAAGCACTCTGGGTAAAAAAAACACAGCAGACACAAATGAGTTGTGTGCAAATAAAGAGAAGATTTTTTGTAGAAAGTCTTGAGAAGTAGCAACAAAAAAGAGAAAAACACATCTTAAATGTGTCCTGTTCTGCACAAACTCTGCTGTTACTGATTTCACAGGTTCCCCTGACAGCGTTCCAGACTATAATTGTGTTTTTTTGTGGTTGAGCAGGTTCAGCGCCCGAGCATTTGTTCAGAATTATGTTATTGATTCATTGTTAAATATTCATTCATTTCTAATTGTCACATCAGGGTGCATGTAATGATTCAGTCTTGAATTATGTATTAGTCTCAAATTGATCAATAGTCCTATTCACAGGGTTATTGATCTCAGAGAATCTAACACCTCAGTTTATTACTGGCTTCATGTTTATGGGAGGGTGTGTGTGTGTGTGTGTGTGTGTGTGTCAGATAGGAAGAAGAGTCTTTATATCATGTGACCCTCTCCTCCTTCAGGTTCGTCAGAGTGTGAGTGGTCAGACTCCGGCTCGGACTTGCGGCTGAGAAAGTTCCCCTCTCTTCTGCACGGCAAACGCTCTGCCCCAGAGCTGCCCCTGTTGCCCCCGGCAACCCGCCGCATCGACCAGACCAGCCCCACCAAGCGAGATGAAACGCTGCCAGTCAAACAAAAGCCTCTGGCCAAACCGCGCCCCTCGCCCCGGTCGCCGCGGAGATTCAGCTTCGACCTTGCCAGCAGCTCCGGGTTCGGGGGCTTCAGCGAGGATGAGGGCTGGAACCGACGACGCAGCGAGAGGATATTCCTCCACGACGCCACCACCTCAGCCAGTCAGATGCCTGTGTCAACCTCTGCTTCCACCAGTCAGAGCTCCTCTTCCTCCAGCTCAGCCCCACCTCTCACCCCGAAGCCCACCTCCAGACCGAAACCCACTCCGCCCAGCAGAGAGGGGAAAGATGTGGTGAAAGTAAGTCAATAATTCATCGGGTTGTTCCTCGCCAACTGAGACGAGCCTGAAAAACAAAGAGGCTCTGGCCTTTTTTCCCCCTCATCTTCCCTTTCTTTCTTGTCATCATTTTACTCCTCTCCTCCTCCTTCAAACTCTGGTTCCCTCACAAGCTTTTGTCTCCCTTGACACCTCTGTCTGTGTGTGTGAGAGTGTGTGTTTAAGTGTGTGTGTCAGAGTGCCAGCAGGGTTTCCCACTACTTCAGTCACTGCAGCACTCCCCTGCTGTCTGTGTCGTGTTGCTGACAAGAAAGGACAACTGCAGGCTGCCTGGCAGCATCCCACCCTCTGTGTGTGTGCGTCCGTGTGTGTGTGTGCGTGCGTGTGTGTGTGTGTATGTGCAAAGATGTAAATCTGTCCAGCAGATCCTCAGCACCGTCATTCATTCATTCATTCATATGCATGTTTTTAACTCTGTATTGTGACTTCTGTAAACCAGAAAAAGAAGCTGAAGGACTCTCCTCTGCCTGTGAGCCCGTCCACTCTGTGCAGTCCAATCACAGACAGCCCCGTGTCTCTGAGCCTCAGCCCGGCACGCAAGAGCCAACCAAAAGCCAAGACCAAGGCCAGAGAGGTCAGTTGGATGATGGATGAGGTGCAGAGTCATTATCGATGTAAACTTAATTATCCTGGCAAGGACAAAAACCAGAACATTTTTAGTTATTAGGCATAAATGTGCACACACAATCATTACTTTCTAGACCGCACAAACAAACGTGCTTAGACACATGCAGACACGCATGCAGGAACAATACGTTTCAAGAAATTAAAAGATTGCTTGTGTTGTAATTAACACTCTTGTTTGTTTACTGAGAGAAAAAGAAAACCTCTTGTATTGTGTGATTTCTTTCAAAGTGTTGCATTGCTCTCCATCTGCCACCAGGCAGAACTCTCAAGAGTTTGTTTTGGAAACACCAAAGGTAGCTAAAGTGTTTGTAGGGCTGTTTTTGGTGGTGGCGGTGGGTAAGATGTGCGTATCAACAGAAATGATTGTGTATTCAACAGCTTAATTGTTGTAATATGTTACTGTTTCACTTTGAAAAGTTAACTTGTGGTGTATCAGCCTGGTATTTTTTTGGGCTGCCACAAATTAAACTTAAGTAGCAGATTCACCTTGCAGAAAGTCAGGTTCAATCCACGTTCAGATGTTTGTGAGACAGATTTCACTTCTTGATTTTGCAAAATATCTGTTTTTGAGGGAAGAATCATCTTTGCTTTTGGAATATAACTAACAAATTGCAGGGTTTTTTTCTTTAAATGAATAATTAGTATAGTGAAATTAAAGCTTTTGCGTGTGTTCTTGCAGCCTTCCAGGGGAGCAGTGAGCCGGCTGATGGAGAGCATGGCTGCAGATGAAGACTTCGAGCCCAACCAGGACAGCAGCTTCAGTGAAGACGAGCTCCTCCCACCGCGTAGCAACAGCGTGTCAGAGAGATCCTCGACACCCGGTCAGTACACACAGACACTACTTACACACCTGAGCTTACACGCTAAATAATCAAATGCATATTAATTAACTGCTTGCATGTGGTGGTGTTTTCAGCGCCAGTACAGTGTGTACTGGATAAGGATTCTCTGGTGGACGGACTCAGAGTTTTGATCCCGATGGACGACCAGCTGCTGTACGCAGGACATGTGAACACTGTACACTCACCTGACATGTGAGTACACAAGCAGATGTTTAAACTTCAGGACGTACAAAGACCGGTGCACAAAGATTGACTTGTAGCTTTTAATAGTGCAAACAAATGTATGTATTTTCACTACTGAAGGCGACCAGGTGCAGTGATTTCCTGCAGGAAATAGTCTGGCTCATAACACCCAGTAAAACCACAGCTTGTTGTTTTTACACTTGGGTTTTTGTATGGATTAAACATACAAGATATAACATGTTATTAAGTGAGGAGCCAGGCTAGCTGTTTCCTCCCGTCTCTATTCTTTGTGCTAAGCTAAGCTAACCGACTGCTACTAGCTGTAGCTCCATATTTACTGGACAGATATGAGAGCGGTATCAATCTTCTCATCTAACTCACAGCAATAAAGTGAATATTTCATGAACAATTCCTTCACACTTGAACAAACTTGCAAACATGAAAACACAAAGCGTTACATTTAGATCTACTTTTGGTCATTTAGCTGGCGCTCAAATCCAGAGTGGCTTAATTAAAGGAAAACAAATAGACTAAAGCCCTGTTCAGACAGGATTAATATTCCAGGGGGATGTGGGTATAAGCTGTGCTCTGTGCTGGACAACAACTGAGCCAAAAGTACTTTAATAGTAAAAGGCAGCACATTCCTCCGCCTGCTTCATATTAAATCAGTCAGAATCAAGGTAATGTATGTCTGGCAAAGAGACTACTGCAAAGAAAGCTGATGAAAGCTCTTCCCATAATCCCTTCCTGCAGATACAGCGTGGTGGTGGAGGGCGAGAGGGGGAACCGACCACACATCTACTGCTTGGAACAACTGCTGCAGGAGGCTGTGAGTAAACTGGATGAAATCTCTGTGTTTATGTAAGACTAAATGCTCTACAGCTCTCCCTATTTCTGGTGATACTTGAGATAGGAGCCACTTAGCAGTTAGAAAAGTGCAGGGTGTAAAGTGAAAGTTAAGGGTCTAGTACGCTTGAAACAAACTATGATGTCCTGGTTGCCTCCCTGGTCTTGCTACATCGACTCTTTCTTCGTCTTTTGCACGTTTTTGTAGTCTTGATGAAATAAATCGGGCTCTGTTTGACGAGCCGATGCACACTTTGTGCGAAGTACTCCGAGGCCCTTAGCGTGTGTGAGTGGCTGATGCTGTGTTATGTTGACAATTAAGAGTGCTTTATCCTGTGTGTGCAGATCATCGATGTGAAGCCTCCATCCGTGCGCTATCTCCCAGAGGGCACCCGCATCGCTGCCTACTGGAGCCAGCAGTACCGCTGCCTTTACCCTGGCACCGTCGTCAACGGTACAACAGCAGCACGCAAACACATACACCCAACACTTACATGATAAGACAATTTAATTGTAACTGGCAGGACAAATAAATATAAAAGATCTTAACAGAGCTGCTCCTTCAGTGATCCTATAATCTTGAGGAATCTGATGGTAATGGAAACATCACTGTTCTGTTCTTATTGAACACTTTAAAGTCATGGAGGTTGAATGCGGAAGTTGAGAGTGATTAAGAGTGAGTGGGTGTGATGCAGTTGCTCAAATCAAAACACAAACACCAACACTGATTTGTGAACTTGTTATTTTTGCATATTAACAGGAAGTTCGGATGTCGACGAGAACGATGATCTCATCACGGTGGAGTTTGACGATGGCGACACAGGCCGCATCCCCCTCTCCCACATCAGACTGCTGCCGCCAGACTACAAGATCCACTGTGAGCATGCACACGCACACACACACATACACACATACAGTGACATCTCAGCCAGTCATGACCTCATTAGATTTTTCCTGTTTCCACTCTCAGTTCTCTGTTGAAACAAGGAAGGAGAAGAGAGAATAACCCTAACCCCCAAACACATACACACACACACACACGCAAACCATGATATATTTACCTTGTGTGTTTGTGTGTGTGTGTATGCGTGCAGGCCTTGGATCATGTTTGTTGCTCTGCGTGTGTGTGTGTGTTGATGGTTTTAGCATAAGTGCATAAGTGTTTTCCCAGTAGAGTGCTGCTAACTTACAGATATTCCGGTACATCTCTATTCTTTACACTGGTGTGTGTGTGTGCATGCGTGTGTGTGTGTAGTTGTACCTAAGTGGATGTGTTTTCCAGGACTAAAGCCTGATCTGGGCTTCGTGAGTGTCCACATCACATACAGAGAGGAAAATAGGGCTTCCAAAAGGAGAGAAACAACCAGAAGCACTTAGCTTCCAAAAATGAAAATATTGAATGCTGCCTGCAGAAGAGCTTGACGCACATTGTCTGTCTGCATGTTGCATTACAGTCTTTGGCTTCATGTGTACTTGTGTGATTTCTGCACACCAGGAGCTTGAATAAATATTTTCCTTTTTGTAAGCAAGTTCAACATGCTTGATGTTGAGGCTTTGTGGGGGAACGAACACTGTAGAGTGCACACAGTCAAAAAGACACACAGTAATAGCCCTGAATAGTCGACCATGTTGGCTGCCTTTAAGAGGTGGAAACTTTGCAGGTAACAGACAACAACACGCTTTCATTCAGGTGTTTTTTTTTATTATTATTCTTGTTGAGAAGTTTAAAAAGCTGAGATTTCCTGCAGTCTTGAAGAGAGCATGAGGAGCACGTAGGTTAAGTGTGAACTCTGCTTCTGTCCAGGCGCTGAGCCGTCCCCTGCACTGCTCGTAGCCAGCTGCTCCAGGAGGAGAGTCCGCAAATGCAGCAAAGAGGGCAAAGAGGCAGGACCGAAGCCGGATGAAACTCCAAAGATCAAAGGAAAACCTGGTCGCAAACCCAAACCCAAACCAGGTGAGATAAACCAACTGCTTCCTCAGGAGAGATGGATGGATTCATTGAGTAATAAAAGTCTTTCGTCACTTCATTTGGGTTGGAACATTTAGTTTAGTATCATCATTACTCTGCTTACTAATTTTTATACTAACCAGCTGCTTATCCTACTAATCGATACTATCTTCTGACTCTAATTCTACTTGAATGTGTCAGTGAAATAATTGGTAGTATAATAATTGGACCAAACTTGATAAATCTCTTAAGAAAAAGAATGTAATGCTTCCCACAGGAGGTAAAAATAATGGAGGGAGTGCTTAAAATAAAACTAGTGCTCTGTGCATTAAGCGCTGCCATCACTTTTGCCTTCATTTGAGCTATGCTGCCTTCTTTCTTCTTTGAGTAATTCCACGGGACCAGTAAAGGACATCTCCTCGTACTCCGGAGCCAAATGTGTCTGCATAACGTCATAAAAAAGAGATGGATTTCACATTATTTGGCTCGGTGCTCATCATGGAAGTGCACAGTTTCTCCCCTGACTGCCTTACTTATCCATTTAAGACGGTTGAAAAAGTCTCTCATTTGTGTTTGGTATCAGGAATAATGATAGAAATCAGTTACATGCAGTTTGCTGCTGTCGTTATTTTACATGTTTAGCATAAAGACCACTAAAGAAGTAAAATCAAACATATTTTTGTCATGTTCCTTTGGGTTTTTTGTCTTTTAAAAAAATAGCTCAAGGATCGGAAAAGTCTGTCATCAAACATCTGATATTTGACCATCGCTGTCATCTCTATCAGTTTAATGAATTTGCTCAAACAGCCTCTTTGTTGTTCCATAGTGCTCTAAGTCTGTTATTCTTGCTGTAATATATGGTATGTTGCATGTCTGATTTGCTGACGCCGGTCTTGTTTCTACTGGCTAAGCAGTTCCTAAATGCACTGTTTTCATTTCTGAATTGTATCCTTGCTGATTTGTCTACTGTTCTCAGCACGTGAGGCTGCAGACCACAAAAATCATGAAGCCGCACAATGAAAGCGTCAGCATATCCAGTGTAAAACCCATTTACAGTGTACTTGGGCCAAACTTCTGTATTGTTTTTCCTTTACCAGAGACCTCCACGAATCCAGATGGCCGAGACAAAGCTGAACCTCCATCTTCCTCCACCCAGCCAGCAGAGAGACCACAGGCTACAACCAAGCCTGTCCAGGACAGGACCTCCTCTGTCCAGAAAGCAGCTCAAGATAAGCCCCGGCCTGCATCCCGGCCAACAATGGGAACCCAGGCAAAACCAGGCCGCAAGAGCTCCACCACGTCCCCCGCAAGTAGCCCCACCCTCCCCAACCCAGTGCCCAGGAAGAGCAGCTCAGTCTCTCAGACTTCAACTGCGAAACCAGCCCGTACTCTCGCTCCTTCCCTCTACCCCTCCACCTATGGAAAGGTCCTGACTGTGGATCTGTACAGCGAGCCCAACCTCAGTTCATACAACAGCCAGCGCAGAGAAAGAGAGAATAACTGCAACGTAAGTCCCACCACCAACAGACCGATGTCCAGGCCCAGTATGGCATCATCTACCGCATCAAAGCCCAGTGCTTCATCTACACCTAGACCCTCTTCTGCTTCCACACCCAAAACCAAATCCTCCTCGGAACATCACAGCAGCTCCAGACCCAGCCTCAGCTCTGGACTCATACCCAGCCCCATCTCCAGGCTGTCAACAAGCAAATCCAGCTCTTCGCTGACTCCCAGACCGTCATCATCATCCTCACTGTCATCATCATCTGCCCCCAGGCCTAAGCTGAAGATGCCGTCCGACCAGCTGTCCTCCAGATCCAGCTCCAGCTCCATCTCCAGGCCCAAGCCCAGTTCGGGGCAGAGTGACATTGGCTCTGTGGTGCGACGGAAGCCCCCATCCGCAGAGCCCCTCGTGAAGCTTGACCATGAAGGCGTGACGTCTCCCAAGACCAAGAAGACCAAGGCTCTGATGTTGCTGGAGGGTCGGGGAGTCCGACGAGATCACACCCCCATCGCCACTGCCACGGCCACAGCCAATCAGAAACTGCTAAAAGCTAAGCTGAGAGCTCCAGACAGAGAGAGTGGTGTGCCAGAGAAAGACTCCAGCTACAAAGCAGCGATGTCAGCTAAAGAGAAGGCAGAAAGTCGTGGAAGTGGTGGTAGAGGACAGGAGATGGACACAAGAGAGGAGAAGGGTAAAAAAGAGGAGAGAAAGGAGGTGGAGAAGAGAGAGGAGAGAAAGATGAAAGAGGAATCTCAGAGTAGCAGCAGCTCAGAGTCGGAGGAAGAAGCGGAGAAAGGGAAGATGAAGCAAAAGAAGAAATGCACCTCCAGCTGCTCTTCCTCTTCTTCATCCTGCTCCGGTTCTTCCTCATCTTCTTCATCATCGTCGTCTTCATCGTCCTCTTCCTCTACTGATGACTCGTCCTGCAGCTCAGATGAAGAGAGGACCCCTACTCCTCCACCAGGCCCCGTCTCCCCACCTCCAGCACAAGACAAGCCAAAAGAAGAGACGAAAGAAGATGACGATGATGAGGATGAAGAAGAAGAAGAAGAGGAGGTGAAGAAGGAGGTGGAGGTAAAAGTGGAGGAAGAAGAAGAGCCGTCTCCTCTCTCTCGATCTCCCTCCCCCTCAACATCTCCGACTCCTGCTGCTCCTGCTCCGGCTAAACCTGCTAAACCAGCCACCGGAAAAGGCTCCGGGCAAAGGGGCCGTCCTCCAAAACCGAAGCCCAGCGGAGGAGAGGGGAAGGTGGGGAGACCGAAGCGGAGAGAAGGGGTACACCTCCCCACAACCAAGGAGCTGGCCAAACGCCAGAGGCTTCCCAGTGTGGAGAACAGGCCCAAAATTTCTGCTTTCCTCCCAGCCAGACAGCTCTGGAAGTGGTTTGGGAAACCCACTCAGGTGAGGAGAGAAATCTCATGTAATTAGTAAAAAACTGCGGTCGTCATTTTGAGAGACACTGCATTCATCCATATTTATCCCTCATTTCACTCTGTGCTCCTCTGATCCCCAGAGACGTGGTATGAAGGGCAAGGCTAAGAAGCTCTTCTATAAAGCTATTGTGCGTGGCCGAGAGATGATCCGCATCGGTGACTGTGCTGTCTTCCTGTCCGCCGGGCGGCCAAACCTACCCTTTATTGGCCGCATCCAGAGCATGTGGGAGTCCTGGGGCAGCAACATGGTGGTCAGGGTCAACTGGTTCTATCATCCAGAGGAGACAAACCCTGGCAAGAAACTCACTGACAAGAAGGTAAGAGCCTGAAGTTTTTACTTTGGGTCAAAAGAAGGTCAAACTGTGAATTAAATGTAACTAAGCAGAGCGGTTATGAAGAAATAACTGGTATATTATGAACAGACTATATAGTCGTGTACACCAGATTCATTCATAGCCATTAAGTCATCGACATTTTTTTTACCAGACTGAATACATTGTGTGTTTTGTAAGTTTGAAGCTTTTTCCTAAATGTAAAACTTGTTTCGTCTTCAGAACTGGGATCAGATGTGCGGTCAGTCTTTACCAGCAGCTCTGCACTCTTCCATTCAGAGGAAAGACTTCATGGAGGTGAGGAAAAAAATCAATTATTTTACCTGTGGTGTTCAAACCCCTTTTTATTCTAACCATACAGTAGACTAACAGGAGCGTGGACAATATGGTTTACTGATTAAATGTAGTAAATGTTATCAGACAACAAAATACATCAGTACACTATTAGTTGAATAGAGTGCAAATGTATATATATATAAATCCATGTTTGAGGCAAGAGGGCAGGAGTTCCTCAGTGACATCCCCTGGCCAGAGAAAAATTATGATAATAATAATGAGAGGAAGACAAACAGTGTGACAAGACTTAAACGAACTAGAAGTCATTTTTAAATAAACCTCAGCACTCTGGCTCTAACCTACATCACTGCTCTTTGCGGTTGAGTGGGCGTTTCCATTTGGAAAAACCTGGAAAGGAATGCAGGCGGAGTCGTCCTTTAAGCTGGATGCCTCCGTGGAAACTGAGAGAGCTCACAAGAATGGAAAGTTCAGAGGTGAAGGTGAAAGGCCGGGATCAGTGGTGATCAAGCTGTTGCGTTTTAAGGACAAACAGCTAATCCTGGCCATGGCAAGATCTAACCTGAAGAACACTTCAGTTTACATCAGCAAGGATTTTTCTGAATGAGTGAGGAAGAGAAGAGCTGAGCTACTACCTGCAATGAAGGAGGCAAGAGGAGATTCTGCTATCATCAGCTACAACCACCTAGTTGTGAGGCCAAGGAGCAGTGACTGAGCAGAGAGAAAGCCCCCAATCAACCATATAAACTGTACTGGATCATTGGTTAATATGAAGTTGGGAAAGCATGGTACCGAACCCACTGGAAAAAGTTATAAATAAATAGCTCATATTAATGTCAGGAGTTAAAGAAATAAAGTTAATGAAATATCTATAATAACTTAATTAAGAGTGAAAATATCAAGCCATATTCCCACCAAGGTTAGACCGGACCTGATGGTTCCTAGTACTGAGGCTCTTTGGTTGGAGGTCCATCTCGCTCACCGTAAACAGATTTTTGTTGGCTGTGTCTAAAGGCTCCCAAGTGCAAGTGTCCAATATGTAGAAGAATTATGTTCTGTGCTGATGAAGGTAGCTGATATCAGTAAAGAAATATTTGTCCTTGGTGACTTGAATATAGATTGGCTGTCGGATTCATGCCAACTTAGAAAAAAGTTGAACAGCACTGCACTCAGTCGTAATTAACTCAGATGGTGAAGAAGTCAGTCAGAGTGCATTGTGATTATTCTGAGCGAACATCTGCACCTGTATTGACCACATATTTACTAATAACGTCAAATTATGCTCTAAAGCAGCATCTGTCCCTGTACGGTTTAGTGAGCATAATATTGAGGCTATAGTCAGAAAAACCACAGCTCCCAAAGCAGGGCCTGAAGTATGAGGTATAAGAGGTCATGTGGAAGATTTTGTGAAAATGATTTTGTTAGAGATATAGAGAATGTTGAGTGGAACCAAGTGTTGGCATTAAATGAGGAGGAAAAAGCCAAAAGTTATTTACTGAACAACCTCTCCATGGCTGATCAACATGTCTCATTAACAACATTTACAGTAAGATGTAATACAGCATCATGGATTGATGAAGAACTGAGGGAGTTTATGCATAAAAGAGACGAGCTAAAAAAAAAAAAAAGCTTCAGTAGATTCTAAAGGAACTGAAAAGTGGCAAATGTACTGTGTAATGAGAAATAAAGTTACAAAGTTAAACGGAAAGAAGAAGCATTTTATCAAGGAGAGGAAGAATGATGGTAACAAACTTTGGAAAACCCTGAATGAAGTAATGGGCAGAGCCAAGAATAATGCACCTTCTTTCATTGAGGTTAATGGGATTTTCTCAACAAAAGCAAAGAACATTGCAAACCATTTCAATGCTCATTTTGTGGACAAAGTTGATAAGTTAAGAAAGAAAATGGGTTTCCCTAGTGGGGGAGGTATGTCGTTCCAAATAATAACCAATTCTGTCGTGAGAAACAAACAATGTATTTTTGAGTTCAGACTAATAAAAATGGGAAATGTGGAAAAACTACTTGCGGGACTAAACAATAATAAACCAACTGATAAGGATAATCTAGATGGACAGCTCTTCAAAGTTGTTTCAAATATAATTTCATTGCCAATATGTCATATTTTCAACTTGAGTGTGAAGGAGGGGTTAATCCCCCAGGATTAGAAATCTGCCAAGGTTGTTCCTCTTCTGAAAAACAAACGGGAGAGTTTCTCAGCTGCCAATAGCTGACCCATTAGTATTCTTCCAGTGTGGAGCAAGCTAATGGAAAAAGTTGTCCTTGAACAGATACTACACTATTTTTCACTTAATGAATTAAACTCTGATTTCCAGCCTACCTATAAGGCAGATCACTCTACACACACAGGACTGACAGAGATGATCGACAAATGGTTTTCTTATACTGACAAGAAAAGAACATTCCTAACTGTATTACTTGACTTTAGTGTTGCATTTGATATCTTAGACCATAGATTATTATTAATGAAACTAACTGCATATGGCTTTAGTCCAACAACAATCAACTGGATGAATAGCTACTTATCCAATAGGATGCAGTCTGTGGTTATTAATGGTATTTTGTCCACCGCTAAACGCTTACAGTGCAGCGTGTTCCAGGAGAGTTGCCTCAGGCTGCTACTCTTCAAGATTCACCAATGACATGCCATATGTCTTGGATAAGTGCAGTGCTGCTCTATTATCGGATGATACAACTTTAAATTTTGCATGAAATAACATAACTGAGTTAAAGAACACACTTCAGTCTGAACTGCAATAATTACTTGACTGGATACGTGAGAATAGACAAAAACCGAAAGTATGATGTTCAGGGTCAAACACGCCACTAATAATGATAATCAGCTGTGCCTGTCACTCAAAGGCTCGGATATTAAACAGGTTCAAGAGGCAAATTTGCTTGGTGTCACACTCGATTGGCAGCAATTACGAGAGAAACATATTAAAAATATTATTAAGAAAATGGTTAGAGGAGGATATCATGCATCAGAATATGTTCCTCTTTTCTTATCCGTGCCTCTAGAGTGCTAGTGACACAGGCACCTGTTTTATCTCACCTTGAATACTGCTCAGCAGTCTGGTCAGCTGCAGCCAAAAAAGATCTGTGTAAGCTCCAAATAGCTCAGAATAAAGCTGCAAGGCTCGCACTGCCCTGTCCTTTAGGTGTGAGGCAGAGTACAGAGAGAAGCATGCCAGGCTCTCATGGCTCAGTAGAGGAGAGGTTGGCATGCAGTCTAATGGGTTTCATTAGCAATATCTGTTATAGTAAACAACCAAATTGTCCGTATTCACAAATAAATGATCTGAGAGATCAACATAGTCACACTAGCAGGCAGATTAGTAGGGGTTATCTAGTTAAACCAAAACCCAGAACAGATGCAGTGTGTAGATGTGTAGTGTGTAGAGCCATCACGATGTGGATCATTGAAGCAGCCAGGAAGGCAGGTTTTAATAAACTACTAAAAAAAACACATGAACAATAACCCTAACGTTAATTAACCGACCTGAACAACCACAATGGAATGCAGTTTGGTGTGTTGTGATGTTTAGTTTTTTAGACTTTTGTCTTGAACAGGTTTTTTATTGAGACTTGTTCCGTGTGTTAATTGAAGGAGTTGAAATAAAATGACTTAATGAAAGATTAATTATATTATCATCCTTATTATTGAATTGATAATTGATATATTCAATCATTTTTCTTGCTTGTCTGATGTTTTTTTTTTGTCTGATGATTTTGTCCATTTCTGGGCTCATTTGGACATGTGCAGTTAATTGTCCAGTTGTGTAGAAGAGAATGAAATGTTTCATGCACAATACATACAATAGTTTTAGAATAACAACTTGTATGTCTCTATCGCAGCGCGCCCTCTACCAGTCGTCTCACAGCGACGAGAACGACGTGCAGACGGTCAGTCACAAGTGCCTGGTGGTGAGCGTGGAGGAGTACGAGCAGATGACCCACACGCGCCGCTACGCCGACAGCGAAGATCTCTACTACCTGGCCGGCACCTACGAACCCACCACCGGCATGATCTTCAACACCGACGGAGTCCCAGTCATCTGCTGAACAAAACCAGAACCCCGGCTACGAGTCTCTGAAACCAAATCGCGACACGACACAACAACTTCGGACCACGCTAGGACTCAAAACCCGACCCGTGGTCTCCCCAAGTCTAATCACTGCTCTTCACTCATGATGGATCTTTCACCGCCGTGACTCTAACAGCATGATACACTTCAAACAGACTGTCATGAACAGCTACTACTACAGAGACAGGAGACACTACAGACAGTATTAAAAGGAACCTGAACGTCTCCTGTAACATTTGCACACACAGACTCCATCAACATATACTGTTCTGCTTGTGTTCATGGGAAAGATTCAGAACACACATGAGCACTTCAGTCTCCTTTTTTCCATGGAAATATACCCTGCATAAACACGTGTACACCCACACCTGCACAGACACATGTAATGTAAATACTCACCCCCATGTAATACACACACACACACACACACACACACAGTTATATAGAGGAAAATATGAGTGTTTTATTTTCATGTAATAGATTTATGTCAGAGTACTTTTTTCTAAAGAGGTAAACCGTCGAGAAGCTTTAATGAACTGTGAATGATGATACAGGAGAGACGCCGGTGTCTGTCCGTCAAACAGACGCACACACGCCAGGTGATGTGATGTTGTGATTATGATGTTGCCGTGGTGATGTTACAGTCATGTTACAGTCATATAGAACATGTTACAGACATATAAATGTATCTACAGAACAGCAGGAGCGACAGACGCAGAGAGAAAGAGAGAGAGAGAGAGAGGTAGAGACTCCTTCCATTGCTGTCCAACAGAGAGCACTTAAAAAAAAAAACGAAAACACTTAAAGTCTATACTCCTTTAATTTAACCCCCTCAATTCCCCTTGACAATCCTAACCTCGGGCAGGCAGCCTGTCCGTGTGCTACTAAAACTTCTGACTCCCTCAGAGACTCAGGCTAAAGAGAGAGGAAGGAATCTTGTACTATTAAAAGCACTTCCCATTTTCATCTTTGAGTTCCTTCTCTTAAAGGAAAAATCCACCCTAACAACACTTAAACACTATGATGTAAAAAAGAAGATGCTGTTGATGCATCTTGCGTTTTGTTGTTTGTCTGTTTTGCTACAACTATACAGGGAGAAATAGATCCTGGCAGAAGCCTCGATTCGAGATACGTTGTCTGGAGGGTGTTGAGAGGTATTCTGGGAAACGTAGGACAGTTTTTGTAAGAAGAAATGATAACAGAGTAAAGTCAACACTTTATCACAAACTAACTCCTGGAATGTACTGACAAACACAAGCTGATGTATTAACAGTGAGGGTGGATTTTTCCTTTTTTTTTAAAAAAAAAAGGTGTTTTCACGGTTGTAAACGCTGCAGTCAGTCCAAGACGCATCAAGGTCATGGCACTGATGCACAGTATGAATCTGCCAGCACTGATTAGATCAGTATCATTCAATTTTAACAGTCCTTTTCCACAGTTTGGCTGCAGTGTTTGCAACCTCTATGTGTCCTGTGTTAGATGTTTTTTTTTTTTTTTTTCTTTTGCTTCTGCTGTTTTATGGATGTTATCCCCCCTTTGATCACATTTCTACCCTCCAAGCAATCAGTTGTATTTCTGACATGAGTGCACTTTGAATGAGCTCCGCTGCAGAGGAGACTCTGCGACTGGGAGGTCTTGTATGTCTTCCTAGAGTATTTACTAAAAACCCCCTTCCTCCCACCGCTTTCGCTGCCTCTCCTCTGCATGCCAGCGATGCCCTTCGCCCCCTTTAGACACAGATATAAACGAACACATGGACCACGTCCCTTTCACACGTTCTGCTTTTCGGCTTTCTTTTAGCTGCTTATGAATAATTTCTATGTGCCTAGTTTGACCGTTTTTAGGGTGAGACTGTTGAATGTTGTGCTCAGGGTTGTGAGCGTTTGGGCGGCCTTACTCTCCCAGGCCTTATGATGATGATTCGCCAAATCTCTCTTAGGTCCCGCCCTCCTCCTACTCCCACCATTATAAAGGCGCCGAGGAGGAATCTGATTGGTATTCTCCCCAGTCTGCTGACGTAGGGAAACACCTATCTTCTTTGTGATTTGTGGTTAAAACAAGCCCCCGTATATTGTGTATAGTGCGTGTATCAGATATATCAGCATCTAGATGCAGTATATACTGTATGTAGTATACTGTATATACCTGTGATTATCATGTTGATTTTCTTGTATGTTTCTTACCATGTTGCCCTCTCTCTGCCTTGCTGCAGAGATTGCAGATTGTCTTGTTGATATTCAATAGGTTTAATATTTTCTACTCTCTCGAGATCTTTTGGTTTTGTCAGATTTTTTTATTATTTCTACTCACTCTGAGGTGGCTGAGTGACATCTGGAGGACAACCCGAGATGTTAATGTCACGTGTTCCCGATAAATGACAAAAAAAAAAAGCATCAGTGTAGTAGTTAAGCTTGATAATGTGCTGCTAGTCTGTTAATATTGAAAGCCCGTTTAAAGAGGTTTGACCAGGTACAGAGTCACTATGTGTACTGTTGTCTGAGATTTTTTTTTTGTGTAGATTTCAACCTGAATGAATCGATCGATCAATTGATGCCAGAGAATTTTATCTTTTAAAGCCCCCGCCTGCCCCTCAAGCTGCTGCTCTTAGGTCGGCTCCCTCGGGCTGACACCCGACAGACGATCCCTCCCGTAAACTCACTTTCCTGCAGACAAAAGTTCAAAAGTTTTGACTGACAGCCAGACTGACAGCCAGCCAAAATGGATCCCCGGTGTAATGGATACACAGGTCGTACAGGTGTTTGCAGAGTGAACAAGTTAAAGTGCCCGTTATGAATGTTTGTTTACCCCTGGAGCTGCTAAAGCACTTTTTTTCTGTGTGTGTGTGTGTGTGTGTGTGTGAGCGTGTGTGTGAGCGTGTGTGTGTGCGTGTGTGTGTGTGTGTGTGAGAGAGAGACAGACTGATAAGACATCACACTCTTATCCCTTGGTATTACCACATACACACACACACACTCTTACACACCTTTGGTAACCCTTGAAGGTGTGTGTTATTGCCTTCCAATCTCTATTTGCCCCCCTATCTCCATCCAAAGCCCAGCCTTAGGCCTTCTTACAGGGTCCAACACACACACATACACACGCACACACACACACACACACACTTATTCCCCGTTTTGCCTTCATTTTCTTTTGGTGTCATGTGTTTTAAGAACCTGGCTTTATGTTCCTTTTATCACCATTTATGTGTTTTTAATTTTGTTTTTGCTGTGATTTTTTTTTTTTTAATATACATCTCTGTATTTTTTTTTTCTTTTGCATGTTTCTGTCATTTTTTTCCCCCCTTGCTTCCCCTCTCTGAACAATCGTCCACGCCTCTTAAGCAATACTGCTGAAAGGCACTGGGAGCTAGCTGCTAGAGAGAGAGAGAGGAATGGGAGAGAGAGCAAAAGAGAGAATGAGAGAGAGAGAGAGAGAGGTGGACTGGAGGCTGGTTCTTCGTCTGCTGTTCCTTCAGTATCGTTATCGTCCTGTTACAGACACACACACAAAAAAAAGATTATTTTGAAAATAAATAGAAAAATCATCTAAGTTTTGTAAATGATCCTTCACAGTCGAGGGGAGAAAAAGCTATCAGAATATACTTTGTACACATGTCTAATCTTGTAAAAAATGCAAAAGAATACATTTTAGAGATAAATCTGAAACCAGATATATTCTGTCGCTCTATACTGTATGTGTAAGGTTTTTTTTTCTTTTTTTTTTTACAGACAGCAACCACGTTTATCAGTGTTTCTTTCAAATTGTTTTAGTAACTCAATATTTTATAGTTAATCAATAAACAGATGGAACTGTACTTCTGGTGTCCTGTGTGAGTCTCTGGCATGAAAAACAAGTGCTTTCGATGACATTTGTGTTCCTTTTATCCTGCTAAAATGCTGCACTTTTGTTCACTTCAGTCATAAATTTGCAAGATGATAGATGCAGGAGCTCAGCTTTTGTTTTATTTTGAGTTGTACTTAGTCAAACATGACATTTTCACAAAGTGCCTGAGCTGCAACTCAGCTAATTGCACTTTCTTTCCTCTCCATCACCTCGCCTCCTGCACTGTCTTCAGAGGAGGCGGCTCACTCACCTAAATTAGCTGCTCTCATGTTTAGTTTTTTTTTTTTTTGTTACTTTTCTGCCTGTTTTCAGTTTAGTGTGGACTGCCCCTTTAATCATCAGTGGACTCCATCAGGCCTCCATTTTGGCAGCCCAGTAATGAAGCTGCTGGTTGTGATAAAATGGAGGAAAGTTCAGCTTCCTCTGCTGAGCTGCAGAGCTGACCGCGGGAGACACATTTTCCACTGCTGACCGTTCATGACTCTGCCCTCAAAGAGCTGGCAACTCTGTGTGTGTGTGTGTGTGTGTGTATGTGTGTGTGTGTGTGTATATGTGTGCCTTTTGAATTCCAGTGTGTCCACGTGTAATTAAATCTTTGCTGACATGAACCGAGTGTGTGTTCCTGTTTCATGGTGAGAGCAGCAGTCAGGAGTCCAGCCGCCTCTCTGTTTCCCCCAAAGGACCAACATCAGCATAACATCAGAACCTGCTGGGAGTTTCTTCCTCTGAGACACACACACACACACACACACACACACACGTGTACAGTACACCAGCACTGAAAGGCATCCATACATCCTAACACACACAGTTGTGTTTCCATCACTTCAGAGGACATTACGTAGACTTACATTCATTTCCTGGAGACTTACCCTAATCTTAACCATAACCACTACTTGCCTTACCCTAACATAGCCCTAAAATTACCATAACATTAAACCAAGTCTTCACCCTAAAATTAATGACTTACATTAAGGGGACTTGCTTTTTGTCCCCATAATGCAGGTGAGTCCCCACAACATGACAGTGTAAACAGAACTATGTCCCCACAACGTGAGGAATGCCTGGACCACACACACACACACTCTCTCTCCCTCCATCCTACCTCAGCAGCGCCATACACACCCTCCTGTGGGTGTGTCAGCATGCAGGGTTCCGATTGGCCGACATCACATGAACAGAGGCTTTTTATTGGCTGTTGAGTCATTGCAGCCTAAACTCAGGGAGCAGAGGGAGCTGAGATGCGAGTGTGTGTACACGTTTTTGTTACCTCATTGGGACCTTCTCGGTATAAACACCGACCTTGTCGGGACCAGTTGTCCTCATGGAGACCAAAGCCTGGTCCTAATGAGGCAGAAGATCATTTCTGAGGTCCAGGTTAGAGTTAGAGGTAAGGTGTGAATTGAGGTTGGGTTAAGGTTAGTGTTAGGCATGAATTGGTTATGGTTAAGGTTGGGGTTTGTGTTAGGCTGTCCACAATGAATGGAAGTCAATGAAATGTCCTGACAAGGATAGCTGCGCAAACGTGTGTGTGTGTGTGTGTGTGTGTGTGTGTGTGTGTGTGTTTGAACTCATTACTGTTGAACCCCTCCTCTCGTTCTTTCTTTTACTCCTCAGCTCTTCCAGGCAGCCGTGTATGTGTGTTTGTGTGTGTGTGTGTTGCACACACCGGTTTCCCAGGAGACAGGTATCTGAGTGAGGGGGCGTTCAAACGCATATGGAGCACAAACAGTTTGAAAGGCTTGTTATTCAGACTGGAGTCTGCTCTCAGACTTTCAGAACTCACCGTGTTTGTCCTTCAACTCTGTTTTGTCGAAAAGCAAAAAGAGAGTTTTTGTATGTAGTGTACTTCCATACTAACTCTACTGTCTCCTTATTCCCTCTGTCTTTCTGTCCTTTGTCCTCACGTCCCTCTGTCCCTCTCAGATTACCTGTGTTTTTCCACCTCTGTTTTCCTCTTGGCTTATGCAGGCTGACATCAGAAGGTCTACAAGGACCTAAACAGGATGTCTAATACAGGACTGTCAGACACATCAGCCTGGAGCCATCTGAAGCGTTTCATCTTCATGTCATTTTCAAGCTGAAATAAGTTTCTAAAATATCTGATGTTATCAGGAAACTGAATTTCTTGAATCCACACATTTTAAAGAAATAGTCGCACAATTTGGTAAATACACTTGTTCGCTTTAATCACAAGATTGAGAGTGGTATCAATTTTTTCATCTCACTCTTAGCAAGAAAGCAAATATTTTCCAAAATGCCAAACTATTCCTATAAGCTCCATAATCATGAAACTTCAGTTGTGAATTCTCTACTGTCAGATGTTTGAGTGTCTGAGGTAGAGGAGGATCAGACTGTATGTACTTTATGTATATTTTACATGTTAACATCTCAGCAGGGCAAACCTTTATATATCAGTAATGTGGAAACAGTAGAACATCTGATTCATACAGAAGTGCTGTTAAAAGTGCTAGAAAATCTAAAGATTGGTGGTTGCATCTGGTCACACAGAGGGTCAGTGCAGAATCCTGACTATAAACATTTCAGTGATGCTCTTGAAAGGTATCATCATCTTTATTAAAACCATCTTTTCTTTTCAACTTTTATAGGTCTTTGAGTCTTCAAAATGAAGCAATGTGTACTTGCAACCTTTCATCAAAAGTTCTGTCTATCTTTAAGGTGTGTGCTTTTTAAACAAAGTGATTTCCTTATGGTTTATTGTATGTAATTGAATTTACTGAATAATTTGGGTAAATTTAAGTTTAGTTAAAAGGTTATACTAAAGATTAGAGGACAGTCAGAAAAAAATAAACAATTGTGACAAATCGATGTTTATAAGAAATATATTTTCTTCTTTACTCGCCTGTTAATCATCGTATGACCCCTCAGATCTATCTGGTGACCCCTTACGGGGGGGTCTGACCATTGGTTGGGAACCACTGAAATAAGATGTTATACTATATCAGCCAGAACAGAGTTACTGTTTAGTCTGTAATTCATGGTTTTCTCAAAGTAGTTTAGTTTAACACATGATCAGAGATCTAACAAAGTGGAAGCCCTGAAAAAACTACTCAGTTACAGAGACACGATTAGTTGTGATTATTTTTACACTCGCTGTACCTTTGTATGATATGTATGTACGTATTGTGTTTGTGTGTGTGTGAGTGTGTGTGTGTTTATGTGTGTGAGTGTGTTCTTTGTTTTCTCTAGCTTTTGATCTCCCTCTTTCACCCCTCAATGTGAAATGACAACTGAGCCCTACAAATATTAGTTCAGAGTGTGATCCCACATAGATGTGTGTATGTGTGTGTGTGTGTGTGTGTGTGTGCGTGTGCATGTGTGTGATGTACTGCATATCAATTAGCTATCTATTATTCATGCTGACAACGTAATGAATGAAACATCACAGTCTTTGTATTTCAGGCATGTTTACTTGTCGCTCTCTCTTTCTCTGTCTCTCTCTCTCACACAAACACACACACACACACACACAGCTGCCGTTATGGGTATTTAGACAGGAGTGACAGTGTGACTGAAATCCCATTGTAGCTGTGAAGACGAGGTGATGCCCACTGAATACCTGACAGCTGAATCCAGCTCGAGACTATCAGCTCCTCATAATGAAGGAGCAAGGACATCGTGTCCGCTGGAGGTGAGGGGGGTAAATGTCCCCTCACTTTTACATCTTCCTTTTGATTTAGTCTCTAAAATCTCTCTAAACAGCATCCTCTGACTGTCTAGCTGACAAAAACCAGATGAGAGAAGAGAAGAATTCATTAAAATGTTGCCTTTATTTGTTACTCTGTGTTCACATAAGCTTCAGGAGCCTTTAAGAGCAAAACCAAAAGCTTTGAGGGGTTTTTCCCCCTGGGTTTTGCCTCTCAGGCTACTCCTTAAACATTATTATTGGTGGAGGTTTAACCAGGCTGACAGGAAGCTATACAGACACTATTCAGGGCTGTAAAAGGTACGTCCACCTCCTCAATATCTATATTTTAATGTACATTTAATATTCTCCTAGACAGTTGAAGATCAATCAAAGATAGAGCAGTAAGTGCTCTCACTAAAGATGGAAATATAACACGATCTACCAGTAAAACTAAATGTGATGTGAAGTGGTGTTTGCTGTGTGGAGCTTGTTTTTTGAAAATATAATTGTTTTAATTTTGTGCTTTTATGTTGTATGTTCCTAAATTAATGTGTTAAATCAAATTAGCACACAGGTCCAGGTGGTATTCAGGCATAGAGAAACTGTAAACAGAAGGTGGGAGGAACACCAGTTGGGTCCCTGCAGCAGCAGCAGCTCCTTTTTGCCCCCGGGCTTCTCTAGCAGGTTTATCTGGACGGAGCAAAGCCCTAAACCAATGTCTCACTACAGTTATGACAAAGAAACACTGTTGTTGACTCAGTTTTCATAACAGTTTCAAGGTTAGTCAGAGTTAAAACTCTTCATATAGAATAAGAAAATGGGAAATACAGTGTTAAATTATACTAATATGTTGAAGACAATTCATCAAGCAACAGATTTATGGTAATACAGACTGAGTGACTACAACCTGCCATTGAGACTAGTGGACACACAAACCTGGCAACCCAGAAGAAAGTCACTCTCAGTTCTGCCAACCACAAGATGTAGAGACACTTCCTGCTGTACTTCAGCATGAATGAAGACAGAAGAAAAAATAGTAAGAATCTGAGACACTCTCATGCACAAAACTCAGTATTAACCTGTGAAACAGCTGACATTGCCAGTAGCAGCAAAATCAGAGTCAGAGCACGTCACAGCCTGAGGGAAAACCAGCAGACTCCTAACTCCTCTTTCTGGTTTTGATTTGATCTCTTTTATTCATTGGATCTCACCATTACCTTTATATCCAATTATTAAACTATATTCTTGTATTCTTTATTTTTATAAACCCCCTCCAGACCTGTTTTAGAACATATAAAAATCCTCTGCTTGGAATAATAAATTGTGTCTGACATGCTTTCTCCACAAAAAATGTTCAGATACCTTGTCAAAATCTTTCAAACTACAGCTCCTCCTTCTCCTTTATTGAAAACAGAATCTATAAATGTACAAAGTCATTTCATTTCAACAGTTTAACTGTTGGACTCAAGATGTCTCCTACTTCACGGAAAAGTCCACTTTCAGTGAACATGCAGTGGAGGTTTCGAGTTTTCACGTCACACTTGTGTCACTATATACTGGCCCTTGATTGGTTCCAAACTAGCTGTGATGTCACAAATCATGCTCATAGGTACGCGCCTTAAACTGAGATTTAACGTGAGCTCAGAGAAACTCTTAAGCAGATGAATGTGAAAACAAACTCTGCACATACATCACCCTGCACAGTGAAACTCAAACATTCAACTGAAGGAACAAGAAGAAAAACACATTTTAGACCGGAGGGAGACTTTAATAATGTTTATGCCAATAAAACAAATTTGAATTTGGAACATGCTGAATAGTAAAAAGGACAGAGGAGTGAGGTCTTCTCCAGCTCAAGGCTGCCACCTGTAGGAGAAGGCTGATGCTCACCATCCCGGAGGTTTGCTGTCATATTTTTCATTTTTATATCTTATTATACAGAGACAGACTGTTTTTATCGTTGTCTATCCATCCCACTTATGAGACATAACTGTGCATTGTGTCAATCATCAGGATGCCTTCATCTGTCCTTCTGGCCAATCCCCTGTTTTCTCCGGTCTTTTCTCCCATCTCATACATCACCACTCCCTCCTCTCTCTACTCATCCCTCCAAACCGTCATGTTTTAAACATTTTTCTTCATCTCTTCTCTCTCTCATGCCTTCTTCTACCTCTGCATTTGGTTATACTCTTGCTCTTTTCTGTTTTGCCCTTCTGCTGTTTGTCACTTACTTCTGCTTCCTCTGTCTCTCTATCTGTATGTATAACCTGTAGCTCTCTTTCTCTCTCTTCACTGTATAGCTTTACCATTACTCTTTAGTAAAAGATCCCCTCCAGACATGAATTAAGACATAAAAATACTCTGCTTGGAACAATAATGTGTGTCTGATATCATTTTTCCACAAAGAAAAATTACTGCTTTAAAATCCTTAAAAATACACATACTCCCTCTTGCGCTAAAAAATCAAGAATCTATGAATACGCAAATATTTTTCATTTCAGAAGTTTAACAGCAGGACACAAGATGTGTCCTTCTTCACTGTAAAGTTCATTCTCAGTGTTTGTGCACTGGAGGCTTCAAGTTTCCACATCACACTTGTGTAAGTTGAATATTGGACCAGGATTGGCTTCAAAACTAGTTATGATGTCATAAATCGTGCTCGTAGGCCCGCCCCTTAAAATCCGATTTTCAATGAGCTCAGAGAAACTTTCCACTTTCAGCAGACGAAAGTGAAAACAGCCTCCTAGTGTCAAACTCTGTATATAGATCATTCTGCACAGTGAAACTTAAACATTGTGGGAACAAGAAGAAAAACAAATTTTTGAGTGGAGGGGGACTTACAATCTGCTCATTATATGACACGTTCTATCTTTAGATTCTTGATTTGAAAAAGAAAAAACTCCGCAACAACAACAAAAAAAACCTTTGACGTAAAAAGAGGAGAAAGAGGAGTGAGGTGGAATCCCATCCAATGCGGGGAACATGCAGTAGATGCATGTTCAAAGATGGCAAATATAGCACTTGTTGAGCTACAACACGGAGAAACAGAGTTGAACATTAAGCAATTAAAGTGCATAACATAGTATTAAGAGTTTCAGATAGAGTGTGAAAGTGTTTGGAGTGGAGATTGTGAATCAAAGGAAATGAAGCAGCGAACATGAGGTGCAGAACAGAAGTAGGAGGACCAGAATTAGGTCATCAATTAAACACGGACAAATACACAAGTACAGTTCATTACACAGGCATTTAGGTGCTGTTTCCTCTCAGTACTGAGAACAAAAAGGAGAAATAAAGAAAATTGGGAAGAGGAGGAGGATTAGTCAGTGATTAATTCCTGAGAGTAACAGTCCCGTTTCATGCAGCACAGTCACCACAGAAAGAGAAAAAACATTGATACTAAAACCCAGTATCTTTGACATTAGACATCCCACTTTCTCCCAAAAAGGCTGAATATATTGGCAATACCAAAATATGTGGCCATGGTCAGCCAGTGCCAGTGGGTCCCAGTGAATTTAGATGTCTGCTTGGAAATTTCAAATCAGATTTTGCAACAAAAATCTCTCCATGTCAATGATTTGGTAAGTATACTAAGAGTTATCCAGACTAGACACATTTCATCATGTATTTCCATCCTTTTCTCAATTTACTGAGTTTTTATTAATTGAGGTGATACCCTTGTATCCTTTGCTGTTGTTATATTCACCATTATAAGCATATATAAACATCTGGGTAAATTTTTGATAGATTCCTCAATTGTGACCTCTGATCTCTTGGTCCTTTTGTAAGATCTCAATAGCATAAGATCTTAAAAACAACACATTTTACACACATGTATACACTGTTCCTCGATTACTATTGTGTGAAATGTCTTATGTAAACATCTGGAGCCCTTCAGTTCAATGTGGCCCTCTGCCTGTGATTTAGGTCATGTAGATTAATGACTTAAAAGGGCAACTGATTAATGAAAGGCTGCCATAGATCCATAAAACTTATCTACTTGTTGCTGTCTCTGTTTGAGTGTTTTGGCACTTTCCATTGAAAAAACAATCTCTATACCGTGTTTAAAGCAACAATTTGACATTTTGGGAAATATACTTATTTGCTTGCTTAGTTTTATGAGACTTACTTTCCACTAAATATGAATCTACAGCCAGGAGGCAGTTAGCTTAGCCTAAAGACTGGAAACAGTGTTGAACAGTGGTATACATACAGCCTGGCTAAGATAAGAAGACAATTCTATTACCCATTTTGTGAAGGGAAGTTAAAGCTTTTAGGGGAACATCACATTGTTAATTCTGAGAAACAGCATCACTAACAGTATCACTGGTGTGATGTAAAAAGGTTACCAATCATCATTTGTTTATGGTAATCATACCGAGACATTACAATCCATTTAAAGAGCATATGTTGAGCTTCAAACACAGAAACCCTCCTCTGTCTCCTCCATCTTGCTCCTCCTGCTCCTCCTCTCTTCCTCCCTACAATATGTGGAGCAGAATGACTAATGATCATTCGTTCTGTCACACGCCAGAGACTTTCTTTCCCTGCAGCCACATCCAAAATTAGCAGACACACACGAATAAACACACACAGATGAACAAACACCCAGATATTCATGCACAAACATGTCACACACACATGCCATAGACACAAGAGGGGCAGCTCCACCAGAACACATTGATCTCTATAACACTATGAACAAGACAGAGGATGTCATTGGTTTAAATGATTTCTGTCTGGTCTTGTATGGTTGCGTGTCCTGGGCAGAGAAACTGTCCAGCAACAGAAGGGTCAAAGGTCAAAAAAGAGAGAATTTCCCTTTATGAGAACATCTCTCTTTCACTCCCTGACACACTTATGAAGCTAAATAAAGACACAACATTTGATCTGTGATGCTCTTGACCACTAGCCATATGAACCTTGATTCTGTTCTCTGAGCAGCAGCTCCCTCTGCTGGATATGAGCCGCTACTACAGATTTCTGTCACACACTACTGACTTCATTTCATGTATTGATCAACTGCAGTGGGAGTTCACATCTTTCTCTTGCCACCTCCAGCTGGAAGGTATTCAGATTCTTGCTCAAGGACACTTCAGCAGGACAGACGCTTACTGCCATGGGACCGAGGAGGAGAAATCCTGTTCTTGTCTGTTGTCCAACTCTGATATTCAAGACAAACTTACCAGCATGAATCTCCTAAAGAATGTTTCACACAAGCCCAGATAACTCATAAATTAAATGATCAAACTTTTATAATGACGTCTGGATTTGTAAAAGCTCAAAAAAAAAAAAAGGTTTTGGTTTGCAGATCTGTTTGGCTCACAGCTGTTTAAACAGGGAAAAAAAAATCTGTCTGACTGAATGTGGTTGCTTCCTGTTTTTTACAAAGGAGCTCTGATCTAAACCAAGACAAAGTTCTTCTTCCATCTAAATATGTAACAGCAGAAATAGCAACAGCAACCGCAGCAGACACATCAACAACACATGTACATGGAGGCGGCAGACAAATATGTAAAAGATTTATTGAGTACTGATGGGTAGAATGCTGAGCACAAACAGACTGTTTTGGGAAAGTCCAGTATCTCACGTAAACCAAAATCATACAGCATATTCATAATGAAGCAAAATTTATTTATTTTTTGCACCAATACTCTCACAAATTAGCAAGTTTTGGAGGAGGATATAAGTAGCATTTTGATAGGTTGAGCAATACTTTTTCTTACTATAAATAGTGGAATTAAACACTGAAAGAGCTGCATCCAATCCTTGTTAACCATTAGATCTCCTAATACTGAACAAAAGATCATTTTCCTCTGAAACCAAGCAAGTGTGGTCAGAAGAATCAGGGCAATGAGCTAAATTGTGTCCGTTCGCTTGTTGAATCCTTGGGTTATACACCAATGAGCCATAACATTAAAACCACCTGCCTAATATTGTGTAGGTCCCCCTTGTGCTGCTAAAACAGCTGTAACCCGTGGAGGTGTGGACTCCACAAGACCTCTGAAGGTGTTCTCTGCTATCTGGCAACAAGATGTTAGCAGCAGATCCTTTAAGTCCTGTTAGTTGCAAGGTGGGGCCTCCATGGATCAGACTTGTTTTTCCAGCACATTCAGATTGAGATCTGGGGAATTTGGAGGCCAAGGCAACACCTTGAACTCTTTGTCATGTTCCTAAACCATTCCTGAACAATTTTTGCAGTATGGCATGGCGCATTATCCCGCTGAAAGGGGCCACTGCCATCAGGGAATACTGTTGCTATGAAGGAATGTACTTTGTCTTCAACAATGTTTAAGTAGGTGGTATGTGTCAAAGTAACATCCACATGAATGCCAGGACCCAAGGTTTCCCAGCAGAACATTGCCCAGAGCATCACAAGGCCTCTGCTGGATTGCCTTATTCCCATAGTGCATCCTGTTGCCGTGTCTTCCCCAGGTAAACGACACACACACCGGGCTGTCCACCTTCTTCCATTGCTCCATGGTCCAGTTCTGACGCTCATGTGCCTATTTTAGGTGTTTTTAGTGGTGGACAGTGGTCAGCATGGGCACTCTGACCGGTCTGCAGCTACGCAGCCCCATACGCAGCAAGCTGTGATGCACTGTGTGTTCTGACATCTGTCCATCATAGTCAGCATTAACTTTTTCAGTAATTTGTGCTACAGTGGCTCCTCTGGGGGATCGGATCAGATGGGCTAGTCTTCACGCCTCACACACAACTTTTGGTCGGTACTGACCACTGCATACCAGAACACCCCACATGACCTGTCGTTTTGGAGATGCATTTTGGAGATTACGCTTGCCCATTTTTCTTGCTTCCAACATATCAACTTCTAGAACTGACTGTTCATTTGCTGCCTAATATATCCCATCCCTTGACAGGTGCTGTTATAATGAGATAATAAATGTTATTCATTTCACCTGTCAGTGGTTTTAATGTTGTGGCTTATCAGTGTATGCACAGACTTTGCATCAAAAGCTGATTAACCACCAAACCTTCATGCAATAATGTCACCAGCAAAAAGGCCAAATTGAGCTCACTGTACTGCACTTCTAGTTTGGACTTTTAAATAGAATTACTAAAGCTTGTAAACTTTTAATTTTCCACAAATGTCATCTGATCTCTGCAAAATATAGAGTAGATATACATATATACAGCATAGTATTTTTACACAATCTAATTCTCTCCCTCTTACATCATCCTGACATTTCACAGTAAGCAGTCACATAAGTGTTCAGCCTAAAATAGTCTTTATGAAGCTGTTTCTGATTAAACTCTTAGCAGAGAGGAGAATCAACATTATCACATACTGTAGCGGGATTTAAAAAAGACAAAATCTTGTGTGTTTTAAACTATTCAAAGTGTCATTATGCAGGATTCATTTTCTCCAATGTGCAGTTTAAAGTAAAACTATTTATTATTTATTACTATGCTGGTTTCAAGGAACACTTGTTTCATGATGAGATAATCAGTTTGGAAGATTCTGCTAGTTAGTTTATTTGACTCCCATGAAGCAAAAGCCAGGACAATGTTCTGCCTCTGCAGTGAATTATATGTCTTAAAGGAATGGTTTGACAATTGGGGAAATACACTTACTATATATGCTTTCTTGCCAAGAGGTTGATGAGAAGATGAATACTACTCTCATGTCTGTATGGTAAATAAGTAGCTGGAGCTAGCAGCTGGCTAACTTAGCTTACAATAAAGACTGGAAGCACAGGCGAAAAGTTAGAAAAGTAAACCTAAATTAACAAAATCTGCCCTCTAAAAGACATAATCTGGCACATAATCTCCCGTAAAACAGCAAATTGTCATTTTTACAGTTCTATGGATCAAGAAAACAACATTTAACATGTTTATTAGTGAACTTTAGAGGTGCCAGTAGGTGGATTTTGTTAACTTTGGACAGAGCCAGGCTAGCTGTTTCCCTGTTTCCAATATTTTAAGCTAAACTAATCAACTTCTGGATGTAGCTCCATATTAACCTAATTCTAAACAAGAGCAAATGAGCAAATTTCCCCAAAAATTTAATTAGTTTGAGAAATGTAATTTAATCATTAAAGGTTCCCTGTGGAGTTTTTGACCTCTAGTAGTGCTATGGAGCATGTTCTTTTGAGCGGGTCCCTCATGCACATGAGTGACGTGATACACAGTCCTACCAATTGTTTCACACTGTTCCACTGATCTACAGGTGGCTGTAATGTGCCGAGAGACAATGTGCCAGCAAAGGCAGAGAAGAAGAAGACTGCAAGCTAATAAACATGGATGTAAACAATGAAGGATTTAAAATACTTTAAAAAATCTGTTTTATGAGGTGGGAAATGAATTCAACACTTTGTACATCACAATGATACACACAATGAGTTTTGATGAGTAAAAGTGAATGTAAACCTAACTTTTTTTTGTTTAGAAAAGAAAGAAAATGCCACAGTGCACCTTTAAGTAGCCTATTGGTTAAAGATGCATTTCTTTGGAAAGTGGGATCTTCTTTCAAAAAGGCCCTGTAGTATTTTTCAGAGAGAGAGAAAGAGAGGGAAAGAGACTTTTCATGTCCTTTAATGACACATCTGACCAAAAATAACTCAAAACACCTTCAAACCCAGCAGCAGCTCACTGAGAGAGAGACACAGCGAGGAGAGAGGCCTCAGGCAATATGGCACCATCAGCACAGCGGGACATGCATACAGTAATGAGGTTAGCTCCCAAATGGCACCCCACCATTCTTCAAACGGCGCCAACTTTAGGCTCCAGTCAAGCCGTCACCTACATAATGTAGTGCACTTCATGGCTTCAACACTGACGCCTGTTTTTCTTCATAATGTATAAACTCTGCTATAGCCCCGCTGTGACAGAAGATCCTCTTATCACTGAAAAATTCATCAAATTCACAAGAAACTGTGGGGAAACTAAGAACATGGGGAGGCTACTGGGTGCTGCTTCTGTGTTGGATAAAAATAAATAAATAAAGGAGACTGGTGCTCTCTGGTCAGTTCCTCTAAGTAAAGCTACAAAAGATCTGAATCTAATACTTTCTAGAAATTTTTACATGAATGAAAATAAAAGCTCTTCAATACCTTGAGTTCATTTCATTCTCTATATTTACAACTTTCATCCTTACTGTTTCTTACATTCACTCTTTTCTCAGCTATTAACACTGATCAGAAACAGGCAGACATTTTGGCACTAATTGTTTTTTCCCCTCATATCCCACATCATTAGTTAAACACAGACACCGTTCAGAGGGACACAAAGGGGTCCTGGGAACACAAACACAGCCATTATCACCCTACCTCATCTGGTAAATTCATGCCAACAATTTGTTCTCTTTTCAGCCATCAGAGGGTGCAAGAAGTGACATGAAACTCACTGAACAGACAAAAGAGAATTTAACATTTACTGTAACTAAACAGGACAGGGAGCAGCAGCTGCCAGTAATGATGCAGAAAAGTTGATCATAGCAAGCAGATGATCATAATAACTGCATGACGGTTTAATATAATTCATTTCTGAGTTATTTTTTTTAGATATACTACATAAGGTTAACAAGAAAAATATTCTTTATTATTGAAAATAAACACCCGACCCTAATTGGACAACAACTGAAGCTTTTTCAGTTCCGATTAAACAAACAAGCTGAATGGAGGCAAACCAGAGAGATTTGATAGCCTGATTTGATAAATAGTATATCCTCATTAAACATCTTGGACCACTTGTGAATGTAATTAAAGAAAAACTGTAATTAATTTCATTTTAATTTCATTTTAAAGTGAAATGAAAAATACATTCCCCAAGTATCTAATCCTGTGTCTCTGTGTTAATTGTTCAGTTATCTCTTGATATATGCCAAATATATCTCAAAAATGTATTTTGTGTTTATATTAAAGTTCCTTTCTATTCTCCTCCTGAAAAATGTTAAAACATTAACTGGGGTGGGCGGATTGATACCTAAGGTAAGGTACTGATACTAGCATCAATAGTATCGATACCAAAATTTAAAAAAAAAAAGGATCATGTTAGATTATGTACATGAACATTCTCTCTCGTGTCTTAACTGTCTTTTTTTTGCCACTTGGGGGCAGTGTAAACAAGTTGTGAACACAACATGAAGTATCATCACCTTTTAAAGGACCAGTGTGTAAGATTTAGTGGCATCTAGTGGTGAGGTTGCAGATTGCAACCAACTGAATAATCTTCCCCTCACCCTCCCCTTCAAAGCTGGTAGGAGAGCCTACAGTGGCTGCGAAACTCGCAAAAAACATGAAAGTCTCTCTCTAGAGCCAGCGTTTGGTTTGTCCATTCTGGGCTACTGTAGAAACATGGTGGTGCAACATGGTGGGCTCTGAGGAAGAGGACCCGCTCCCTATGTAGCTATAGAGGGCTAATTCTAAGGTAACGACAACACAATCATTCTTATTTTATACACCAATTAAAACATACTTATGAATATAATATAACATTTCCGTAAAGTCTGTTCCGCTAGATGCCACTAAATCTTACACACTGGTCCTTTAAGTAGATATGTTAAACTGGTTAGCAAACAGTTGCTTATATACAGTATATTATACATGCAGTTACGGAGCAACACCAGCTAGTTGCTAACTGTGCCTGTTTGCCATTTGGTGCTGAGCAGGTAGTGTACAGTGGGTTTTTAGAGCTTTTTCTCTGAAAACAGCCAGCCGAAAACTATGCTATGAGAGCTGTGAGAGTGAACCAAAACAGTAAAGTAGCAGTTGGACAGCTAAATAAAGAAACTCGCTATAAAGCTCCATAAAGCCGAGGAGCTGCAGAGTCAGGTGAAAATTCTCTGTAGGTTTATCATCACTAGCAACTCCTTTGACACTACAAATCATCATTTGATAATTATTATAAAAAAATATCGATTATAGCTTTAACATGCACATGATTGAGTAATTAACAAAGCATACTAAAAAGAAATGTCTAATGTTTTGTAAATCACTGGTAATGAAAATGTATTCTGAGTTCTATTAATGACGCATTAAACTCATGACAGTACATTATCCACTTTTAAAAATACGTTAAGATATTGATATCAATAGTTCTGCCACTAGTGTTACTTAGTATTGAATCAGAACCAAATTTTTTGGTATTGACCGCCCCTAATTTTCGATTACTCTGACCTTGACCTCGGGGTCATACACATACATTTTTCCACTCAGATGTGATTTGGGGTGACTTAGCTTGCAAGTTATAGCAGCTAGCACAGCAAAATCATTGGTCAGAGGTGTGTTTGGATGTCTGCCAGCAAAAACTTTTTTTTCATCCTCCTCCTCCTCCTCCTTTTGATCTAACAATGAGGGTGAGGGAAGTGTGGTTGGAAGCTAACAAGCTACAGCTCTATTTTGTTGTGTATATGCTAAGCCACAAAATACATCACATTACTGAAGCTAAAGATGCTCTAACTTCTATTTTACTGTGACTTTAGCGAGGCTCCCTTCAAGTTATTTTTGTTGCGGTTTTCAAATGGTGCAGTCAGAGGATTTAGCTAATAGTACCTGAATCAAATCATCATGGATAGAACTCATCATTCAAAGATTTCAATCATATTTTCAGGGGACGCATCATGAGGAGGAAACAGCTGAGCTAACATGGTCCAGGAAAATCCACTCTTATATCATCTCTCTATTTTGAATATCAACAGATCTGAGAACTCATAAAATGTAACATATGTGACATATGACAGAAGGTCTCCTTGAAAACGGCAAGCTGTTTGCTCCCTGCAGCAACAGCAAAAAATGACTTGACTTAACACTGTACAAATGTCAGCTGACCTGTTTGCACACACACACACACATGCTGACAATAATTCAATAATTTCTCTGTGAGACACTCAAAGGACTACTGTCGGCTCGCTGGCAGAGGCACAGCTCCTGTTCTTCACCTCCAGGAAAAAGTTCAACACTGCAGAACCCAGTATGTTTGAAAGGTCAGTGGACCACCAGGCTGGACAATGAGAGAGTGGAGAGATCTGCTACGTTTTCACACAATTTCCTCCACTACTAAATCCCAGGTTTTGTTTTTGTTTCCACTTTCTTTATCCACTGAACCAAATCAAAGCATGACTTGGACAAAGGAGAATCTGTCTGTCAGAGGATAAACATTAACCTTTAAAAAGTTCTTCACAGATGTCTTCTTGTCCTCTGCAGCTGGAAAGTCTCTTGTTTGATTCCAGTCCATCAGTCTGTGCTGCTTCTACTTGCCAGGATCCTGTGTATGTAAATGGCTGCATGTATGTACATGTATGAGTGTTTATGTATGTATGTGTGTTTTATTATATGTGGACATTCAATACCCTGTAGCATTGGCAGGTGTGTGTATGTTGAGTGTGGCGAAGCGTGTTCCTGATCCTGGAGCGGTGAAGCTGTAAGCTGCGTAAGCCACAGCAGAGCCCACCATCAAGCCTGTCATATAGGAGACTGTCATAGTGTTCCCTGGAGAGACAGAGACAGCAGAGAATGAAAACTATAGTCTGTCCAGAACGAACTGTATATTTAAATAAAAGGTAAACTTACTGTAAGTAAGTAAAGGACAGTAAGTAAATATTTTACTAATTCAATTAATTTGTTAAGCTTCATTTATTCAGAAAGTCTCATTAAGATCAAGATCTCTTTTACAAGTATTATTAAAAATATCCGTGAGTTGAACTTAAAAGACTCTCAGAGGAATTAATATGAGTATGATTTTTTAGTTCATTCCAGTAGTAAGGTGCATACTACTGGAAACTAGTCCTCCCCCGTTAAGTACTTAGTATACAAGAAGCAGGAGGAAACAGCTAGCTTGGCTCATTCAAAAGGTGACAGAATCCACCTACCAGCACCTTTTCACTAGTAGTAACACCTTATACCTCGTTTGTTTAATCTGTACAAAAACTGAAGTGTAAAAACAACAATTTGTGATTTTACAGGCAGTTATGTGCCAGAGGCACACTAGTCTGGCAATACCAGACAATCAGAGATCTCCCCGCCTACCCATCGTCTGGGGATTTCAAAATGCAAGGTAGTTGCTCGACCGGCAGTGAGAACAGCTGCTAACAAATCTACACCCCTTAAATTTCGTCAAGGACACGCCTTAATGGAAATGATGCTCTCCCCCCATTCTCTTCTGCATGCTGTCATGTCTCCGCCCCAATATGAAGGGCCGTCCTAAAGACTTTGGAGTGGTTCTGCAATGCAGGATTTTTTAAAAACTCTCTAATTGTTTCCATTCAGTTTTAACAATGAAAGCTTGGAGATTGTCCTCAGTCTCTAGCTTAGCGATGTGTTTAGAGATTGACATGTGTGTCTAGAGGCACACTAACTTCCTCTGGGAAAGTGACTACAAGAAGTTACTTTACCCAGTCGAGAAACAGAAAACCGCATTTAGAGTTTGACTCTATTTTCAGACCTGTTTCACCATCTACCTCTATATAACACTACAAACACTTATGACTGAACACTCTCTCTCACCTGCCAGCTCCCTCTGTTCAGGTGGCACTTTTCCAGCAGCCTGTATCATCGGCACAGAACCAAAATAGCCGTTGGTGACTCCCATGAGGAGGGAGAAAAGACAAGGCCAGGCTGGATGGGACAGGGTTGGCGCACTGGCCGGGTACACACACATGACAAACAGAGGGATGAAGACCACCCTCAGGCAGGAGAAGAAGAGCAGGCGGCCTCCAGACCAGTCGTACGGCAGTGCTGCCAGGATCTGAAGAAAGAGCATGGAGTCATTTCAGTCAAATTTTATTCTGCTGTTCGCCAGAAATTTTGTGAAACCAGCACACAAAATACATGCTATTTGCAAAAAGGTGAGAAAAACAGGGTTCTGCAACACGAGGATCATTTTAAGGACACAACCAGAAAGAGCTTGATGAGTAACTTAACACTAAATCCCCTCTGTTTAGTTAATAGTTCATAAATTACACGTGCAATCACACGTGCAAAAACAGAGAGTAGACTAGTATGGCAACACTCTCACAGTGGCAATGCAAATATGCTGATGTTTAGCAGGTATACTGTATATATTTACCATGTTCACCATCTTAATTTAACTTGTTATCATGCTAACAATTGCTAATAAACAATAAACACAATGCAGCTGATGGTGGTGGTAGAGGGAAATTAAGGTATATCCAAAGTGATTTTATGCTGAGGGGGGCATAAACGTGTAAACCAAATTTCATGGCAATCTATCCAGTAGTTGTTGAGATAGATAACTCAAATCTACAAATGTTAACCTCATGTTGGCGCTAGAGGAAAAGTCAAAGGATCACTAAAGTGATTAGGGTGCATCCTACGGGGATCATGAATGTCTGTGTAAATTTTCATGGCAATCCATTCAACAGTTGTTGAGATATTTCAGTCTGAACCAAAGTGGTGGACCGACAGACTGACGTTTTCCTCCATAAAGCCATGCTGCTAGCATGCGGCTAAATCTGAAATATAAACTTCCACTTTCCTGAACATTAGACCCTTTGAATTTTTATTTCTTGCTTTACTGGGAGGCTACTTGTTAGATACAGCATTCAAAATGCTAAAAAAAAAAAAGTTCCAGTCTGTTCCATGCTCTTTCTTATCATCATTTTCTTTCCACCTCCAAGCTACCATCATTTCCATTCCCATTTTCAATTTAATTTCTCTTCTCCTTCCTTATCTCTTTTCCCTCATTTCGACAAAATGCAACTGTCTGTCAACCAACCTTTTTCTATTCAAAGTCAAAATTGTGATTTAAGGAACCCAGATAAGTTTTAATTTATGAAAATATAGATAAAGCCTTTGAGCTAAGTGCAATTATCCAAAAATAAACCAGACTTTTCTCCATCCTCACTCTCAGGTTTAATAAATGGGGCGACCCCATTAACTATTTCACAAGGTCAACTCCAGTGTAAAAGTGTGACTTTGTCTCTTTCCTTTGTCTCACCCCTCTGTAGTGCCAAGAAGCTTAATGCGCAATGAGATAAAAGAGGACCGTTCTCATATTTTCTAAGATTTTGGCAGAACATAAAAAAGGAGATCACAGTAAAAATAATATGAATATCGATGTTCCAGTTGATGCAGTGTATACCTGAGGGAGAAACTGACGAGACCAAACATTTACATTTTACACATGTGTTTAATGGTTGCCAAGAAAACTGTAAACTATAAACTGGATAAAAGTTCTCTAATCAAACTTAAGTCAATGGACTCAAAGGCTAAAACAAATCTACACAATGGAGCATATAGCCCAACTGCAAATAAAGGTGAGGTGATCTGCAAAAATGGACTTCACTGATATTGTACCTGAATAAAAGAACATGGACCGCGGTTTATTTTGTTTGCAAAACCTTATTAACTAAGAAGAATTAAGGTGATACTAAGTTCAAAAGTTAAGAATTGTTTAAACCAGTTGTATCTTAAACATGCAAACGGATTTTTCCGCCACTTGGATGCAGTAAAACCAAGCTGTAAACACAACAAATATACAGTATACAGACGTCACCTTCTAAGTTGTAAATGTTTTAAAAAACAGTTCCTTATTCATACATCCAGCAGACATGGAACAACATATCTGGCCACCCAACAACTGTAAGTCCAATTTTTACTCTCCTTTTAACTCTGTTTTGGTCTCCACCACCTCCAGAGGGAAATATCTGTCTCTTAAGCTGCTCCACTATATTCACCAGCTAGTTGCAAAGTTTGTCTGTCTGCTATTTGCTGCCGTGCTGGCGGAATACAATTGGCTTTTTGAGCTTTTTTGATGAAAACAGCTGCCTGCTGCAGCCAAAAATTCAACTATGACAGTGAACCAAAACAGTAAAGTGGAAAGTGTGGAGTGGAAAACCAAAAAATGAGCTGAAAGATGTCAACTTGTTACATAGAGCTGAGTGGGTCTGCAAAGTCTGAGGATAAGTCTCCATGAGTTCATCTTTCACATAGTCATGTCATCCATTGTTCATATGAAAGTATTAATTACAGCCACTTCTGGTTCCCAAAATAAGAAGCTTAAGTTCCTTCTCTGTCCTCTGACACATAGTTATGAAATACTGAGCCGAGCACCAGATTTTCGACAGTTATTACTTACTTTTACAGCTGGCTTCTCAAACATGAAGCTAGAAAACACTTTCTAAACTGTCAAAAACTTGCGCCTCACCTTGCCAACAAAGTCTGACATGTTGAAGGTGGCCATGATGAGGATGGGGAGCCACTCTCCTAAGGTGGGGTTTCGTATCTCCGACTCCAGCCCGGGGAACAGACACAGGGTGATGCTGTAAGTCACTGCTATTGACAGCATGTAGGCCCAGATCACACGGGACACCACGTAACGATGCAAGATCATGTCTGGTTGGAGAAGACAGACACACAGGGCGATATTTAAAAACTTAAAGCTCTCAGTAAGAACACACTCCTCTTCCCAGTAATCTCCTGGGGATGCATTTGAATTTCAAATCCATCTATTAGGAGTCAGAGGGTAATTGAGCAGTGAGTACATGAGATGAAAAGAGGAAGAAAGAGAGGGATGAGTGATGAAAACAGAGAGTACCACGGACACCAGGCCAGCTCCTTCTTATCTTGGCTTTCGGGGCATCAAATCGCACATATGTCCCACCGACAAAGTCCTCACCACCCTCTTCGGTAGTGGACGGTCCTGTCCCACCATTACCCTGAAGAGAGACAGACAGAAAGACTTTTTATCCACATTTATAAGAAAACAAACACTAGAGAGTCACATTATATTCAATTTCAAAGAAATCATCTGAATTTTATCAGCTTATACTTTATTCCATCATGGTTGTGAGAGCAAATTTGAAAATATACACTGTCAAATGTCATATTTTGTTGAAAACCTCTTCAAGGCTTTTTGAAGGACATTAGCTACATAAACAGTTCATCAAGAAAACACTAGAGGTAGCCATCACACAGTAAATATATGACCTTTTTTTCTAGTTGTTTTCATTTATAATGGCTTCCTGGCTGCATGACATCAGCTTTTTATTGCAACAGCTATTAGAGAGGATCACTGTGACTGGCAGCACGTTGACGTAATGATGTTGGAGAGACTGCTGATCAGACTGCAAATAAGGCCAGGAGCCACACACACACACACACACACACACACACACACACACACACACACACACACACACACACAAGCCTACAAACACACATTATCTCTTCATCCAAACATATGGGCATGTCTTTCTACTCATGCTTCTTTTCAAACACACAATTTTTCATATGCCTGCACTAGCAGTTATGCACGCACACTCTTTCTCTCTCTCTGTCTCACACACACACACACACATTGATCCATTAGTTGATTAAAGGGACTTGCGAGCCAGAAGGCACCACTCTTCTTGATTATACCATAATGTAGAGCGCTGCCTTGGTTTCCCCCGGCAACCAGAACAAAGGGCTCCCTGAATCAGCCCCCAGATGCAGAAAATGACACATACCCGCCTGCACACACACAGACACACACACACACACACACTACTGTAAAAACACAGGGGGACACACTTGTCTTGTGTGTCATGATGTACAAACATGCACACATGAAAAGATGACAGCCTGAGGTGTGTCTTCCTTTGAAGGCTATGAACACACAAACACACTTGGTGTGATGAGGAATATTAGCTCCATGTCTTCAGACTACACAGGGCTGCTTCAAACACTAGTACAAAGTATATTTACCTCCTCTAATTTTTCAATCACTTCTTTCTTTCATTATCATGACTGGTCTCCTGCTCTCCACCCTCTCTCATCTCCTTCCTTGCTCACTTTCTTTCAGTTTTGCTTTATCATATTTGTGATGATCCCTTGCTCTTCTTCCTTTTTGGCTGGCTGCCTTTCTGTCTCATCTCTTTGCCTCCACAATTTTCTTCCAACCTTTTTTCCTCTCAGCGTCGTGACTCTCATTTTCTCTGGTTGTAGGAGGCTTCAACCTCTCTCTCCCTCTCTATAACTCCATCTTTTTTCCGCATCACCCACACCACCTCTCTACCCCTCCAACGCCCCCCCTCCAAAAATCCCTCGCTCTTTCTCTCTCAATGTTCCTGTTTCTGAGTGGCAGCCAAAAAGCAGCCCGTAGCTTAAATAAATTATTCTAAGAGACAGCCCTCCATGCCTGTGTGCGTGCTCACACTGTGTGTCAGTACACACAAATGTACAAAAAGAGGCACACACACTCTTCACTGAAATCAACAAGGAAATGGACTTGCATGACGCAACAGTTTAGAGGCCTGACATTTCCTCCCTGTCTGGTTTGTTGTTGCAACATTTATGAAGAGTTTAATGAATGAAACATGTACAAGAAACTTAAATGTGAAATTTTGCTGGTCCAAGTGGAAGAGTCAATCTCTCAATCCAACTTGAAAAGCCCAAATTGAGAAAATATTGAAGCTATTCAGTCGCAGTTGCAAAATATTAAGTTGAAGCATCTCCCTGTGCAGCAGACAGAAACACTCAAAACGTATTAAGACCCAGGCTGTACCCGAAATCACTCTCTCATTCACTCATTCTCTATTCCCTATATAATAGACACTCATTAGTTTACACTATAGTGAGCGGTTAATTGAGATTTCAGCCACTTATTACAGTAATCATCATCAGTTTCTGTCATCACTGACAGCTGTAGAGTTGTACAGCAGTAATTTTCACATCTATGAAATGTGAAATATTTTACATTTACATTTTGTCATTTGGCAGATTATTTTTTCCAACGCGGCTTACAGGACAATTAAGCATTAGAGGACAGTGACTAAAGAGAGCTGTGGTACGAATTCTCAAGTACCTGACCAGGTGTAACTGCAGTGAGAAAGAGCGCTAGGCAAAAGCTTTTTTTTTGATTTTTAATAAAGGGGAATTGTTAGCAGAAAGTACTTTTATGACAGCACTACAAAGTGCAAAATGTTCACACTTTTATTTCAGACACAGACAATTCAAGCACAGCATTGCTTTGAACTAAATGCTAACATCAACATGCTAAAATGCTCACAATGACAATGCTAACATGCTGATGTTTAGGTATAATGTTTAGCATGTTCATCGTCTTAATTCAGTGCGTTAGCATGCTAACATTTACTAATTAGCATTATAATATAGTTGATACTGTCATTTGCTCATAAACCAAAGTATTGGACAAGATACATTTTTGACCAGATGATGGTGCCAGATGAAAAGTTAAGGGATTACCAAAGTTAATCAAATTCATCATGAGAGGGACATAAATGTGTGTACCAAATCTCGCAGCAATCCACCTGTTGTTAGACATTTTTCTAAAAAACTACTAATGTCAACCTCATGGTGGCGCTACAGGAACAGTCAGGTGATCACCCAACTCATTAGGCTACATCCTCTAGGGACTATGAATGTCTGTACAAAGTTTCATCCATTTGATGTTTAGATATTATATAAGTGGTGGACAAATTGATCATCATTGCTATCCATAGAGCCATGTCGCTAACTGTATGCATTCATAGCATACACAGGCAAACAGTGTAGTCAAAATAGTGTCCAAAAACTTACAAATTTGACGTCCTCTGTGGTGACATCATGGTGAACCCGGTATCCAGTCCCATTGTCACGTGGGTCATGACCTTTTCCCAGACCTTTGCCTTGGGCGTGGTTGGTGTAGTAGCGGACGAATCGTGAGCGACGGACAAGCAGGTGTAGCAGGAAGCAGAGCATTTCCATGCTGATGGAGATGAGGAAGAAGATGAGCGTGTTCCTCCTCTCGTCTGGGATCAGCAGCTTGGTGAAGATGCGAGACAGGGAGATGATTACCCCGGCTGTACCTGGGAGAGGAGAGGAAATACATAAGACGATGGAGAAAGTGAGGACTAAGATGAAGGAGATGAGAAAGCTAGCAGGGAAAGAAATGTGTATGTGGGTGTGTGATTGTACTCACTCTCTCCAGTCATCACCCCCTGTGTGTACCTCTTGGGCAGCATCCCCATGTAACCATAGAAACTGGACTGCTGCACTGAGGAGGGATGAGGAGGTGGTTATCAGTGCAAACAGTGGCCTAACTGTAACAACACAATTTATTTACTTCCTGAACCTCCACACGCTGCTTGGGAGAAACCAGCCTGACCTCCTATAATTAAAATCCACTGCTGACTGAGAGGCTTTGTGTTCACACTCACAGTAACGACGAGGAGACCCCATCTGTGTATGAAAGTCAACAGCAACAGCTAAGGACTGAGCTCCCAACTGTATTTGTTTGTGTTGACACTGTTGCTTGTTCATTATTTTTCTGGCCGATAACATGTTTAATTGGAACACGATCACCACCATCATCAGGTTTGAATTATATCTATGGTAACTTTTGAGGCTGTATATATTTAAGTGTCTCTCCATCTTTATAATCTATACTTAAATCTATAATACAGTAATATTATTCGTATTCATCACAAGTGTCTCCCCATAAATCTTGGGTGTTGTGGTGCTATCAAATTCTGCATTACAACAAGCACAACCTTATTAAGTTGATATGGCAAACTTGCTAGCCAAGAGTTGCCCATTTACATATCCAGCAAATTCAGCATTGATTTGGAGTTTTGTTTGTGTCAAGCTAATGAATTTAAGTCCAATATTCACTCTCCTTTTAGCTCTGTTTTGGTCTCCATCTATGCCTGAGAAAAACATCTGTCTCTTTAGCTGCTAAATGTGTCACTATGTTAACAACATGTTTACTAACTGTTTGGTTTGGAAGGTAGTGTAGCCTATATTGTGATCCATTGTTAATATAAAAATAAGGATTATAGCTGATTTATGTTGATATGGTGAATGTGTTTACACATTTTGATTAGCACTCATGTTTCTGGCTACCTGGTGAACTCAAGTCCAATATTTACTCTCCTTTTAGCTCTGTCTTTTTTGTTACCAACTCCTGAGAAAAAAATTATGAATAAAATTAAATAAATAATAATTCATTTAACACCTAAATGCTCCACTATGTTTAGCACTTGCGGTGGGTTTTTAAAGCTTTTTCGATGTGTGTTGCTGTGGCAGAAAATGACGCTATCAGAGCAGTGAGACTGATCCAAAACAGTAAAGTCATGGGCCATAAAACCAGCACAAAGAGCTGAAAGATGCTAAAACACTCCATAGAACTGAGAGGAACCCCTTTCACATTAAACATGGTCATTTAACACATTGTTAATATATTAATTTTAATTAGTGCAGCTTTAAGGGAAGCCCTGTGCTGCATATTTATATCTAGAGCAACTCCCTTTTCTCCTTCTGAGAAACAAGCAAGGAAGGACAGAATAATTCAAACAATTTACTGTATTAAAGTGGAAGAACACAACTACAGTAAGTTCCTTACCTAACCAAAACACCAAGAAAACAGATGGATAGATAGATAGATAGATAGATAGATAGATAGATAGATAGATAGATAGCAATAAGCATTGTTATTAGTAGTACCTGTACATCCGAAGGCCACCACTCCCACTGACACCAGGTTGATGATGTAAGCCTGCCTGGTGGTGAACTTTGCCAGCCACACATCAAACACACTGACAAAGACCAGTGGCCCCAGCGCTAAGATGTAACCTACAGAGAACGAGACAGGTGGACAGATGGACAGTGAGGAGATGCCACAGAGCCAGGTTATGCTGTGACTGCATGACTGAACACATGTTTGACAGGTCCGACGTGCGAGCAGAGTTGCTTTGATCTGAAACCCGCCACAGTCTGATCCTGAGTTTATTAATTCCAGACACAAGTTCTCAAGCAGACAACATACTTCAAAAGACATTTCCTCAAGGATGCAAGCAGAGCTATTTAAGCTGCAGAAGGTTCTGTGGTGAATATGGTGAGATATCAAACTTCTCCTCGGGGGACATACATTTTTAAAGACCATTTTTTCCATTTTTGCTCAAAAGTGATTTTATATTGGGTAGGCTGATCGGCTTTAATATTTTTATGATGTTAGTCTCCACATATCACAGTGTCTTACTGAGAATAATTTACACTGCTAGACAGTATACAAACCAACTTTTAAATGAATAATTTTAGGCCATATTTAAATTCCAGAGAAACCTGATGCAACATGCTTTAAATAGCACAGTGAATTCACTTTTAAATTGTTTTGAAACCTTCAGCAAACAAAACTGAAGGTGATGCAAGATTTTTTTTTAAAGTGAAAAGAAAGACTCTTTACAGTCAGCCTCATTTTAAGAATAAGAACTCTGGGAGTATTATTGCAGAGTGTATTTTTTATCTCTCTCTTTATGCTGGCTTCCTATTTTTGCTCTGTGTATTCTGTTCAGATAAGCCTTGAGGACCCCAGAGGGTCTTTAATAAATGAGTAACAGTAGAATTTACCATAATGGGACTTTTTTTTTCACAATTAGTGATCCGTCTTTCAGCGTTTTCCTGTCCTGACTCACCCACAGTGATTCTGGTGTGCATGCTGAGTCGCTCCACCAGCACGTTGTTGAGGATAACGGCCAACAGAGCCACCAGGATGTAAGTCAGACTCATGTCGAACACAATGGACGTCCCTGAAACACACACAAACACACACAAGAGCCATGACCTCTGGGAGTTGGATATGAATACGTAGTCACTGGTTGTGTGTTCCAGTGTGTGAATGTGTGATTCATTGTTACAGCTGTAAAATTCTCTCTATGGACAGATTTATATATGTTTATCATGCATATTTATACCTTTAAACTTGTGGTGCAGGTAGTCCACATCAGTGATAAAACTGTTGTAGGGTAGCAGGAAACCCACTCCAGCCAATAGCATTGCAAAGTAGATGCCATGGTAACGGTCGTCAGGGATCGGCTCCTCAAAGTCTGAGCGGGAAGGGAGGAAAGGAGGGAGTCAAAGGTTAGAGAATTAAAACAGTATGAAATCACGCTCAAACAGTGGAGGGGGGGATGACTTCAAAACATCTGAATTAGGTCTAAAGCCAATGCACTGGATCTTCATTAAAGCTAATCAGGATGAATGAAGCTGCAGCAGCAGCAGCAACAACGCCTCTGCTCCACTAATGGAGCAGCTAATGTAGTGGAGGAGCTTGTTCCTATTGAGTAGATGAAGGATTGATCAGAAGAATTATTGATCATGAACTAGCTGCCAAAGAAGTTTCACAGCAGGACTTTTGTGTTTTTCAGCTGTTTCAGTTTCCATGTTTAAGTGTGATGTGCAGAGTCTTTATATAACTGTTCATAATCCTTTCCTAATCCTTCTATTAACAGCTCCACATAATTTTTGAGCACTTAGATTTTACAGTTGAGTAGAGGAGAAAAAAACATGAATTTGAGACTATTTATATCACTTCATGTTCACATTTATTATGGTAACTGAAACTGATGAATTACTTTACTATTCATTTGTTAATGGCTGATCACCTGCTCTTAGCTCTTCAATGATCCACAATATTTCCTTATAAATATGTGCTAGAGCTGCAACAATTAGTTGATTAATTGATTAGACAAAATGTCAAACATTCTTTAGTTCAAGCTTCTCCCATGTGAGGATTTGCTGCTATTCTTTGTTTCATATAATTGTAAACTGAATATCTTTAGGTTTTGGAGTTAGTTAGTTAGACAAAACAAGAAATTTGATGTCATATATTTGGACATTTTTCAATATTTTCTGACATTTTATAGAGAAAACTATTAATTAATTGATTAATCCAAAACATTATCGGCTGATTAATCACTAATGAAAATAATCGTTAGTTGCTGCCCTAATACGTGCCAATTTTAATAACCATATATGAATGCACCATATACAGCTCCTGGAAGCATTTACATCTCTGCTTTTCTTTAGCTTGTCTTTTTCAGGTTAAGGAAAAAACAACCTTTGAAGCACAGAAAGTGATGTGGATCAAGCCTACAGCAGATTTGTTCAGAATAAAGCAAACTGTGTCGTTAGCATGAGCAGTGAACGTCACCATGGCTGCACAGACAGAAGAAACGATCACCGCCTGCGAAACTCAAACCTCATTAAGGGAAAATCCAATGAAGAGGACACAGCAGCACTGCCCACACTGTATGACTGACATTTCATGCAGAAAAATGACGATATGGAAGTGTTTTAGGGTGGATTTCCCCTTTCTGACATCAGAGCCACAGATTGTCGGAGCAGCCGAGCAGGACTGTAACGTCAGCCTGGGATGGATTCAGTCGGTTGAGTCTGAATTATCATATCTCTGTGAGTTTTCTTCCTTAAGGGAAAAGGCAGGCTCTGTCTTTGTAGATTGAATACTCTGTCTATATTGTTGGCTTTATACTGAGATATGGAGACTGACAGCTACCAGAGAAAGAGAGATTGAGGCAGAGGATGAAGAGACTGGGAGCAGAGAGAGGGTTTCTGTCTAGAGCACTCGTCACTGGTGGACTCAGGGGGGGCAGCAGGGGGGCCAACCATGACAATCTGGAGTGAAGTTCCCTCTTGGATTCCCTCTTAGTGAAAAAAAAAATCCACATAAGTGCCTACTAAGGTGCTCCCATAGTATGATAAAATGCCCTCTAAGGTGCCCCCACAGTATTATAAAATGCCCTCTGAGCTGCCCGCACAAAGGAGAGAACATACCAAAGTTCTGTAATGACTGTCTAGTTATGGGTAAGTCGGGATGAAATGCCCTATAGAGGGCCTCTACGTGTGACAATCTGGAAAGAAGTGCCGTCATAGGTGCCCTTTTAGCGGAAGAAAATGTGTTAGTGCCCTGTAGAGAATCCCCAAAAGCGAGACAACATGTGCCCTTTAAATGAAGACGATGTAATGCAGTGCCTTTGAGTTGCTGTTGCGATGGGGTGAGCTGGAGGTTCTGTATGGGAGCCTTAAGTCTGCTACATACTGAAGTGCAGAATTGGTTGCCCTTTCAATGTAAAAAGTGCCCTATAGGGTGTACTGTATGGGAGAAAAACATTGTGAAGTGTCCTTCCTGTCAAGAACATGAGATACTTTTCCCAATTAGATACCCTTACAATGGAGTAGAAAGAAATTAATGTATGCTTTATGTAGGCTGACCATTAGGAATTTCTGAATCAATTTGACTTTTTCATACAAAAGGTAAGGGATAAAAAATGAATCTGCCATTGTTCGTTGTTCCAGGAATTTTCTTAAAGAGGACATTTTGGTTCTCCACACTTTAAGCGTACATATAAACTACATATTAACCATAATGATGGTGCAGATGTTGTGCAGATTTCTGCATTTTTCGAAAGAGGATCAAACATTTCTTAGACATGTTAGAGGAAACAGCGTCTAAGCTTCGGGCCGCTGGGTGTTTCCCATGGTTTATATTTGAGGGCCAATGTTGCTAGGAGACTGACTGGAGCATGGATACATCCCCCCTTTTAGTATTAGTTATGTACTGTTATACAACAGTTGGTTCCAAACAAGTAATTTGATTGGACAAGAGGCTTTCCATGAGTGTTGATACAGAGTACAACAGCACTGGGACTTTTAACTATACATGTATTACTCAGCTTTACAGGTGTTCTGATAACCATTAATTTTATACCGCCAAGATGAACATATTTCCACAAATAACATTTGAGTTAAATTATGAATGGTCATCGGAAGAGGACGAAGGGAAGGAAAGAAGCCTGAATACTTCAGTGCAAACCTCCAGGTGCGCTCTTATGACATCAGCCAACAAGTTAGAGAAGAGCAAAAATGAAGCTAACGCTGTAAGGCAAACAACATGGACGTTGAACTGCTTTGAACAAAAGTCTCAAAAATATAAACATCGACATTCAGTCTGTTAAGAAGACCGAGCTGAATACAGTCTTGAGGCAGTTTTATGGATCCATCCGGACAACTGAAGGGGAGCTCTGCAGCATCAGCAGCTACCTTGGGCTTTGGGCTGGTTTAAATCATAATATCAATGAGCCTCCGGTTAGCTGTTCATGGAATTTAATGCAGGATCCTGAATTCATATCAGTTAATAATGTTTTCAAAGGTGATGTAAAAGAGATTAGAAGCACAGGGAAAGACAAAACAACACATCATCCCCCAATTTCACCTGAAGACCAGCATCTTAAAATATTCTGCAACACTAAGTCCAGACCACCCAAAAGGTTTACTGAGCAAGGTCTGGTATGGTATTCAGTTGCACTTTGGACACTGGGGCACAGAGGTGAATCAAGGTCTCAAACCTGACTCATTTATCCTAAAACATGACGAGAATGGAGCAAAATATTTCACCATGACATTCAACAAAGGAACAAAAACTCATCAATACCCACTGGAGAGAGACAGAGAAAATCAATGGGGGCTCTCTTTTTGAGGAGCGAGGAAATCCCCTCTGCCCCGTAGCATCTCTCAAAAAATTCCTGAGCAAAATTCCACCTGATGCAAAAGTCCTCTGTCTGCAGCCCAGGAGGGTAACAGCTCCAGCAGACAGCTTCTGGTATACCGCTGTTCCCCTGGGAGTAAACCAGCTGTTACAGATATTACCCAGGACGTGCAAAGAGGCAGGGACACACACCAACCACAGCCTGAGGACCACCGCCATACAGAAACTGTAATGTTTGTGTTGCTTGGCAACAGCCCAGAGCCAAATAAATGATTAAATAAACAAAAAAAACTCATTATCTGATCGCTTATTACTGTTAACTAATGAATGGTGCCTGTAGAACTGTTGTATAAAGGTAATATCACACTCAAGGTCGTGCTGTTGTGCTGAATATCAGCACAGCTGTGATTATCTTCAGCACTCGGCCTGCAGCCTCATGCCTACAACCGAATCACAACCATGGTGACATTCAGTATAACAGCATTCCTTCTCATGTGATACTACTTAATTAGCATTTTTAAGATGTTTGTTCCTTTACAACATTCAACATTCAGGAGGAACCATCCATTTGGAGAGGTGAAGCTAGCAAGCTAGGCTAACAGCTTCCACTTGGAGAGTTGTAGCTAATTAGCTTTGCTTGCTAACGTTAGCACTGATTCCTACTGGCTTTGATGTTATTGTTCATGTTATTTCAGCACCTGCTGAGTCATTGGCAAAGCTGCAAACTGAGTGTCCCACATTACAGAAAGAGTGCTTCTAGTTAGTGTTAGCTGTCTCATTTTCATGGGTCCAGTTGTCATGACAGCAAATCACCAGACTGTCAAAACTCTTGTAACTCTGTACGATACCCAGTGATTCAAATCACAAAAGTGAGTCATTTATGAAGTCACGTATAGTGTGCCCAAATCATGAAAGCAATGGCTAACAATGGCGGCACCCTGGACACATATTGCACCAGTCAAATTCCAATATTATCAGTCAGTAATGTAGGGGGTGCTGTCATGGCAGAAAACTAAATAAAACTTAAATTTCTTCTTTTTGGTAGAAGCAATTTTGACCAAATAGGCTAAGTGCACAAATCAAAACAAACAGCAAGGATATACATACTGATTTCTTAATTTTCACACTCCACACTTCCTTGTTTTTCTGAAAAAAGAGGGATGTAGTCAATAAATAGGCAGTGCTATGTTTTATTTAAACCATGGAAAACTGGCACTGCACCATCCAACCCTACTGTAATACCTCCATTATCCTCCAAAAAAGGGTGTTGTTTGCATATGACAAGGCAAGCTGAGCGTAAAATATACAGAATATACTGGTAACAGGGCTGGAAATATCAATTATCTTCCTTATCGGTTAATCTGACAATAATTTTCTTGATAATTCCATAAAAAAATGTCTACAAAATGAAATGGTGACTAATGTCTAGCACAATTTCTTAAGTCCAAGATGTTTTCAAATATCTTGTTTTGCAACCATCCAAAACCCAAAGATATTCTGTTTATATTGGCAATGAATGTGGACAATATTATTGTACATATGTCATGATGTTCTATTATGTTTACATCATAAACATATATGTATATTTGTTGAATTCTGTCCACTTCCTGTATATGTACTGTACATTTTGAGTATAATGGAAAAATGCGGTGCTGGTGGAAAACCGTTCTATAAATCTATCTATCAAACCAGTATACACACACAAGCACAGACACACATATAGTCAGTAAACTCCCTCACCGGGCTCGGACAGAGCCAGCACTCCTCGCTCCGGGGCGTCTTTACTGATCTCCTCCTCCTCCAGCTGGTACGAATCGAAGCTGTAGCTCTGCACCACGCTGCTCTCTCTTCCCTCTCTCCAGCCCTCTCTCCCCGCATCCCTCCATCCAGCTCTTCCTCCATCCCTCCAAACATCCCTCTCATCGGGCGTCTGGGCCGGTGTGGGCCTGCGGCGCTCCGCTCCCACCGAGCCCATCTCTGCACTCGAAGTACACACGCACACAAACACGCACGCACTAACACACACTAAACAATTCTCTTGACAGGTTACACACTCGTGGGAGCGTGCATGTTAAACACAATCACAGAGACACGCCCTGTTCAGGCAGCTGGTGAGGAAGAGAGGCAGGAGACCTTCAGAGGATGGAGGATCTGCACAACAGGAAACACAAACAGAATCAAAATGAAAAGAAGATGCAGGCATAGAAAAAGCGGTCTGTCACTTCCTTACTGAAAGTAAACGTGAAAAAACTCAAGGTTAGACACCCCAAAGAAACCTACTATGCTGTGTGTGTGTGTGTGTGTGTGTGAGGCATATTAAATGAGAAACAGTGGCAAAGGATGCATGACTGGGTGACAGGGAAGGAGGTTAACGTGAGCGAAAATGAAGCTCTGCATTCATTGAACAGGCACTGCAATGTATATATTACTATAGAAGAGAAGAAAAGAGAAAATCAATTAGTTTGTAAATTAATTATTAATTATTAATCATTTTGGTCCTTTATCAAGCATGAATACCAAACATTCACTGGTTCAAGCCTCTCAAATGTGAGAAATTGCTGCTTGTTTCATATGTTTGTATATTGAATATTTTGGGGGTTTGGACTGTAAGTTGGACAAAACATGCAACCTGAAGACATCACTTTGGGCTTAGGGAAATTGTGACAGACATTTTTCACTATTTTCTGATATTTTAGAGACTTAACCATTCAGTGATTAATCAAAAAAGTATTTGATATGTTAACTAATTAATGGAAATCATCATTAACTGAAGCTCTACAATATATATCTGTTATCTGTTTGGCTAAGATTTGTAGACAGTAGACAGTAAAGTAGTTTTCAGCTGACATGAATCTTCCTAATAAGCTATTGAATTCTGGAAAATTAAAAGAAAAGATGCAAACAAAATGCTGGTTGATCTAAAAGGCTGCTATCATCATGATCTAACAACTTCAGCCACTATTGAAATTGTTCCTGCAACCCTCCTCACATTTTAATTTATACTCTCCACACAAGGTCTCTCTTCTGTCATTACAGCAGCTAAAACTGCTTCTCAATATCCTGCTTTCATTCACTCCAGTTAACTGGAAAATGTTGAGGAAAATGTTATTGTTACAAGGTAGGTCAATATAAATAGGTATTGACATTGTTCTGAATGCAAACATGCAAACACAAAAGCACAAAAGCTCATCTGGTGTATACACCTGTGTGTGTGTGTGCGTGTGTGTGTGTGTGTGTGTATGTGTGCTACCAGTAGGAGCCACACAGTCCAGCTCTGTCATCACACATCCTCGCTGAGGCCTCGCCGCCTGCTCACCTCTGATGCCCTGCATTAAATTTCAGATCTGGCCTGAAGCAAAATAAGCTCAGTTTTTGCTTTGTATTTAGGATGTGATCCTATTTTAAACCCCAGCTGTCTGGAAACAGACAGGATCAGATGATGTAAGATGGTTATCATCTCTGTAATTTGGGCTCATCCTGCATGGCCCCCAGTACATACAGAGAAAAAGGGAAACAGGTGATTAAATTGAGGCTCTCTCCTGCATATAAAACAGTTAAAGTGGTTATTGAGTGGTTGTTTAAAAAAAAATGATAGCAGCTCACTATAGCGTCTCACACACACTCACAGAGCCATGTTTTGCAGCTGGAAGACTTTCCATTTGCAGACTTGAGGAGGCGCTCGCAACCTTCCTCATCTAAATTAAAAGGAAAAGCCTCCAGCCAGCGACCGTAATTGAATTGCAGTCTGATATCACGCTGCAGTTTCTATTGTTTACTCCAGCTGTGACAAAAGGAACAGGTGTGTTTTTTTCAAGAGTGAACAAAATCACTAAATCATCACATTTTACGCCTCCAGCAGGAAATAAATAATTTGGTTATTAAATGCATTAACTCCAAAGTCACGTGTTTTGCTTACTATACAGGGAGAAAATTGAAAATTGAAATTAATCAAATGCAAAAAAACTCGACGGCTGAGCAGCGGATGCAACATAAAGATGCCCTCTCTGTTTTTCTGTCTTTCTAATTCATCATTAAAACGATTCCAATCAAGTCCAAAAAAGGTTTCAGGCGTTTTTTTGTATTTATGTTTGCAGCCCCTGAACACCCGATACCACCGCGCTTTCCCTCTTCACACCAACAACAGGTTATTAATGGCCCCCTTACCTCCGTGTCTCCCCCTCTCCTTCCGTCTCCTTCGGCTCTTATAGCAGCGGATCCTCACCGGACCTGGTCCCTGTACTCAGTCCGTCTCCATCAGACAGAGGAGGAGCTCCGGTACCGTCCTGCAAGCGCTCCTAACGCACCATCCAGCAGCGGAGAGGAGGAAGCATGGATGGATGGATGAGGAGAGTGAAGGGGGGGGGAGGAGAGAGGAGGAGGTGGAGGAGATGGGGAGGGGGGGTGCTGCCTCTGGCTGTTCAGCCTTTTTTGCAAAAGCGTTGTTAGAGTCGAGGATGAAATCATCCAAATGCACGTTTAACAACTTTTTTTTCTCCTGCGCACAGTGATAAATAATTAAGAGTGAAAATTATTTGCACATATTAAACTGGGACTAAAACATTTGATTTCAGGAGAGAAGAAGACAAGAGACAGAAATACACAAAATAATCAGCAGCTACTATATTCAAGCTACAACAGAGACAGGAATCCTCTCTCTAAACGCCTCAGCAATACACCAAGTGTGAATATTTAGGAATGGTGACGACAGAAGACACATAAAAATAACATAAAAAAGAAAAAAAGGAAAAGATCACTTTAAATTCAGAGTTCACAGCTGAGCAGACAAATCCTAGGAGGTCCAGCAGGGATATTCTAAACATTTTGTTATTCATTGGAGAGTTTCTCCTGCTTCTCTCTTTCAATTTTTGTCATTTTTTGAATTTAATTTGGCTTTACTGGCAAGATGGGATATACATGTGTGTTACCAAAGCATATAGAAAAGTAAAGTGGATGGTTCTCTATACACAAGCACACAGGCTCTCTGTCACACACACACACACACACACACACACACACATGCACACACGCACACACACACAGGAGCCTCAATGTGATTGACAGTTTTATCAGTTCAGTTCAATATGTTAATGTTTCATTATTGGCAAGGCTCTGTTATATTGAACACCCCCACGGTTGCCACAGAGGAGCACAGCCAGACAGTAATTATCTAAATAGTATGGCTGTCTCTTTAGGTGTACTGTCAGTGCAACACAACAGACCCAGGACCTGCCTGCTGCAGCTGCATTGCAGGTTGTAGGTTTGAATCCCATTTTAGTGTCTCTGTCTTTGTTTACTGTCTAATGAAAATCCTTAAAAGGCCAAATTCAGTTCACTTGACTTTTGGCTCAACATCACAGATCACATCAAAGTAAGATCAGCTGTATCAAATTTATGTAGCACATCATGCAAAAGGCTTATCCCATCAGAATACTGGATTAGTTCTGAATTAAAAAATAATATTGTGCTTATTAAGAATTTGTGCAGAGAGCGTTCCCCATGGTGTATTGGATTTGTATTCCTGATTTGTTTCTTGAGCATCCTGCATACTGACGCATTTTGTACAAGGCCAAATAAATCCAGTGATGTCTATCATGATGCAAGAAGAGACACACAAAAAGAGAAACTGCAAAAGCCCAAAACAAATGAAAAAATATGAAGAGAAAGAAAAGAAAAGAAGGTGTACAAAAAAAGGGCGAAACTCATTCAGTGTCTGGATCATGGTATCCTACTTTTTAACTGACCAACATGACATTTATTTATCAGTGAAGCAACAGTTACAGTAACATACACAACCCTTCTGTCCATGCAGAGACAGATGTTTTATAAATGCAAATTGCAATTGCAAAAACAAGCAGTTTTAATAGTTGAGTTTCTTTTTTCTTGTCCTGCATACAAGTCAAATCAGATCAGCACCAACAGGAACAGTCACTCCCACACAATGACCTAAAAACACACCTGCATGTCAGAGTGGCACGTCTATATTACACAGTTTTCTTCTTTCTTCATTTATATGCATTAGGAGTATGCTGTACACATTCAAGAGACAAGTATTATTAAAAAAATGATAACTTTCAGTAAAAAAAATTCATATTTCAAGCCACAGGTTCAGTAACACTGGTTTTATTCAACTGAGTCTGCTTCATTTGGCTCATAGGCCTCCTGTCTTCATGTACAGCGGGACAATGTCTCAAGAAAATAGTTCTATGGATAATAACAGATAATAAATAGTATTAAATTATAATAAATGAGGCAAGACAAAAGGGGACACACAACCGGAGTCCACTGGATGACACTGCTGCTGATTTTATGTTTCATTGTTGTGAGTCTCAAGCTTTAAGCACTGTGATATGTGCCAGCACAGTGGGTTTGAATTTCTTTAGCTTTAACAGCAGATTAAGAATGAAAAGAGCTATGATTTGGCAGTTGTTTTGGAGGATTACATTATTTATTTATGTGTTACTATAAAAGCCCTACAGTGGAACATATCATACCTTTTGTGACTAAACAAGTTGACTGTTTTTATGTTTGGTTTTTAAATTGTAACTAGTTTCATATTGAGATAAAGAATGCACATTTTGGCAAGTTGGTTGAGCTCGAGAGATAAATGAACTCATAAATATTAAAATGTTTGCTTAAAATTATATTTGGTCGGTCCATTAGAGCGCTGCTGTGCTAACTGTGTGAAGAATTTGGAAAACAGAACTGGGAAATAAAATCAGCATCTCACTCAGTTCATGTTTGTTCTAAATCAGACTCTTGATAAGTTCATATTATCACACTCATAACTATACTTCATTTCAAAAATCCTTTCAGTTCCATATTGCTATCCAAGACAATAAATGAAAATAACACTAATCTGTGGCTGTGAATGGTTGCGACGTATCAACCAAACTATTCTTTGTCAGACACACAAACCCATCCTGTGGCACAGCAGGCGTTTTGACGCTGGTCCAGAAATACGTTCTTGGGATGAATTTAATCTGTGTAAAATCCTCTGGATCATGAGGGCGTTGTTCTCTGGTTGTCTGCCTGCTTATCTGTTTAGCTGGCTGTTAGTTTACCTGTCTGGCTCTCACTTCACCTGTCTGTCTGGGTTATATTTGAGTTGCCAAAATGTCTGTCTGACATCTTGCCCGTCTAACCCCCCATTTCTATCTGTCTGTGGCTTTTTCTTCCTCTCTGCTCAGCTTGTGGGAAGGCTTGCAGCTCTGAATTTATGCTGTGTGTGTTGAATAGTAATAGTTTGTCACGTTGTTTTAGCCTGCAGCAATCTGCCCAGAAAAGAATGAGTTACTGTCGATTTGTTACGTGCGTGCGTGTGTGTGGGTTTGTGCATGCATGCGTGTGTGTGTGTGTGTGTGTGTCCCATAAATATTTTTCTCAGCAGCTCTCTGTTATGAATGTGTAAAAAGGTCAGACTATGTTACGCCTCCTTCACTCAAATGGAATTATTTTTCTGTCCAACCAATACCCGTCAGGAACACACAGACTAGTGTCTGTAAGTGTGTATGTATGTGTGTTTGTGTCCGTGTCCGTGTCCGTGTGTGTGTGTGCGTGTGTGTGTGTGTGCGTGTGCTTGCTTTCGTCCTTTTAATCCATGTGAATGTTTGACTTCTGCTGTGTCTATGCATGCATCTTACACTGATTAATTATGTCCTGTATTTACTGTTTAACACTAGTTTCAGTTGTGTGTCTGTGTGTGTGTGTGGGTCTGTTTGTATTTGTGTGTCTATCCCTCCCTCCTCTCATCCATCCCTCCTTCCAGCCTGGTAAAGATGCTGAGCATCAACAGTGTCTATATTTAGCTGCTGGTTCAATCAATGACGGCAGAGCCACAGCACCATGACTCTGCATACTGATAGTACTATACCGCCTATAACCACCTCCGCTCACCTCTGGAGAAAGAGATAAAGAAAGACGTGGAGAGAAACAGAGGGCGAGAGGCAGGGAAACAGGCAAATTAAAGAAATAATTACAAGAAAATGAGAGCAAAGACACCAGAAACGACAAAAATTCAAAGAGAGAGAGAGAGAGACAGGTGGGTTCCTTAATCGTGTCACACGGTTTGAAGAAGACAAGAGAGAGAGTGCGAGAAACAGGCACTGAGAGGAGGAAAAGGAGGAGGTAATGATGTGCAAGGCAGGCAGGTGAAGGACAGGGATGAAAGGAAAAAGAACAGGTGTAAATACAGAGGCATGGGGATCGAGGGATGGGGACAGATGGGGGAAAGAGAGAGTTGGAGAAGAAAGAGCAGGTGGAGAGTTCACACGAGCAGAGATGAAGACAAGGTGAATGAAGATGGAGAGAAAGAAAGTGTAAGAGGGAAGAACAGCTGCAGAGTCTGAGAACAGGAAAGCAGAGAGAAGTTCCTTCCTTAGAGATAAAGACACTGAGGTTAGAGAGGGAGGAGGAGATACCAGGGGAGGAAAAAGAAAGAAAGTTTGCACAGGAACAAGTACAGAAAGCTGTGACACATAGCAGGGGTTTCTACAGTGAAATAGCAGAGTGTACTCTATTGGTATGTGATGTAACTGAATGGATTTGGAGGGAAATGAAAGTTGAGAGGCTTATTGGAGGCGGGATCAGGTACACTGAGGAAGAAAGAGACAGCAAGAGTCTATCGACTCTATTGAGCCTCTATTGAGATGTGACAAGAGAAAAAGAAATGTTCTCCTGACCCACAGTGCAGCACTGTGGACTGCAGAGAGAGGTCAAAACTTATTAAGGGCTTAGAGGTGTTACAGCAAATAATGTGACCCATCATACTCTGTGACCTAAGAATTTCAGCTTTATTACTATTGGCTACTTTATTTTGATACAGCTGTTACCAAACATGGTGTCACCATAATATTTAAAGTATAGTCAAAATTTAGCTTAGCTTAGCATAAATACTGGAAACAGGGGAAGCTGTGGTGGTCCTGAGGTGCAAAACACAACAAAAATTTAAAAAACACATTAACAAATCAGAAAACACAACAAAACCACCAGCCTGCTTCTGTCCAAAGGTATTAAAACACACCTAACAGCATCTCTAAGGTTCACTAAAATGTTAATAAACACAGACTGCACAAACAACCCAGCTGTAAAATTTGTGTGAATGACTTAAGGCTTAAAACTCCTTAATTGTGCAATTAGGTGTATTTTGTTACAGATTAGGCTAGTTCTTTCTACGCTAACTTAATCATCTCCAGGCTGTAGCTTCATATTTACTGTACACACATAAGAGTGATGCCAATCTTCTAACTATAGAGTCACAAATGTTGACTTCGGTGTACCAAAACCTTTGATCCAACAGATTCTGTGATGCTAGATGATTAACTACATGAAAAAGATCGAAAGGTTGACCCGATATTGACTGTTGATGATAGTGCTCTACACACAGTTTCTGCTATCACAGCTGTGAAAATATGTGACCATCTCTGTACTTATGGGGTCATTTTTTCCTTCACAGCTATCAAAATAAATGTACTTTGGAGGCACCATTTTTGTTAACAACTGCTATATTGCAGTGGCATAGCTGACTTCAGTCCTGAGCTCAGCTTTTGTCTCATTTGGTCACTAGACCACTACACATCACACACACACACACACACACACACACACACACACACACACACACACACTGTCCCTTTCTCTCACAATAGACATCTCCAGTTCTTTATCCAATACACAAAAGCCAGCGTAAGAATATTTCTTTGGCTGTTATTCAAACACACACACACACACACACACACACACACACACACACACACACAGTTGTGTTCTTTCTATTTTTGTATGCGACACAAACATGAGCACTGACACACACTCACTCACACAAACACATAATCTCTCACTACTCTCACATGCACAAATCATCTCCATATCTTCTCTCTCATGGGACATGTACAGTACACTCAAATAGAGTACGTACTTACGTACACACACACATACACACACTCTATAAAGCCGTGAAAACTGGAAAGCGCCTTCAGCACTTGGAAAGCACTTGTTGTAAATCCACACTATTGTTATATTTGGCTGTGATCTGTTCTGGGCTTGAATTACATGACAACACAGGCGTAGCAGCATCTCTGTCTGGCTTTTTCTCTGTCTATGTGACACACAAACACATATAAACAAACATACAAATACATACAGGTACATTCAAACTGCACACACACAGGATGTGTATTCTTTTAAGAATCATCTATTGACTATATTATTCCTTTATTCATTACCCCTCATCCCTACTTATCCCATTGTGTTAACCCAAATTCTAAACCCAAATCCTAATCTTCACCTCAAACCATAAATTTAGAAACAAAAACCCTGAAAAGCTCACAAATTAACACATTACATCTTTCTTTTTTTTTTAATCTGTACAAAAACGTAAGTGTAAACATAACTGGCACATATGTAGCTAACTTGATGTTTTTACACATCAGTTTACCTTTGCACAGAGCCAGGCCAATTGTTTCCCACTGTTTCCAGTCTTTGTGCTAAGCTAAGCTAACTGGCTGCAGGCTATAGCTTCATCTTTAATGGACAGATATGGGGCTGCAACTATCAATTCTACTATTCATCATTGATTAATCTGCTGATTATTTTTTTGATTAATCAATTCATTGTTTAAAACTTCAAAAAGCACTGAAAAATACCCCTCACATTTTCCTAAAGCCCAATGTAGCATCTTAAAAAGTCTTCTTTTGTCCAGAACTACCAAATATTCAATTTGATACAACGAAAGACCAAGAAAAGCAGCAAATTCTTACATTCAAGACCCTGGAACCATGAAATGATTGGCTATTTTGCCTGAAAAATGATTTAAATATTCAATTTAATTAAAATAGCTGTTGATTAATTTTCTGTCACTCAACTAATCATTTACAGTAATTGACTAACTGTTGCAGCTCTAGACAGATATGATAAATCTTCTCATCAACTCTCCACCAGAAAACAAATAAGTGTATTTCCCAAAATGTTTGTGTAATGTCCTCATTTTGAAATTGTACATTCAGAGACTTTACCATGGAAAAAGAACAAAACCACACAAATTTCCGTAGATAGATGGATAGATAGATAGAGGAGATGAGACATTTTTCATGGTTGAGATAGTCCTATTCATAGTCCTGCTGCTCTGTTTGCTGTTTCCCTTTCAAAGCTGATCTGTGCTCTCTGGAGAGGTTTGTCTATGTATGTGTGAGTGTGCTTGTGTGAGTGTGTATGTGTGAGTGTGATTGTGTGCATATGTGCACTTTCTCTCTCAGTCAGTTCCAGCTTTTAGAGCTTTGTTATACACACTGTACACTCTCACACACGTCTTTAACAAATCCCTGCTCTGAAACTCAACGCTGTGTAAGCAAAGCTCAGAGACACTCAGAGAGCCAGAGTTCAATCACTCCTCTCTCTCTGTGTCTCTCATTATTATTGTCTCCATCTTACGACCGTTGTTTATTAAAGGTTGCTATGTAACAACCAGCCCCTTTACCGCTTCAATCACACAACTCAGCTTGTGTGTATGTGTGTGTGTGTGTGTGTGTGTGCATGTGTGCACTTGTGCCTGTCTCTGTGCCTCGGTGTGTGTTTTAGTGTGTATGTACTGTAATTTTATTTTTCTCTGTCCTCAGCTGCAGTATTTCACAGTAAAGCAATAAGACCAATCTGTGTCTAATCTGCTGCAGAGGCTTCAGGCCAGGTCGACTTCACCTTCCCTTTCCACACAGACAACTCTGTCATCCAGTTCATTTTGTCCAGTAGCGGTCAATTCGAAAACAAGTAACACTGTTACAGAATTGTATAGTTTAGTGTGTTAGCATGCTAATATTTCTGAACACAACGTAGCCTACATGATGGGAATTTACTTCATTTTGCAAGTATTTCTTATTGTTAAACTGGACCTAGCTTGACTGCTCTCCCTTATGTGACATCACTTCGAATATGAAAACAGCCTTACAAAAATAAGTCCAGATATCAGTGTAGTGTATATAGATATACAGTACTGTGCAAAGGTTTTAGGCACCTTAGATGTTTAGATTCTTATCCATAATGCAATACCATCAGGGAGGCGTCTGATATTCTGCAGCATGAGAACGACCGCAAACACACAACCAGAGTCATTAAGAACTATCTTTATCAACAAGAAAAACAAGGAGTACTGCAACAGATGGTTTGGCTCCCACAGAGCCCTGATCTCAACATCATGGAGTCAGTCGGTGATTAAGTGAAGAGACAGAAGCAACTGAAATGATTAAATCCACAGAATAACTGAGGCAACTTCTCCAAGATGCAGGAACAACCAAAGTACCTGAAAAGCTGTGAGCAGGTATACTGAGGAGAACTGCTGCTGTTTTAAAGGCAAAGCTGCTTACATCAAATATGAATTTAATTTAGGTTTCATCTGTTTACTGAACTTTGTAAGAAGTTAACATAAATAAAAACAAATTTATTTTTGAAGCATCCTCACTTTAATTTTAGTGATCAAAACTTTTGCGCAGTACTGTATATTTTTTGAAAATCCTGTTCAACGTTTCCCACACATTTGTTCACTGGGTGGGATCACCAAGTTGCACTTTAATGTCTGTACCAAATTTCCTGGCAATCCATCCAATATTTTGTTGGTCCATGAAATTGTTAAAATGATGACGATTTGATGCACCAACTGACTGACATTGCCACCCCTAGAGCCATGCTGCTATGTATGAAATGAATGTCGGCTAATGTATGAAATGTATGAAAAATGATTTTTTAAAAGGGGTAAAAATTGTCTCCATCTTTTCTTTTGGGTATCCGCACCATATCTAAATGAATGTAATAGTGATAATACTGGCTTCAATCAAAGTATTGTGAGCTTTTTCCATGTTATATATAGATAAAAAAAATCTGAAAAAAGCTGAGGTACAAACCTCTCTAATGTGTCAGATTTACACGAAGATGTGCAGCTGTAAGTTTTCTTGCTTCTACTTTATATTAGATCTGACAAAATAATAACAAGCTGTAGAAAAATCTGCTACAGGAAGTATTTTATCTAATGGCTGATGCAGTTAAGCTGTATAGAGAGATATAACAGCTAGAGCTGCAACTAATGATTATGATTATTTTCATTATCAAGTAGTCCGTCAATTATTTTCTCAATGAATCCATTAGAAATGGTGAAAAATTTAGATTACCATTTTCTCAAAGCCCAAATGTCTTGTTTTGTCCCGACCAACAGTCCACCACCCAAAGATGTTCAGTTTACTATCATGGAAAGCTAAAAAAAAAACCCCAGAAAACACTCACATTTAAGACAGTGGAACCAGAGAGTTTTAGCATTTTGTCTTAAAAAATTAAAAAACGATTAATTGATTATAAAATAGTTGGTGATGAATTTTCTGTTGATGGACTAATCGATTAATCAACTAATTGTTGCAGCTCTACATCACAGCTTCATCACAGAAACAATGGACATTCATGAGGAAATAATAAGTCCAAGTGAGGCAGAAAAAGAAAACTATATAGAGATAACACTACTATTGATAAGACTTTCTACTGTGGAAGAGTTTCTGCATGTTTCTTAGAAAAACTCTTCACAAAACTTCCAACAAATTGGTACAGTGTGTGCTGCTGCTTGTACTACTGGTACCAGGTTTCTTTAAAATGTTTATGAACCACAGCATGTAAGTAAAGACATCAGTGAGAATAATTGATAAGTGTTCAAATAAGTGCGCTGCCTCTGTTAGCAACTTTGTGAATCTTGTACAAATCCTCTGCCTGCGTTGAACATTTAATACTAAATGTAAATGCTTTGTGTTTAAAAGAACTACATTTACTTTTTCTATCAACAAATACTACTACTAGCACTAGTCTATACATTTTCCGTCTGTTTTGCGTTGTGCACTTTCGTATGCTGCACAAGTGTGACTTCGATTAGTCAGCGTACCATTAGTGCCCATTACATTTAAGTGTGTGAGTGAAAGTGAATGGGAAAGTTTGATTTAGTGGCTAAAGCCATTATCGCTGTTAGGAAATAAATGGTCCCTGTGGAGCGTTTCCACACATATCCTCTTCCTCTCCCTCTTTATCTCTCCATGTCTGTCTTACACACACACAAAGGTTTCCTCTGGGACCTTCATCAGGCCAGCAAGCTCCTTTTAGCAGGCCCCTGGTGATCTCCATATCTCTAATGAGATTATTGTAGTAATAGGAGAGTTGATAAACCCATTACCCAAAAGCCATCCCTCCTGCCTTACTGCCTGCCTGTCTGATATTTTCTCATGTGCTCACTAGTGAGCTCTCGACCGGGACAGAGAGGAGGAAGAAGAGACAGGAGGAGGAGGAGAAAGTGTCATTCATGATGAGAGGGAGCAAGTGAAGAGAAAACATGCTGCTGCCAGAGGAAAAGAGGAGAGAACGGTTGATGTGCGAGGGAGGAAAGAGAGGAAACAGAAACAGTTGCAGATCAGGAAAAAGAAGAATCGCTGACTAGGGCAGAGAAAAGGTGGCAATTGTAGAGAAACACAGGGGATACAATCTAAAAAATGAAGAAGATGATATGAATGAAGGATGGATGAACAGGGAGTGACTGGAAGAGTGGCTGTTAAAAGGTCATGTGTATTAGAGAGCCGTGTGCAGAGACCCCTCCTCCTTTCTGTCCTTTATCCTTCATCTCCCTCATTCCCGTCATTCTCTTTCCGCTGCCAGTTTCTCCTTTTGTACTTACAGTCTTCATCTCTTTTCCTCCCTCATCCTCTTTCAACCCAGCCTGGTCTATTCTGTCTCTCCTCTACTCACCACTCCAACACCCCCCCTGCACAAACCAACTCCCTCTCTACCCTTTCCTCCCTCCATCTCTCTCTCTCTCATTCTTTTTCTCTCTATCTTTCTCCATCAGCTTCAAAGAGCTGTCTTTGTGGCAGACCTCGAGGGCACCTGCCTCTTGAGGTGGAATAAAATCATCCATCCCCCAGTGCTTTTGTCTTTGTCTGTGTGTGTGTGTGTGTATGTGTAGCTGGTACAGACTCCACTGAAGTGCACTGAGGCCCAAGGCAGCACTACAACAAACAAACAAACAAAACACAAAACCAATAAACAAGCAGGTGAACTCTAGTCTACAGGGTCATTTCTATTTATGGGTTTACTCCGTAAATGAGATTATGTTACAGTGTTGCCGGTAACCTTTACAGCCCAAATGAAATTTATGTGCGTGCATGTGTACCTGTCTATCTCTCTGTGGTTGCTCAGTGTGTCAGTCTTCAGATTGTGTGTTTATGGCTCTTGCGTCTTTGAGTGTGTGCGTGTAGGTGTTTTGGGAATCTGCCACCTCTGGAGGCGTGTGCTGGCTTCTCAGTGGCACAGAGTGAGATTGGATTAGAGTCTCTGGCCCACACTGTGTGTAAATCAAGAAGTTGGTTCAACAGAGTGTGTGATTGAGTGTGACCTTCATGAGGAGAGGAGAGGAGTGTTGACCAGGCTGTTTTCTGCCTAATGGACCTTTTACACAGCAGACATGTCATAGCAGGAAAAGTACAGGTGTCATTGATAATGTTAATGGTGGCTGGATTCCTCTTAGTTTCTCCATATTTATGACCCTGTTGTCACTTCCTTGGACACTTGAATGGAACTAAGCCATTGTCAATGTTATCAGTTCCACCTGTGCTTTTCCTGCTTCAACATGTCAAAATGTCCACTGTGAAAAAGGTCTATTGAGCTACATTTTCTCTGACTAGGCGAGTAAAAATGGTTTTGGGCAGCTTTCAATCGTTTAGGCTACAATCCAATAAGTGCAGAGTTTGACAGGAACGCTTTATGACACAACTTTAAAGTGCTAATCAATAATTTTGTATTAACGATGATCACAAGACTACTTGTTTGATAGAGGTCTCTCATAGTGACAAACCCACAGAGAATTATCACCAGACTGGTTCATTGTTTTGGTTTTCTGGCCTGTGGCTCCACTGTTTTGGTTCAGTCTAATTTGTTCATTCTACCGATCAGCCTTGTTTACCAGCAGCGGGCAGCTGTTTTCAGCACAAAAAGCTCCGATACTGTACACTACCTGCCCAGCACAGCAGACAGACACAGTTAACAACTAGCTGGTGAACATGGTGGAGCATATTTCCCTCAGGAGTTGGTGGAGACCAAAACAGAGCTAAAAGGAGAGTGAATATTGGACTTTAAAGGTGCAGTGTGTAGAATTTAGTGGCATCTAGCGGAACAGACTTTGCAGAAGTGGAATATACATAAATATGTTTTAATTAGTGTATAATCATCTGAAGATAAGAATCATTGTGTTATTGTTACCCAGGAATGACCCCTTTACATCTACATAGTGAGCAGATCCTCATTCACAGAGCCTGCCATGTTGCAGCTCCATGTTTCTGCCGTAGCCCAAACCAAACACTGGCTCTAAAGAGGGCCTTTCACGTTTTTCGAGTTTCACAGCCACTGAAGGCTCTCCTACATGCTTGGAGGGGGTGGGGTTATTCAGTTGGCTGCAATCTGCAACTTCACTGCTAGATGCCACTAAATCCTACACACTGGTCCTTTAAATTCATCATGTTGTCAGAAAAATGACTCTAAATGAATGCTAATATTACTAGTGTTATCTGCTGGACGTGTAAATAAGCAACTGTTTGGTAAGAAGTTTGTCATGTCAACTTAAAAGAGAACAATATTTCAATCTTGTGTTCACAGCTTGTTTCCACTGCCCCCAAGTGACCTAAAAACCAGATTTTAGAAGAAGAGGAGATTGACATAGCACAGTTAGGAAGGCTTGATGGCCCAAAACACAATGACACATGCATGATGACCAACAAAAACAAATGTCACTCCAGTTCAATAGCTCTACGCTCAGAGTTTTTTCTTTCAATTATATTCACTTCCAAAGTCATAACTCTGTTTGTAATCTTTTAATAGTTTCAATTTGTTCATATAAGTGAAGGCATTTGCTGTTTAATATGACAATATCCAAGACTTCACATTAATTCTTCAATATAGTAACTGTAGTCTCAGGTTCACCTAAATGCATAGCCTGCTAAAAGAGAAATACTGGAGGGGGGAAACCCTTCTTCAAAAGAAAGCAAAAGACTGAGTTTGTTACACTCAGAAGAGAAGAGAAGAGAAGAGAAGAGAAGAGAAGAGAAGAGAAGAGAAGAGAAGAGAAGAGAAGAGAAGAGAAGAGAAGAGAAGAGAAGAGAAGAGAAGAGAAGAGAGGAGGAATATTTGGGTCAGCATGCAGTAAAGTGAGCTGAATCAATAACAAAGACTAAACCTGGTAAAGATTCATCCATGTTCAACACACAGTATTCATGTATCCACTTATGTAACCCTATACATACACACACACACACACACACACACACTACTCTACCCTAATTACAAAAGATAACCAAATTAGGGAGACGTTGATTAGTAATCAAAATGCATATGCGTATGTGTGTGTGTGTGTGTGTGTGTGTGTTTGTGTGTGTTTTGTGAGGTAGAGAGGAAAAAAAGTGGGATGGGTGTTGGACATCTAACGTCATTAGAGAGAAGAAGGAAAATCAGTCTAATAAAGGAAAGAGGTTGCTGCTCAGTCTTGGATGAAGGCCAAAACCACTACTACACACTAACTCACTGTGTATGTGTGTATGTGTGTGTGTGTGTGTGTGTTTGTGTGTTTAGAGAGGTGTATTGATCCATGGGCGGGTGGAGAAGACCTGAACTGACACAAACACCAGCCTGAATAAGACCTTAACTATATCTTCAGGTACATTATGTATAGCAGTGCTGCTGGCTGTTGTGCGGCTCATTGATCGGCTACTTTCTCTTGAAAAATGATTCCTCTGATAGAGTGTCTGGAGACCTTGAGAAATACAACAGTGTAGCAAACCCTTCAGGTCACTATTTCAAAACACATAAGATCTGACACTCTGTGAGAGAGAGGTTTAACATGGGGCTTTACAAAAACCTGAGGTAGTATCAGAACACGATATATTTACTTTCTTATTCTACCCAACTTTATATATCACAATGAGTGATGCATATTCATTCGATTAATTTTTAAGGAACAGATTTAATATGGAGAGTAATGTTTGCTTCTGCTGTGACTGTTTTGTTTCCTTCTTGATCATGAATCCATATACTTCATAGTAACAAATGGTCCACAAACCTTTTCAAATATATCCTGTTTACCTTGTAATATGTAACCTTCTCTAATGGGGGATGTAATAGCGTCTCCCATTGTTGGTCTTTTAGTCATTTTTGTGTGTGAGTCTTTTGGCATGCAAAAAACAAATATCTATTATTGTTCCATTTTGATAAAGTTGTGTTCTTCTGAATACAACCATAAAGGACCCTTAGGATCCATAAGAATGCTGTTAGAAATAACGTCCTCCACTGTATTTCTCACTTCACCATTAAATTTGAATACAGTAACACATGTTCACATTAACCAATTACATTCGTATTCAAAGCAGGATTTTGTGACATCACAACTGCTGTAGTTTGGAGGCCAATCACAGTCCAGTATCCATTTATACAAGAGTGATGTGGAAACTTGAAACCTCCAATAAACATTTCATTTGATTTTTCACTTTGTTCATTCAAATTTATTTTGGTTATATATGCAAAACTTAGGAAAATGGCTACTAATGTACAGATTGATGTATCTGATGTGATGTTATAGTTTGTGTTCAGTGGGTTGGATAGCAATATTACCTATATAATTCAGCTGCTGATCATTTTTGGTAAATTCAACAGCCATAAATCTAAATGGTCTGGTTCCAAACCTGCTTTCATCCGTTTATTGTTGAACACAAACAGTATGGCACCTTAAGTGATGATAGATAGCTAAGAAGAAGAAGTTCTGTTTTTTGTAAAACTGTTGTTGTACCTATTTGTTGTGAATAAAGAAAATTTTGCAAGAGCCTCATGTTTTGGGGGGGGAGGACAAAACAAAAAAAATACAGTGAAGTAGTTTTATTTTGTCCAGTAGTTTAGTTTTGGAAATGAAAAAAGTGCACATTCACTAATTTGTTGTTACTCCAGATATTTCTTGTTTTGTGCAAAAAATGTGACGCTTGTAAATCTTTTTGGTTTCATTTCTTCTGCTGCCCTCCAGCGGATAGATTTAAAGACTACATTTCCACCCATAATGCACTTCGTCCTTTTATTCCCATCATTCCCTGCTGCGACCAAGGACCGTCTGCACCAGTCAAGATGGCGGATAGACCAGGTAACGTAGCGTGTCCTCTGCTGAAATAATCATATATTTTCTTTATTATGTGCTTTGTTGTCGGTTTCTATTAGCACATTTTCGCAGAGTGAGTGTGTTTTTGTGTCTGACGGACCGTTAATGAGTCAGTTGGAGGCGTTTGTCTGACTGAAGGCCGCAGTCAATCCTTTGAGTCACGTCAAGGACTTTGCGTGTCATTGTCGGCTTTACTGTCAAAACTCCTCTTCCAGCCGCTTTTTGACATTTAACTGTGATAAGAAACTTTCAATTTGACTCGTAGTTTGCATAAAGCTGTCACAATTATGTTGTTGCATTTTTTTTAATTATGTAACGGTTTCTTTTGGCTATAAGTTAGCTTGCACGGTAGCCTGCAAACACAGACCGCAAACTCTTGACAGTTGGTCAATTTTAAGTCTAAAACAAGATGAAACTGTAGAAACAAACCACGAGAGGCTGTTTTGCTTTGTAATGATAAATAATGCACTATTCATTGTAGGTTTATTATAGCTACACACCTCTGGTGAATAGAGTTGCCTCCGGAGGTGGAAATGGCCCAGTATATCCATTAAAGACACGTTTTACGACATATTATAATACTCTGCTTAGGATAATAAGTTGCGATATGGTTTTTCAACCAAAAAAGTTTAATTACCTTGTTCAAGCATTTTTAAATGACATCTACTCCTCTTCCCTCATCGAAAAAAACATAATGTGTGAATATACATTATTTTTCATGTTAAAAGCTTTAATTGGATGTCTCCTACTTCACTGAAGAGCTATTTCTCTGTTTTGTGCCCTGGAGGCTTAAAGTTTCCACATCATACTTTTGTAAATCACATATTGGACCATGATGTGATGTCTCAAATTATGCTTGTATTTATATGTATTAAACTGAGATTTAAGGCAAGCACAAAGGAATTTTTCCACTTCAGCAGATGCATATGAGAACAAACTCTGCACAGTGAAGGTCAAACATACAACTGAAGGAACAAGACACATGTTTGAGTTGAAGGAGACTTTAGTATGAACACATCAGAAGTGCTAACAATTTAAGGATGAGCAGTGTTACTTTGTCTGGACAAATTTAGAATTAAACATAAACCTGATTCGATGTTTAATAAAAAAATATTGTACAACAGCTTCACAGTTATGAAGAACCTGTTGCTTTTCTTCAAGTCAAAGTGTTACAAAAGGGATATTTGATTTTGGTTCAGGTATTTAAATGGGGCATAATCTCAGACTCTGCTAATTTGTGGGCAGAAAAGGTTAATTATTGAAAAAATAACCAACACATTTATAATTAACTTAAATGTTGCAGCCTCATTGGTAATACTTTATATACCTCCTTACTTTTGCTGAAGTGAATGCAGGAGTTTTACAGCTGACATTACTTTAGTTTAAATCATCCACTGGTTGGTGACAAGCACCTGCTAAACACAATGAAGTAGATGTATGACACGACTGCACTGTGGTCACACCAGGTGTTAAGCTCGATATTTTACAGCAGCTTCGTAGCCTGGGGGTCAAAGCTGTTTATTTGATCATTTGAGGTCTAAATCAGAGCACACCACAAGAGCTACAGCGCGTTTTTCTCATTATGGACAATGTGTAATCTAACTGTTGTTGCCTTCTCCGCTTATGATTAGTTCCCGTAGCTGAGAAGCGGCTGATGGATGTGAAACTGGGAGAGCTGGGAAGCTGGCTTGGAGGTCGAGACTTCACTCCCAATGGCATCATCTCAGCCGTCCGCAGGGGTGAGGAAACCTGTTCTGACTAAAACTGTGTTCAATAAAAAGCTTTTTACCTTCTTTTACAATTAGAAGAAAGCAGTTCTGGTTTTGTTTCCTTCGCTCCAGTTTCTATTACAAATACTGGAGTTTTCAGTTTTCACCATTGCTGATTTATGAAATACAAGCCTTGGCAGATATCTTTGAAACATCAATCACCGTTGGTTTGAGAAACAGCAGCAGAAAGAATGTGGTGATACAGAAACCTCATAAATCATGAACAGAGACGTTTAAATGCGATCTTCTATCTTTTTGGAGGCAATAACTATCAACATATTTGAGAGCGTTAATTTATGAAACAAGATGTCAAATGTAGTTGACAAATGGTGGGAAAGTGTATTCACTTGGATACTGCACTGCACTATGTCGTCATACTGTTTTGAACTGTGGTTTATGCTGTTTTTATTGCCTCCTTCTCTTCTAGGCCACGACAGATATTACAACAAGTACATTAACGTGAAGAAGGGAGGCATCGGTGGTGTAGCCATGCTGCTGGCTGGCTACGTGGCCCTCAGCTACCTGTGGGAATACGACCACATCAGTAAGAAATCCCTACTTTGTTTACCCTTTGTTATAAATGTCAGTTTTGAGCCCTGAATATACTTAACTCAGCCACTATTTTTCATTTTGTTACTTATTATATTCTAAGAGTAAGCCCCTTTTGCACTTCAGTGTCTCAAATTAGCTACATAGATCACAGATGAGGAAAGAAAAATTACCTTTTAAATAACATTTTAACATCCTTCGCTTCGTCTTCTCTTCTAGAACATGATCGCTGGAGGAAGTACCACTGAGCTCCCTCAGCAGCCATCAGACCTTCAGGGTTGAAGCTTCCCCTGCTGTTTCTATTCTCAGCTTTGTGTAGATATGTGACTGTTGTGACCAATAAACAATACAAAGACTTACTGTTGGATGTCATGTTTTGGGTGTGTGACAAATATGGGATGAGTTAGTGATATAAAGCTGCATCAATCGTTACAATTAACTATTAGGAGTGCAGATACTTTATAAACAGTGGCCACCTCAATAGTGTAGTAAGGTGGGAATGAAAGTATAACAGGTACATCTGTAACAAACATTTATTTGTACACACTGTACAGATTGTGAGAATATGTTCAGACTGTATCCACTGTCAGCAAAATAATGAAAGTAATCCTCTGAGATACAACTTGAGCTGAGCTGCTTCACCCTCCACGTTTCCTTTAAGTTAAAATATGTGTATTCAGATTTCAGAACGCAGGGCCTCCACACACACACAACTGGAGAATAATGAACTATTTCCAGGATTTCAAATGTTTGCAAAAAACCACAAATATGTAGTTGAGGGTGACAAGTCTTGTTTGACTAATGCAATAGTCTAAATTTTAGAGGTTTTCAGATAATGCAAGGTGTACAGAACCCCATTCAGAGTCTGATTAACTACAACAGTTTAAAGTACAAACGGCCATTTACATTCCTACTGGCACTTATCACATTTCTGTGGTTTATTTCACTTACACTGTCAGAGATTTACTCAGATTAGCAGAACAGGAACAGTAGTTAGGTATCACAGATGCAGTCACATGACCTGAGGAAACAGGAATATGCTGTAAAAAAAGCAGCAACATGTTTAAGCTCTGCACCTGTTTCACTGGGTGCCTGTTTTTTCAGAGTCGGTGTTCCATACAGTACAAACATAGAAAACTTTAGACTAACCCGCAAGTCAGGTCATTCAACCACAGCCACACAGATGGTGACCTCAGTGTCTTTTTTTTTTGCTTGTTGTCATTTTCATGTATCCATGTTTTTTTTCTTTAAGAGGCAAAATACCGAAAAAGTAGCTATGTTTATCTTCCCTCCTGCCTGTGTCTGTATGAAACGACACACACAAGAGCGGCAGTTAAAGTCTTTAAGTTGAACTTGAGTCTTTGGAGCAGAGGGGCTTCATCTCTTCAGCTACTCTTCCTCTCATCTCCTCTGCTCACATCAGGGAGGCGAGCTACAGCACTGCGGTGTTAGGACCTTGAGACTGAAGGTTACTGTCCACTCAGGAAGGCGAGGTGGCCTTTAGTGCATTTGTTGGCGTAGTGGCCCTTCTCTCCACACTACAGACACAGGGGAGACCAAAAAAAAAATGAAGAGATTAATGGCTTTTTATTAAAAGCAAAGGAAAGCTGGAAATAGTGCAGAAAAGACAGAGTGTGTGTATGTAAAGTACAAATACACACCACTGAACAAAGAAAAGGTAACAGATGCCAGTCTCGTTATTTACAACCAAAGCGAGAGTCTGGTGTGTACAACAGATTTTGAGCAGACAAACGTGCAGATGAATCACCTTGTAACAGGTGACCTGGTCCAGTGGCCGAGGCCCTCTGTTGGACGTCATGTTATTTTGCTGAGCACCGGCGTTCATGACGTGGTTCTGCGGCCGCTGGCCTGGACTGGAGTTGGTCAACTGGATTAGAGAGAGCGAGGAGCGGCCGATGGTAGGCACAGGCTGCAGGAGGAACCCAGCAAAGAGAAACGGTTTGTTCTGCTGTTCAGCAACAAATTAGCATGTAGACGTGCATCTAGTATAGTCTAAAAAAAAAAGAGTCTCACAGTCCCATCCTAGTAGCTCTTACCTTTGTCTGGTTCTGGGTTTGTTGTGGTAGAGGAGGCTGTTCAGAAGCTCCCATCGGCAACTCAAAACGGGGACTGTGGAAGAAGATCTCACTGTTAAATCTGTGTAACTGTAGGGTGATGTCACCAATTATTTTTATTTCTATTGCTGCCTCTGTCTTTTGTCTAAAGATAATTATACTACTGTAGATGACATTTCATCCGATGAATAACACACAGAGAGAACTATCCCTAATCACAAAACTTAATGCTGAAACAAGTCATAAGTGGCAGCAAAACTGTCTCTGTTTTGACTGTTTTACTTGCACATTTCTATTATGTGGGAATCAAATAAAAAAGGTAACATACTGCATAAATTTACAGGATTTTCCCTCTGGACAGAAGCCCACCAGGTAATTCACACAGATCACCCTCCTTGTGTGTCTGTGTCTGCAGTCAGGACCTGAGACAGGAAGTCAGGGACAGAAATATAAGAATAATGCAGATGGACAATGAAAAATTGAGGTTTTTTTGCTGCTGATGCAGAAATTCGAACCAGCAGGAGTATATTTTCTGCACATTTAGGAGGTGTTAATATCATTACTGCTGGAGAGTTTATGTCCACTACTGAGCACCTACCGTGTTTGCAGAAGCCTCGGTCGTACCAGGGGCAGTCTTTGATCTTGGACTCGGGATCAATGTGCAGGAACGGACATTCCTTGTTGCTACACTCACCTGCGAGGGTCAACACACAAATAAAATCAGCCAGATGCTGATCAACAAATACAGCCACTGAGCTCATCTGTGTGATTTTGTGCAAAGTAAAGTCAACCAACCAAATTTGGAGTAAAAGTAGCATTCAGGCATCTTGGTCATGTCGTACTCGTGGAGAAACTCGCACTGGTCTCCTTTCTTACACAGTCCTCTGAGCCAGTGCTTACACACCACCGTCTTCTCTCCACTGATGTGACGGAACGGACACATCCCGCCTGTGAGTGGAAACAAAGATACAACACAACACAACAGAATTAAGTATTTTCCATTTTCCCATGCTTATGCCTGAAAAGTTTGACCTACCGGCATCTTGAACATGCATCCATTAAGATGAAAGATACACAAATAGGGAATTACAAGCTTGTGTGGTCCAGAAATCATCACATGTTGGTATCTTCTTCTGTGTATCAGGTTAGGTTTTGTGCTACAACTAGGACTTGGTGCTGGATTTATTACCAGTAAAGGTATCAATGTAAATAAAAAAGAAATATGTGTTACGTTGCTATCAGTGGAAGTATTTATGTGCATCACAATCTGAAAAATTCGCTAACTACTTATAGGGCAACTCTAGTTTTACACATAAGGTCACTTTACTCTTATTTAAGAGTTTAGGAGAAAATAACCTGGATGAAATCACTAGTGTTATCTCAGCTTGAGCTTGACACTTTATTTAAATTTAAAACAGAAAGCCTGCGTTACCAACTAACAACACAGAGTTTGAGACATTAGCCGGGGGTCGATCTTCATGTCTTTTGAAAGGTAATTTGTTCATTTCCACTTATCAGAACTCAGTGCTCTCCTGCAGCCACACTGAGGCTGTATGTGATGGTACTCAGTTCTAATTTAAAGCAGTCACTTCATGCTGCTCCTTTTGTAATAGAACTTTGACACTGATATATTACAGTCTGAGATATTGGGAATTTCTGACAGCAACTATATCTACCACTTGATGAAAAGAAGTGCTGAAGTGTGAACAAAACAATGGAAAAATGGCAGCAAAGGTGCTGCCAATGGCAATGGTAGATACTTGTATCTAATTAGAATTCAATATTAACGCTACACTATATTAACTCACACATTTGATTCAGATCATTAAACAGTTTGTATCTGGTTTCACTTCTTACTGAACTGCTCTAAATATGTAACTCCACAAAAATAGCTGAATTAGACTTTTTAACTGATGTGACTTCATGGATAGCAGTATCTAAAATAATGTATCAACACTTCCAAGTCAGAGAAACTGGAGGTTTTCCTGTTCTTCCCATTCTACCGGCATTGCTCAATATGCATACGCAGTATAACGAAAAGATGTTATTAGTTGCATTATGACAAATGTAAGATCCAGGGAGGTTTGGAAGATCCTTTACTGCTTGACAATTATTTTTCCACCTATCTCTTGTGAGACCTCCACCTTCATGGAAGTTAAAACCTGTGTAAAGGAAAATCTTTTTCAACACATTATACATGTTAAAAAATAATTGCTGAAAACATGTGAAAAGGCTGAACTATGTAGTACTGGATCATGGAGTTTGAGCATTAAACTGTTTTTCACCATTTCTGTGTTCAGGATATTTTGAGTGGGTCCCCGGCCAGAGGGAGAGCATTTACAGAGCAGCGCTTCACCAAAAAGCACTGCTTAAGAGGAAATGTTTCCAAGGGTGACGGCCACAATGAAGCTGCTTTTCAGCAGAGAAGTGAGTAACGTTAAGTTAACCAAAGTCCATTGAAAAAAAACGACAATTTACCATACAGATGATTGGTGATGGTTTACTTGTTAACTAGTCATTTAAGTTACATTTTTAGTGAAACGAATCCACATTTACCTACAAAATATGTGCTGCATTAAACAGTGGCTCCTAATATTACTTAATTTTAAAATATCATCCATGTTGCTTGTCTTACACCTACAAACAAGACCTATTTTAAATTGTGTATTTTTATATGGGAGTTTGGTACAAGCATTGATAACTCAGAGGCTGTTCAGTTGGCCAGTACTTTCAGAGGACACGCCCCCAGTGTATCACAGCAGAGAATATTGCAGATTTTAACAGGATTTTGAAACTTAATTTTATATACTTGGATGATTTTTTAATCATTAAAATTTGGCTGAGTGGTTAATAACACATTTTTCTGTGTTTTGACAAACTCAGAACACATATTTATTATTGCTTTACACGGACTTTAAATATTAAATTGTTGGAATATCCCTTTAAAAAAAAGTCAGTTCTGATTCTACAGAATTAAAAATGGCAGTCAAGTGTATGTATGTAGTTATGTGCTTCATGTGTGACAGTAGTGTAAATGCCCCTAAATAGTTAGTCTGAGTGCAGAGCAGCTGAAATGTTGTCATGTTGTGTTTTTACCTTTTATACACGCTGCTCTCATGAAGAACTCACACACAGCAGAGCCGGACTCTGTGGGGACATAAAGGGGTTTGGATCACACAAACACGAACAGAGACACCAACATCCAGATGCTAATGTCCACCTGTAACTCTGATCACAGTTTCCCAGCTACAGCGGCTAAGCACCAGCTAGCATCCGAGCACTTACTGTCCATGCCGGGGAAAGGCAGCGGCTGCGCCCCCAGCTGCTGCTCCACAGCGATCTCCAGGTCAAACTTGATATGATCCACGTTGGCCAGTAGATCCTGCATGTCTGCTTTTGGTTTGTCGTGCTCCCGTCAAGAGAAATGTCAGCTTCGGTTAGTTAGCTTGGAGTTGAGCCTGTTAGTAACTTCCTTCAGCAGCTAACGCAGCTAGCCGGGCTAACCGACGAGCTGAAGACAATCAGCGAGCTTCCCGATGTAGAAAACACAAGGAGCTGCTGCGTTTTGTAGCTTTCCCGGAGCTGTTTTATTAAGTTTGGTGTATAAGTTGTTTGTTTGTCACGGAGCTGCTTATAATAGTGGATGTGAGGATGAGAGGCGCGCAGATTGACCTCTGACCTGACGGAACAAGGCACGCAGAGCCCTTCTTCTTCTTCTTCCTCTTTTGTCTAATGGCTGTTGGCAAACAGCTTTTAGGCGCATTACCGCCACCTTCTGGTTTGTAGTGTAGATAACAACGGTTACTACACTATTACATTAAATTCTCCTATTAATTCCTGTGTTTCCCACAAATCTGAACATAACCCTGTACCCTACGTCACCTGAACTCCTCTGCAACATTTCTCTAATACCACGTGTCATGTGATTCCTTTGGAGTGCAATTGTAAGCGTCTGTCGCTATTGTTGACATCTAGAACAGTATAAAAATACATGCTCAGACTAAAAAGATCCCAGAGTAGTTATGTACATTTGTGGCACATTACTGCCTCTCACAGTTCAGTGCTAGATTGCAGTCTGACCATTTTCACCTTCTGGATTTACCTAACAAGCAATGTGTTTTACATAAAAACAAACAAACAAACAAAAAAAACACAGCAAAAAATGTGCTTGTACAAAAACATACATACATACATACATACATACATACATACATACATACATACATACATACATACATACATACATACTGTACATACATACATACATACATACATACATACATACATACATACATACATACATACATACATACATACATACTGTACATACATACATACATACATACATACATACATACATACATACATACATACATACATACATACATACATACATACATACATACATACATACATACATACATACATACATACATACATACATACATACTGTACATATATGCTGAGTTCATTTAAGAAAATGCTTGACTGAATAGCAAGGTGTTTAGTTTGCTTTTAAAAGAACTCTAAGTTCAGCAGGAAAACGCTTCCATTTTTTAAGTGCATACATGCTGAATGCCATCTCAGCAGACTTAGAAAATGCTGTAGGCACATGTAGGAGATTTATTAGCATGTCTGACATGTATTGTGGAGCCAGACCATTAAGTGCTTTGTACACCAAGAGGAGAATTTTGAATTGTACTCTGCAGACAACAGGTAGCCAATGACAGTTTTGGAGGACACGAGTTATGTGGTCTGATCTTTTTGTCCTAGTTAGAATTAATCAGTCCAGCCTGCTCATGACAAGTTTCTCTAAGGTCTCTTCAATGCCCTTTCCACAGTCTCATTTCTCTCCACCTCTGAGTCTTGTCCAACAGAATTAACAGCTTTACAATTAGATCAGACACCTAGTTTGTTTTCCATAAATGGCGTCAGAATCTGAGCATATGACTGTTTTCTGTGGTTTCACCTCCTCAATTCACTGTAATGCACAGATTATTGCTATTAATTCCATTCTAAAGACTGAACACCCTCAGTCTATCCTTCATAATTTGAAGGTCCAGATATAAGAGACAAAGCCAGATTTCCTTATCAGGCCTTTTCACCACCTGTATAAATCTGAAGGTAATTTTCCCAGTTGTGTTTTAGTTTTTCTTTCACCATTTCCAGATAGGCTTTACTGTCCTGTGGGTAATCCTGTACGATGGTGAACCTTGAGCAGTGTTTAGTAGTCAAAGTTACAAAAAACAAACAGGATTAAGACAATGTTGGAACAGTGTGGTCTCTGTCTTCCGCTGGACCCTGGACTGAGTCTCTCCACCTGTTTGTTTCAAACCAGCAACAGTCCCAGACCAGCGCAGGACGATGGTTATTTACAGTTGTTTGTTTATCTTTCTCTTAGTTGTTGATTCACAAAACTTACTAAAGTTTTATTCATTTATTTAATCAGAAATGTAACTTTTAACAACTATCAATATAATAATGTAATAAACATAAACAAATAAACATATAGTTAACAAATATTTTATTTATCATATTAATTTACTGTATATATAACCAGTGTAATTAATAAATGAATATTTTTCATTAACCTATTGTTTTATTGTCAAATTGCCCTGAACACACACACACACACTATATATACAGCAATTTGACCAGGATTAGTTTATATTCAATTAAATATATTGAATAAATGTATGTAATATTGTAATCTCTATGAATAAAGTTAAATAAACATAAGCAGTCTGCTGTCACAGTATATTTTATTTGGGTTAACTTTTACTGGCTCCTATTTAAATCTCATCCTCACTTATCATGCAAGCGTCTCTCAGAACTAAATGCTTTGTGTAAATTCAGGGTTAAGCGCATTAAGACAGTCAGCCGATTCTGTTTAAACAGGAAAGACTAAAAATAGAAGCTTTATATTATCTAGAGACATGAACAGAAGGCGATGTACTTTGAGATGTACTTTATATGTAGTGAGAACTTTGGGTGCTGTGTGTTCCTGAAGATATTTTCATTTCATCGTGAAGCAGAGTATTTAACTATCAACTCGTTCAATGTTTAATCTCATGCTGAATTTCTTCATAACAGTCTGTTAATATTTCTATCAAGAAAGGAACATCCCATTTGCAGAGATCTGCAGTCAAACTAAAAGATCACAAACATAAGACTTCGATTCATTCGTTATAGTTAACAATGGTAGTTTTATTATGTATCAAACTGTATATGTGCATACAGTGTGTAACACAGGACGCTCATTTATGAAACTAATAGTCACTTTGTGCTTCAATCTGCAGTGCTGCCTGTAAGGAAACGTTGAACTTGGAAACTCACTACAAAAGGAAGTGGAGATTGCTTTCAAGATTAAAGCTTAAATGTAAATGTAACATCTTATGTTGACAGTTGAGAAAAAAAACATGAAACAGCGAAGGTATTATAGCAATACTGAACAACTAGAGGACAATGACGTCTGCTCATCCACACACAAATCTTTTCATTGAGACAAGTCTGTTCCGAGCTGTAATGTTGTCTATCCATGACTGCTGTGAAGTCACAAGGAAGCGTCTTGATATGAGCTTTGACAGATTTCATAGGTGTACACTTACAACAAATATACACACGGAACAACACACCACCAAAATTGGTATAATAATGTTTGCAATAATCAGTAGTCCAGCAGCCATCAGTGTCAGAAGCTCCACCCTTTACAGCTCAGGTAGGCCAGGCATGGGGAAACGACCAGCGAAAGCCTCCACCTCTGTCCTGATCTCAGATACCCGCTGCTGGAACTTCTCTCCCTGGGAAAGAGCCTGAATGAACTCCCTCAGAGGGGCCTTGGGATCCAGACTTCTCTGCACCTCCAAGGTCAGCTCAATGCCTGTAGGATAAAGAAGAGCAGTGAGGGCTTTCAGATTGAAAAGTTTCTGAGGATTTTATTTTTTCATCATTTTGGTTTGGTGGATGGGTTTAAATATGATGATGTCCAAGCTTCAGTTGCCGATACTATGGAGAAGAAGCCAGTCAGAGGCGGGAATCAAAACAAAACACTGCACCATAGTGGTTGAATTAATTCAAAATTAAAATCAGAATCTCAAAATGAACTTCATAAAACTGCTAAATGTGTTACCAAGTTTCAACAAAGTGTCATTTTACAAATGTGCTTCTTGGGAGTTGTTTCTGACATTTTTAAGTTAAAAAAAAAAAAAAAAAAAAAAAAAAAAAAAAAAGCTGGTTAGCTTAGCTTAGCATAAAGATTGCCTGGTTCTGTCCAAAAGTACCCAAATCTGCCTCCCAGCACCTCTAAAGCTCATTAATTACCATGTTTTATCTGGTTTGTTTAATCCATACAAAAATGAAGTATAAAAATGACAATTTGTGGTTTTACAGGGGTTAAGTTTGGTGTGCTGCATAGACAGGGGAGTGTTTGATACTCAAAAGACATATTGGGTGCAGTATCACTTAAAGCACAGATAGCTGAATACCTTATCACCCCTTCATTGGTCTGGTCACCACAGTTCAAACACTTTTCTCAGAGAATATCTCAGAGATTCTACTTTTTTTTTTTTTTTACCTCTGTGAATGAACTCAGCCACCTTCTTGAAGTCATCTTCCACCAAACCTCTAGAGGTCAGAGCTGGAGAGCCAAACCTCAGACCACTGGGGCGCAAAGCGCTCTTATCCCCTAAACAAAGAGATGTATGTGAAAAGTTTAGAATGGCGCTCTGAAGGATCATTAACAATGGCAACATTCACAAAGGCAAGGGTAGAAATCACACACACACACTCTACAATGCAAACAAAGCTGCATGTATCATTGCATATTAGTGCTACAACACACTACCTGGACAGGTGTTCTTATTACAAGCAATAGCACAGGCTTCCAGAACCTTCTCAGCCCGTCCTCCATCACTTCCTTTGTTGCGCAGGTCCAGCAGGATCAGATGGTTGTCAGAGCCGCCTACACACAGAGACACAGAGCATTAAAAGACATAACACAGACCATGATGCTATAAATCTGCTATCAAAGGCTTTTTTCAACTAAACCACCAGTAAAAACAATAAATAAATTATATATATATAATAAATCATGCATGCTGCGTCATCACCCCTATTTTAAACAAATATTTAGGATTATATAAGTTTTAACTGTTGTCATCTGAAACTAGATAAATAGAGGTTCAATAGGGATGTTTACATTAACGTGAGGCTGTCATAATAATGAGAACTCAATATATATTATTCACTAACATCAATACCTCCAAATGCTTTATATGAAGGAGGAAATAAAGGAATGGATGTAATAAGTTATTGTCATCATTTTTTTCTCTATGGTGAAGTTTCAATTAAACTTGTGCTTGTGGAGTGGCACTGCAGCACTTACCAGTGACGATCTTGTACCCATGGTCAATAAGGCTACTTGATAGAGCTTTGCAGTTTTGAAGAACCTGCATCTGGTAGGCCTTGAACTCTGATGTCATGGCTTGTTTGAGAGCTACAGCAACACCTGTGAAAAACATGACCTAAATGAGATAGACGCCGGCAAAATAGAACAGCTGTTCACATCAAGCTGAGAGAATAAAGGCAAAAGGGAGAAAAATGATGACGAGGTGCACCTGCGATTGCATGGTTGTGTGGTCCTCCCTGCAGCCCTGGAAACACAGCCTGATTGATCAAAGACTCCAAGTTGTACAGAGTCTCCTTCCCCTTTGCATCCACACTCCGCACACCTGGAGGAGAGAAACAGAAAGACAGACAGAAGGTCAGATGGAAAGCAGATAAGGCAAGAGGTTTGTTTTTGAAAAAGGCGTCATATTCCATTTCTACCTTTCCTGTAGAATATAACTCCAGCGCGGCAGCCGCGCAGCGTCTTGTGTGTTGTTGTGGAAACAATGTCACAGTACTCGAAGGGCGAGGGCACCACTCCAGCTGCCACCAGTCCGCTGATGTGAGCCATGTCTCCCATCAGATATGCACCATTCTCATTAGCAATCTGCCTCATGCGAGCGTAGTCAATGTTGCGGGAATAGCAGCTTGTTCCTGGAGGAGAAAAAGACAGAAGCGAATATGTATAATATTTTTTTTCCTTCTTCTTTACATATACAGCTCCTCTTTGTTTTTACAGGGAATAAATGATTTGTTTTAATGTGGGACATATTTACAATCTTAATAAGAAGACAAAAATGAAAGACTCAGTTCAGTTCTTTGGTCTAAAACTAAAATTTTACCCTAAAAACTAAACAAGCATGCACTGTCTTTGTGTGTGTGCGTACTAAAAGACCTGCAATGATGAGTTTTGGGTGGAAGAGCCGTGCGTTTTCTTGCAGTCTGTCATAGTCAATGTAGCCAGTTTCTGGATTCACCTAAAAACAGTAGATCATGTCATTACAAATACACCAAAACAACACAGTTAAATTACTTTTATTCTATTACGTTTCCAATTTAGCCCACATTTTATAAGGAGCCACAGGCCAACGCCACGTGCACATACTTGCACTAATGAGGGAAAATGGAGGCAGTTTGAATTAATCTTGTTTAACTTCGTCTCCAGAGTCAAGATGTAACTACTCCAAATATAAAACGTCTTTCAGAAAGCCACTTTTTAAGCAACAATGACCCACTCTAAATGATTCTTTATACCCTGTCTAGGAAAACAACATTAAGATAAAAAGGATTTTATGAAGCACACAATGACAGAGTTGTAAAGTAGCATCAGATACAACAGAAATGTTCAAATGCCATTAGAATAATTCAATGCCAAGTTCCCAACTGCCTGAGCGTGCATCGACAATTTGCATGTGACTCTTATGTACCTTGTATGGCATGGACTCAAAGAAGATGGACGTCGCTGAGATTTTCTTTTTCTCAGTCATGAAGCCGTGTGTCAGGTGACCTCCATCAGGAAGGTCCAGTCCCATGATCCTGCCATGGGGTTCCACAATGGCCGTGTAGACGGCAAAGTTGGCTGGCGAACCTTTACAGAGAAGCATCAACAAAAGTATGTCAAGTAAGAGAGAGGAACAAGGAAGACGTTGCAAGACATGAGGAGAGGAGATGGAAAAAGCGAGGAGTACAGAAGAAGAGTTTGAAGAGTGAGAAAGTACGTTAAAAATACTGACATCAGTCAAGCCCTTCCCCAAGCGTTTCTAGTTTTAGATGTTAAATTAGTATTTGATACCTGAGTATGGCTGCACGTTGACGCCCCATTTCTCTGAGTCCAGACCGAAGGCCTCCAGCGCCCTCTTCTGACAGAGTCTCTCCAGCTCGTCAACATGCTCCGTACCACCATAGTACCTGAACACAGGGATCATGCAGATTATTACAACTTTATTTGTTATCTAATAATAGGTAGGATACAGCATGAATGCATTCCTGATATTTAATAAGTAATTCGACAAACTTGGTCGATCCTTGTACCTCTGTCCAGGATATCCCTCAGAGTACTTGTTGTTCATACAGGAACCCAGAGCCTCGAGAACAGCTCTGCTGGCAAAGTTCTCGGACGCTATCAGCTCCAGACCGTAAACCTGCCTGTGCTTCTCTTTTTTTATGATGGAGAACACCTGAAACACAGACGTACACAAATATTATTCAGCGGACAAGAACATTTTGTTACACAAGCTCTATAGTGCAAAAACACATCATTTATTCTGTTCTACACTCATGTGGAGAATTATTTGTGATTAGTAGCTGCTCTCAGAGTCTGACTGCAAATGCAATAATGAGATGGGAAAAGTCTGGAGATGAAACGACCAGTTGGTTAATTGATTGAGTTCCCGGCCTCTCATATGAGACGATGTGCTGCTTTTCTCTTTTTTATATGACTGTAAATGAGTGCAATGAATGGATTAATCAATGATGAAAATAATCTTGTTTCAGCTCTAGAAAGTTGCAATGTCGACACCAATCCAATGCACAAAACTCTCATTAAAACAATATTCTTGAAAGAAGTTATTAGTACTGTTTATCCCACTCCAGTCTTTTGTCTATGTCCTTTATGTAGATAAACTTTATTTGTAAAATCCACTGAACACAAACCTCAGAGTCGTTGATGGACAGAGGCTCCAACATCATCTTGTTGTGCGAGTCCCATGTTTCCTTGCTCACACTGTGGCCGTTTGTTAAAGACATGGTCGTGGTTTACCTGGTAAGTGGAGATCTAAAGAAGAGGAAGAGGATAATTCTTACGTTTATTTAGAGACTTGATAAGAGTCACAAAAACATACAAACATAAATAAAGAGTATTAAAAAGTTGAATTAAAGGACCAGTATTTAGGATTTAAGGGAATTTATTGGCAGAAACGGAATATCATATTCATATGTTTTAATTAATGTATAATCACCTGAAAATAAGAATCATGTTTTTGTTACCTTAGAATGAGCCCTTTATTTCTACATAGAGAGCGGGTCCTCTTCCACGGAGGCCACCATGTTGCACCGCCATGTTTCTACTGTAGCCCAGAACAGACAAACCAAACACTGGCTTTCGTGTTTTTCATGAGTTTTGTGGCCTCTGTAGGTTCTCCTACATGCTTGCGGTGCAGCCCCACTGAATGCGTCCAATTCATATAAAACACCCCGCCAGTCGCACAGCTGGTACACACAGCTGTTCAGAAAGTAGATGGTGCCGCAGCTTAATTGGCTGTCTTGATGTGAGCACTGTTTGAATTTTTGAATTTATCCCGCTCACTCGCCGCACCGCCAATTCAGGTCTGTGTGTTTTGTGTAGCGAAGTAGTCGCTTCAAATAGACAATGAATGTGTGCGGATTTTGTCACCAGTCAGTTTGCATACAGTGGGGCAGCATCATCTGAAGGGGAAGAGGATGGGTACTCACTTTGTTGCAATCTGCAACCTCACCACTAGTTGCCACTAAATCTTACACACTGGTCCTTTAAGTGAACTTTTTTTGACCTTTAATGAGGCTGAAAACTATATTGGATTGTTGTTATCGTATTGTCTTTTTAAACAATATACAATGAGTGCTGCTGACAATCTGCCATACAGGTCCATTATCACAGATCCATTTTCATAGATCCATTATCACAGCCCACAACCTCAGACAAAGGAGTACACATCAGCATCTCTGCTGTCTGCAGCTGCGTTGCAACACTCCAGCGGTGGCGTGATGTGGCTCCATCAGTTAAACTTTGAACCATTACATAGACAAGATAGATGAGCAACTGAATTGCAAAACCTCTCATAACACAGACTATGATGTAACTTGTATAATAAGTTCATTACTCCAAGAAGCCAGATCTTTGCCCGCCGTATTAACACTAACTTACAAAGGGTAAATATTTATCTGGTACTGCTGGTCTGGTTTACAAAGTTACTGCAGGCCAGTCAGCCGTCTGTCACATGAGTTTTATTACCTTTATCTGCTCTGCTCGACTGACCCAGAAAGTTGGCAACAAGGGAGTTAACACAAACAAAGCAGTAAGTGGACTCGTTTGATAAACTTTTAGAGTGAGCTGAGCTGTAGAAATGTACCACTACTGTTAAAGATATAAAGTCATAATAACTGCCCGCTTATCTGACCTAAATTTCTACCTTTGAAGGAAACAAACAAGCTGCCGAATGTCAACCGAGCAAGAGCCAACAAATACACAAATCATGTCAAATAAGACTTTCAAACGCAAAACAGAGGTTAGTCGCTTTTAAAAGTGTATTTCTAGCTGCCAACGTGACCCGTAGTTTGTCGTGTATATAAGTTTGTACATTGTTAGTACCGTTAACAAACTCACCTGTCGAGAAGAGACTCCCGCCGCTGGCTGTCAGTTGTGAAACTAAAATCTGTCCATGAGGCTACAACAAAAAAAACTGCGTCTTCACTGAGGATAAAGTCCGCCAAACTTTCCACCAATCACATCGCTTCTTCTTCCTATTCTACGTTTTTATTGGCGGTTGGCAAATGTCGCATTACCGCCATCTGCTGGATTTAAACTAAAATCTCCACTGACTAAAACAACAATAACATCCGCGTCGTTCCCACCATTTCCCACTCTGCTGTAGCTGCAACAACACCCAGAAATCTCCTTGTTGCAGCTACAATTAAGTCAGTTTTCTCAGATTTTCTTTCTACTCCAGCAGTACAGTTAATTACACTATGTTATACAGTTTTTGTTCCTGGGTAGTAAGTGTTATTTTCTAATTATGTATGCCTAAAAAGAATAGAAAATGGCTATTATTCCTTTCAAACTTTGCTTTTGTGACCTGGATAATGATATTTAATAGGATATCCAATAGGAAAATGGGCGAACACACATTTTGATAGCTGTAGAAGCACAAACTTAAAGTGTATGTAGTATGTAAGTGTGAGCACTAACACCATAATATATGGGCAACACTTCAGTCTTTTTTTATGATCGTCTTGTGTCACTGCGGCTAAGATTAGTACCCTGAAATCACAGCTATCAAATCCTGTCAAAATGCTATGGATGCACCTCTTATCACAATTACATTAAAATAAAGTATCTGCATGATAAAGACATTTACAGTATATGGATATTATTCATAAAGGTCTTAAGTCAAAGAAAGATATAGTGAACATTTGAAGTGAGCATCATGTGTAGAAGTCTTTTAAAATGTTTTTATATTTCTGTTTCTGCTTTTCCACAATACAGAATTCAGTGGTCGACTGAATCCACTGATTCAACATTTCATTAAAATATGTACTATTATTTTAATTTCTCTTTTCTAGGTTTTGTCATGAACTGTCTTTCAAACTCAGCAGAATTTGTGTATTTCACCACTCTAATAATGTGATAATATTAATAATGTTTTAGTTGATAGAATTCTGCTTAATCTGCTTAAATCTTTAAATTTTTTAAATTTCCGTTTTATTGATTCATGTAAGTGTTCAATTATGTTTTGTATACTGATGAATTTTATCCACCTAAACACTGTTTCAAAGCCTTCTCTACTCTGCCAAACATCTACTTAGACTTAAAAACAACACGTCTGCTGTATTGATTCATCCCATTTTCATGTCAGTGAACCCAACATGGACATCTGAGGTTGGGAAAGCCTGCTCTAAACCAATCACAGAGGAGTAAACCTAATAAAGAAATGAGCAGACACATTTTATGGGTTTCATCATATTCATCTGAAATATTTTCATGACTCAGTTATATACAATGTAAGATCCCAAAAAAACTTAGTGGCAAAGCTCAGTTAGCAAAGTTGCAATTGTACAATGATAAGTAAACCATAATTAATATCATGTACAAGCTCATAGGTTAGAAGGGTTGATTCCGAGTGTACGTGATGACCGATGTGTTCTCGATTGTAGCTTTCCTTCCTGGAGGGATCGATATCGTCATTATTCCATGCTCCTCTCCTCTGGTGTCTCCTCAACCATTTCCCAAATGGTAATATGTTACAATAAAGTGAAATACTCTTCATAGCTCTTCCTTTAAAAATAGTCAAATATATATATTGCGCCAGTCCATAAACATGTGAAAATGGCTCTGATAAATATTCTGCATCATTTTAGTGAGAGGGAGTTCATTCCTCTAGCTGCTGCTGCCGCTGCTTCTTTTGCATCTTTTGCTGTGAGAAAATAAAACATACCGACAGTCAGCTTAATACAGAAGCATGCTACATTCAAGAAATAAAAAATAAAAAAATGGAGACTTTATCTCATCATTATGATTTATGAATCTCATAATTACAAGATCTGGATGTAAAAATGACAAGATATGTATCTCGTAGTGTTTGACTGGCTTAGGGTAGTAAATATTTATCATCAGTGTATGATAATCACCGTATTAGATGTTTAGTCCAGCTCAATCAGTTTACCTTTTTTCTCTTCTTCTTTCTTTCTTGCCGCCTCCTCTCTCTGTTTCCTGATGATGGCGAGGCGAGCGAGGTCCGCTTTGGCCTGGTCCGTCTTCCCTGCCAAGTGCATCTTCATGTAGCGCTCCTTCGCTTTCTGTTTCTCGATCTCCTCTCTGTGTAGCGGTGTGTGTGTGTGTCAAGGTGGAGAAAGTGACATAAAGAAAGTCATTTTAAACCTTTTTTGACTGCAATTACAGAAGCGTAACATCACTGAGAATTTATAAGCGGAAGACAGAAAAAAAAATTTGACACTTTAGATATGAGTCATGCTAATGTGTTAACTGTAACATGCAGGGCGGTGTCAGGGTTTGACACTGCACCATCACACTTATATACTACAGTGCACAAAATACACTAGAAATATGCTTTTTGAAACTTCTAGCAGTTAACTGTATTTAAGTAATGACTTAAGTACAGTGTAGATATAATAAACACAGAAAGGATAAATCTGCACCTTAAAATGTGGACATTAACTTTTTTACAATAAAAAAAATGTCATATCATACAAATTCTATCATTCAATTTTTAAAAATTTGAGACAAAACACACACCTTTCTCTCCTTGATAGCTGCTTGGGCTCATCTAGCTCGATGTGCATCACCTTCTTGGATTTCTGAACCACTCTGTTGGGGTTCTCGATTTCAATCAAGCCCTCCACACCTGCTCTCCTCCTCTGCAAACACATCGCAACAGCTCAGACAGCATGAAGTGAATTCTTGAAATGTAGCAAGCACTGAAATGACAACACGACTATGTTCATAAGAAACTATTGAGCAGACAGCAGCAGTCCTGGATTAATGTGAATATGTTCATAGTAGGAGTAAGCAAAAATAATACAAAAAGTAAGTAAACTTAATTTCTATAGAACCTTAAGCTACAACGTGCTTCACATGTACACATATAATACTGAGAGGTGATTGGATAGATTTAGTGTGGTGATACCTGGGAACCTTCATCATCGCTGTCTTCTGATCCTGATGCCGGTAGCTTCTCTTCTGACATGTCAGTCTGAGCTGCACCCTCCTCCTCGTCCTGAAACACACAGACGACATTAACAAACAAAGGCATCAAGTCAAACACCTGCAGAGACAACAGAGGATACATACAACACGTGTGTAAGCAGGTTTTTGATCCATCTGGACATACAGCACATGCCTTCTCCCTGCCTTTTAGTGTGGCTGTTCGTAACATCTGTAAACACAGCAGCATGTTGTATGAACTACAATGTTTGAAGCATAATTTGGTCTTTACAAACTTCGGTCAGGAGTTAGAAACACGGGGTGGGTGGGAGGGGTCCTATGAAAAAATGTTGGTGTGTCCTGGATTTTTGGAGCCAATAATCAGAGCTAAGACTCTGCTTTGGATTTTGACCACCCAACTTTATGGAAGTTGGACTGGACCTTTAGTGAAAACCTGCCCTCTCTCGACGCTGTGTGGTAAATGATTGGACAGCCTTTGGATTACACTCTCCACCAACTTTTTTCCAAACTTAATTCAACAAATCGCATATTGCAAAACAACATACAACTTAAAACCAGAGGACACAGACATGACATGAATAACAGATCAATAATACATATAAGTAGATAAAATGAGCAAAGGGAGAAGCATAAATTAATAAATAGTAAAAAAAAAAAAAAAAAAATTAAATAAACATATCAACACAGATCTTTCAGAAGCATTTCTTTGGAAAAATTAATAGAGTCAGCACAATTTTAAAAACAAGCAGGAGGGGCCCAAACCTACTGAATCTACATTTATGTATGTAAAATTTAGAAAAAAAAGAAAATAAGATTTATCTAAAAATATTTTTCATTTTCCTTTTGAAAATCAAAAACATCAACGAAAACATCTTTAAAAGAAAAACAAAAGCCATTAAAAAATACATGTAAATATAGTTGAACAGATGCACAGCTGTTTCAGGTCTCAATGTCCTTTTTATATTTAAGAAAAAAATGATCAACTGGGTAGAATTGATGGATCAGTCTGAAAGTGACTTCTCTCCCTTTATTAGTGAGAAGATATTTGAAGGATAAAGTCCAGACTTTCCTCTAAGGAATATTTCCCACAACACCATCCCAGTATGAAACTACAGCAGGAACTGTTACAATATCACCTTAAAAAAAAGAGCTCTTATCTTCTTATTGTTGCAACACCACGCTGAAAAACTGATTTTACCTACTGCAGTTTCACAAGGATCAGAGGAGAAACAACAGGAACATTAAAGTCAGTGTTTCTAAGCAACATAACTACTCCAGAGGGAATGGCATCTAAAATGATTTATTATTGGAATAACATAAGCTGCAAGAAACTCTGTTTCTCTCTGTTGTTTAGTTAAATAGCTGACCATTCAGCTTAAAGATCCCCTCCTGGCAAGTTTTAAGATGTAGGCTATATAAAATACTCTACTTTGAATATTAATTTGTGTCTGATATGGTTTTTCCACACAAAAAATGATCTAGTTAAAATCCTTAAAATGGCATCTGAAAGCAATTATCCAAGAATATAGACTTGCTTTTGTGAAGTTTGGTCCAAATGAAACTGAAAGTGTGTGGAGAGAAAAAATAAGTTTAAAGATGAAACACCAAGAGAGTAACATTTGCTTGTGGAAGTTGGGATTGTTTGATGGGGATTTTTTCTTTTTTCCTTTCTTTTTTGGAGATGTCGTACTTTCCACCAACCTTTTTCCTCTCCTTCTCTGCCTTCATCTGAGCGTCTATCTCCTCGGGGCTTGTGTACGTCCGCATGCGACCCTTGTGGCCACCTTTCTTGCCTGCAGCGATGACCATAATGAAAAAAAAATGTCATCACACACACACACACACACACACACACACACACACACACATAGAGATTTGTATAACGCATATATGGACAGCAGGAGTGAATAACAGCGAGCAGACAGGCGTCCAAAAGAAGCAGATGAGATTATAAAGATGCTATCAGTGCTTGTTTTCATATTTAAACACAACTAAAAGCACAGACATGTAAGTTAGGAAACCACCTTTGTATCGCTGCCTGCTGTAAGGCTGAATAACAGAGGCACAAAACATAATTTCAACATACAGTAGCAGGTTGTACGATCATTCTTACCTCCTTTGGGCATTTTGACACACGAAAAACCTTATTAAAACCTCCCTAACAACTAAATCGTAACAGAAAACATCAGCGCTCGGGCAGTAGCACGAACTGACAGCTGGCTAAACTCACAGTAGTGAAGAGCAGCACAATATTATTCTAAGTAGGCGCTGTTCAAAGATTTGCCTGTGAACAAATATTTAATATAGACGATATTCCAAGCATTTAGCAAATATATCTGCCACTATAATTTAATTGTGTATTTACTTCTTCATAAAATGCTTACTTATTCCCCTTGATAACGTGACTTATAAAATACAATACACCTATCATGGTGTTTATCGTAAGGCAAGTTACTAGTCTTCTAAAGTGATGCAATATGCCAGAAACGACAGAAAGACATCTACCTTAATTTTCTCTCGGTAAACATCTCTACACTGACCTGAATACGTGCTTATATAAACGTGTACATTGTGTTAATCTGAGAAGAGATTTAACAGGTTATAAAATGCTGACAAATGTGTATTAAGTTTATTTCATGAAGTGACGTCATGCGAGAGACGAGAAGGTGAAATGGGACCCCATCCATGTGACGTCAAAATTGAAGGACAAAGACGCGGATTTCGCTCAATCAAAACCAAAACACCAGGAGCTTTTGTTCTACTTTTGTACAAAAACAGACCAAAATGCCCAAAGTAAAGAGGAGTCGGAAGCCACCTCCAGACGGCTGGGAGCTCATTGAGCCCACTTTGGACGAGCTGGATCAGAAAATGAGAGAAGGTGAGCCGGTAGACGATGATTGTCGCGATGCTCCTGCAAACGCTGCGTGTTGGACACCTGTAACATTTCAGCCTTCACTGCGTGTTTCCTTAAACAGATGGGGTTTTTTTACACAAACGGGACATTGTTGGGTGGTGCACGTAAAACGGGGCTTTTTGGCGTTTTGGAAATATTGTCCCCCCCAAAAAAAACCAATTACACGGTTCCTTTAAAGCAAAGTTTAAATATACAGAAATACAACAACCAAAACAACATGAACAACAAATGAAGCACACACACACACACACACACACACACACACACATATATATATGTTGACCTAGATCATCTTTGGGGACATTACATAGTTTTACATTTATTTCCTGGAGACTTTCCCTTACCCTAACCTTAACCATTGACCCAAAAAACAACTTTTTCCAAAGAGTAGCCTACGACAGACAGACAGACACACACACACACACTTTTGTCTGTGTTGCTGTATTATGTCATAAAGTATGTGGCTGCATAGTGTTTGTTCTCAGTCAGAGTTCCTCTTAGGGGAAGTGTTGTTACTATCACTATATATAATAAAATTGCAGCTGCAACTAACTATTATTTTCATTACTGATTAATCTGCCAGTTATTTTCACAAAGTAGTTAAAATGTTCGTTATAATTCCCCAGAATCAATGGTCTTTAAATGTCTTATTTTGTCCACACAAATGTTGAAAACTCAGATATTCAGTTTACTATCCTGTATGACTAAGAAAAGCATTAAATCTGCACATTTTAGAAGTTAAAAAACAGGGTTTTTTTGTTTAATTTATTAAAATGTTAAATTTACTTAAAAATTGACTAAAACAATTATTCGATTATCAAAATGGTTGCTGGTCAATTTCTAGTTGATTGACCAGTTGTTGCAGGTCTGAATACAATTTATATTTTTTAGACAGTATCGTGCTTTCAACTTTGTGGCAACAGTTTGGGGAAGGACTGTTTCTGTTTCAACATGACAGTGCCCCTGTGCACAAAGCCAGGACTATAATGAAATGGGTGTCTGAGTTTGGTGTGGAGGAACTTGACTGACCTGCACAGAGCCCTTACATCAATCTCATCTAACACCTTTGAGAGGAACTGGAACGCCGGCTGTGAGTCAGGTTTTATAACCCAGCAAGTGCCTGACCTCTCTAATGCTCTCATGGCTGGATCCCTCCAGCCAGGTCCCAGAATGTTTTGGAAAAAAGAGTGGGGGGCTGTTATAGCAATAGATTAGTGGTTTTGTAATGAAATGTACTTTATTTTTGAGGCATCATATCCGATGTGACATCCCTTGTTGACATTACTCACACCTTTTTGATTTTCTTTTCTTTTCTAACTTTCTTGTTTTTCCTCTCTGTCCCAGCTGAAACAGAGCCTCATGAGGGGAAACGAAAGGTGGAGTCCCTCTGGCCAATTTTCAGGCTGCATCATCAGCGGAGTCGATACATCTACGACCTCTTCTACAAAAGGAAAGCTATCAGCAGAGGTAGACACGGTTTGAATGTTTCCCATTTCCCCTTTGTTCTTTCCCTGCTTCCTCTTTCTTCTTCTCTTTTCAGCATTGTATATAATTCTTCCTTTTAATTCAACATGACATATTTGGTAACGGAGGGAACTTTGGTAACTTGACTAAAACAAAGTTCTGTGGGTTTGAGTAACACTTAATCTGTACAAGAGTTTCTAAGGACTCACCAAGGAGTCTCTGACATTAAACTTTATTATATTTTGGGCTATTGGATGCCATCTTTCCTAATTTCCCCATGTGTTAGTAAAAATTGCTTAAGAATTTAACATTTTCCAAGTCCCTAACACTTTAAGATGTTTGTTGTGTTTGGGTTTTTTTTTTCTCCCTTGCAAAAAGCATTTTCCCTATTGTTGTTTTTTTGTATTTGCACGTGACCAGACATATGAAACCCATTTGTAGCTCTACTCTGTGTACTAGACACCAAACCAGTGTTGTCTTTCTGTGTGTGTCCTGGCAGAGCTGTATGAGTACTGTATAAAGGAGGGCTATGCAGACAAGAACTTGATTGCCAAGTGGAAGAAGCAGGGCTACGAGAACCTGTGCTGCCTGCGTTGCATCCAAACAAGAGACACCAACTTCGGAACCAACTGCATCTGCAGAGTCCCCAAGAGCAAGCTGGAAGTCGTAAGTCTGACAGAATTTCAATGATTCTCACTAAAGTCATCTGTTTTTAATCATTTTAAAAATAATCCCATTGTTCTTTTTAAAACGTATAAATATGTGTTAAAGCTTTAGGTTGCCTCTCGATGTCTGTGCAGACTTTTATTTTTAGTTTATTTGTTTATTTGTATATTTATAGGGGACAGTGCATATTACTCAACATTGACCTTTTCACAACACCATATGTTGTGTTGTTGTTGTATTTTAAGACACAGGATACATCATAAAGCAAAGAATTATGATGAAGTTATCCACTTACCTCACCACATGGTAACATTTATAGTAAAATGTTCACCTGTGGTCTAAATCTGACTGTTTCTTCTTCTTCTCTTCTTCAGGGACGGATCATTGAATGCACCCACTGTGGATGCAGAGGATGTTCTGGCTAAGTGCAGTTTTTGGACATCCGGTCTATTTTCTGTTGGACATCGGGACTCACCCAGCTTCCCTCTGTGTACTCTCACAACCATAATGCAACATTGTCTTTATTTCAGCACTGATTTCTTCCCAATCATCCTCAGCTGCCTTTTATAGGGGTCAGTATTTAGTACTGCTCTACTTTTCAACACAGGGGAGCAAGGGATTATACATCGAGAGGGTCCATATTGTACTAATTACATTTGTTTTCCATGTCTGTTGTTTTTTTTAATACCTAAGTCAATCCCTAATCTCCAAAAACTCAGTTTAGGATGTTTAGGTTAGATGTTTCTGGATTAGGCCCATCATTACAGCTGTGAAGGGTATTTTCAATTCTGATGTATTTCATTTTATTTAAAGAGAACTGGGAGGGGAAGTTTTTTGTCTTTAAAATGTCATTGCTTCAAACCTGAAAACTTTTTTTCTTTATCATTGTTCATGTGTGATTTTAAATAAAATTGCTCTGATTTACTTGTTCTCTTTTGCTGTTTTTAAAGTGTAAAGCCCAACTTAGAATTTAGTTTTACCATTCTTCATCTCGAAGCATATCTCATCTTATGAATTTAAAAAGCTTTAGAGGTGCACTGTTACATTCCTCTGTTTCCTGAAGTATCACTAAAAGGTTGAATATGCTTATATTTCTCTCTCTGAACTTCTGTTTTGATCCTTTTGACTTCTACACAATACAGATACTGAGATGTTCAGTTTCTTATCATTAAAGTGAGATTTAGGTGTTTGAGGACAAGGCCAACATAATTATACATCTGCATTTTGACTAAAATATCTGTTTTTTATGTCTGACCTATGACCATGACTACAAAAAGCAAAATCTCAAGAGCAAACACCAATGAATATCATAGTTCAGTATTCCCAAATTAAAACATTTCACTTTACCATAAATAACATGGTTTTCTACAGATGTTTTAAAAAACAGTCCATCCGTCTCTTTGACCTTGTTTCCAGGTTGTTTTACTCTTGTGGACACTACAATACAGAGAAAATATATCTCACATAACATATAGTGACACTGTTGCCAAAACCACGGCAGCTGTTAAAGACAGGAATAAGTATAAGATTATAGGAATAAAGGGGTTTTTCTTCCATAAAACTGTTTTCACAAGGGGGAATTCTTCAAATGGTGTTTTATCATCTCATCTGAGGCACGACATTACAGATTATCTTTACTCAGGTGTCTACTTCCAGCTGTTAAATGTCAAGACTCAACATGACAGTGTTGGTGCAAATGTTTGTCTTTCATTTACTGAAACTTTTTCTTCCGTCGCCACCTTTCATTCTGCTGCTCCAGCAGGGCAATTAAACGTCTTCGCAGATGAGCATTTATTATTCATGACACCTCAAACGCTTGCACATTTGTCACCGCTAAAGCGAGTTACACAGACACAAGCCTGGTGGAGTACTGATGTTTAATGATGATCTGTAGCCTGCACTGGTCTGCTCCTCCAGCATCTGCGTTATCAACACAACAGATACTCTCAGCTACAGGAACTGCTGTGTGAACCAGGCATCAACGCAGAAAATGACATGGATTCAAATAATTTAATGAAATAAATGAATATCAGCAACATTACATAAAAGCATTGAGACATTCACAACGTGCTCTATTAAAAAAATCACCGGTAACGCCCCCCCTCATGATGACATACAAAAGGTGCGCAAACAGACATGATATGGCAACATAAGGACACTGAGTGACAACATATTAAGCACACTGTGGTATGGCTTATTCAGATTACATTCACCTTTTTGCATTAGAGGGACTATAGCTGATAAAACAACTGCTGCAACATCTGAGCAGAAAAAATATGTTATTTAAGCAATAAAAAAAAGACATCACATGCAGCAAAAAAAAGCACTAAACTGAAATAATACATTAGGTGTGATTGAAAGGTGAGGTTGCTCTTAATAATTAAAAGAATTTGCCTGATTCAAGTCAGTGCAGTGACATAAATATGCCTTAAAACCTAAATCTGCCTTGTTCATAGTGTGACCTTTCAGATCCAAACTCTGACCATGTAGTCACAAGATACAGTTACCATCCTAGATACATTATTACAGCTGCATCACTGACGCCACACAATTAGGAACAGTAAAATCTAAAATACTATCAGTGATGCTTCTTCAGTGTTGTTTCACTGGCCGATTTAAACATAATGATTTCCTACTTGTGCAGCTTTCCGTCATCCTCCAATCAGAAAATCCGGGTGTTGTCAGCATATTGATCATAATTTAAATTTTTGTACCAAAGCAATAAATACACAACAGTTGATTTTTGTTCATAGCACAGATCCAACAAAGGCTCGTTGAGAAGGCAACTGTCCTCAATCAGGTGTTAACGTTTTGTTTTTGATGGCACAGGAAATTAATGTTTCACATAATAAAAATCTATACAAACAAAACATCACCGTCTCAGCAACATCTCCTCAAACTGTTCAGCATCTTGTCCAAATATAACAAAACAGAAATATTATCAATACGATAATTCAACCTGGCACAAGACAGTCTCATGCTGACACCACAACACTCTCACACAACTTTTAAGACAACAGTGAAATTCAATACATTTAGGTTAAGTAGCTTTAAAATTCTCCTGACTGTGTAATGTCATATGCATGAAAATGCCCACCAGTAGATAATATGGGCGGGTTTTGGCAGCTGCTGGCCCTTCATGGGTGAGTATGTGCGTGGTGACGTTATTCTTCTGGACATGCAATTATCACGCGGAGCTGACTGGATCTAATTCACACAGCGAATACACTTCTCTTCATGCATCACAACCTGAAACAGCCTCTGGGAATGTTTACTCCATGCTCCCAAACATCAAATCTACTCAGTTAAAATCCAACATTGCGTCTCTATTTTGAACAAAAATGGACATTCATGGTTACTGCAGGAATGTGCGTTCAAGAATTCATTCACACAGCGAGAGAGAGAAAGTAATGTATGAAAGAGGAAACTGAAAGTGTTGGTGAGTGAAAAATAAAATAAAAAAAGGAAAGGCTTCAGAGAGGTTTTGTCCTTTGGAAGTTATGTGGTTCCTTTTAGTTTTCAAAGAGACGCATGTCACAAAACCAGCTGTAACAAGCCTACATGGTGCTAATAATGTGTCACGGACAGATTCAGAGGGACGTCTGTTCTCCACAGGCGGAAAATGTCAGCATATGCAAGTTTGTTACAGCAATCCTGAAAAACATGTCTACATATAGTTCAGATGATTCTGCATCAGAGCTGATAAAACTGCTCAGTGATTGGTGAGTGTTGACACAAAGCTGTGTTTAACCTGTTAGCAGGCTGGCCGAGGTTGGACCAGTACTTACAACACACAGACAGCGTCTGATGGATTGAGTTTTGTAAGATTAATTAAAAAAGAAAGGAAAAATATGAAAAAAAACATGTGTGTGAGGGCAGACTGACCTCTTTAAAACAAGCCAGCAGGAGTACCATTAATTTCCATGGAAGGGAAAAACACACAAATGGCTCAATAAGTAGAGCCGACCTTCATCTGCTCTGTCAACATTATATATATGTGTGTGTGCATGTTAGTGTGTGTGTGTGTGTGTCAACATGCTCTGAACCAAACACACGCAAGTAAACCACTCACGGACATTCACTTCTCACTCCGTCTCTTTTTTTTCCTGCACACAGAGGAAAGAGTGAGACCAGAGAAAAAACAGCAAGACAGAGAGATTACACAGATAAAACAATAACCAGTTTGCTCTGAAACTAAAATGATCTTAGACCTTATTGAGATCACCTTTGGTCCATTAAAGACCAAAGGGTCACAGATGATTCCTGCTAAAATGTGTGTGAATCCTCCTCCCAGTATAATATTAGATTTTGTATAAAACGCTGGTAGTGTAGTTAAAACTGAAACAAGGTGCTGCTGCACTGCTCCCATTGGCGGGCTGCAGGTACTGCTGAGTGATGAGCTGGCTGAGGTAGAGCAGTATGTGGCTGTCCTCCTCGCCCAGCCCCAGCTGCTCCTGCAGGAAGCAGCAGCGTCGGCCCTCCACGCCCTCTGGCCCCTCCGTGGAGCTCACCGGCAGGTGGAGGTGGTGGGTGAAGGTAAACAGGAAGGCCTTGGCTGCCAGGCGACAGAGCGTGCTCTGCACGTGAAGGAAGTAGGTGGAGCCACGGCGAATGTAGGTGCGGTGGTCGGCTATGTTGGCAAGAAGTTGGCCGCGATACGGCGGACAGCGCAAGGTCTTCTGGTCGGCATCCAGAATGGAGATGTAGCGACTGTAGCGGGACAGCGAGTAAAGCATGCTGGAACCCACAGGGGACGCCACTCTGTGGGGGACAGAGAGACAAATATTTGTTCATTTGTAAAGACAAAAACAAATAATTTCTTTAATCCCACCTCCACCATTATTGTTAACTACTACCCACCCAAGTCCGTACAAGAATGTAGGGCTGCAACTACAATTAATTTCTTTATCGATTAATCTGCAAATCTAAAACAGATGCTGATTAATTTCCTGTCAACTGACTAATCAATTAATCGACTTATCCTTGCAGCTCTACAAGAATGACCCTTTTTTCAGTTGATTCCATCAGTTTAGGAACAGTGACACTGGAGGTCTGAACCACAACATGCGAGTGAATGATGCTACATCATTGGTACAAAATCTGCACATTGTTCAACAGCCAAATTATTATATTCAGCAATTGTTTTGCAGAATTCTTACAGGAGTTTATATTGAAATGCTCACATATGGGAGTGTATATTTCTATAGACAGCAATATTTGTTACCATGTGGCTTTTAGTCATCATTGTACAACAACTAAATAATTAATATGTAAATATGTGGATTTGTCTGCTCAGATGTTCTACATTAAGAGGGTAGGGGTGTAAAGATGAATAATATATATACAATATGTAACAGTGGTGTCAGTATTCAGTATTCAGCATTCAGTATAGGTTGGCCTCCATTTGGCATCGAACAGTGTTGCATTTATAATATGAGGAAAACAACCAGATATTGTGACAGAAAGAGCAGACATTATCTGAGCTGAACAGCCACAGGACTGCACTGTTCAACAGGTTCTGAACAAAATACTTGGTGAATCATTCAAGACGTATCTACTGAATTGAAAATCAGAAAAGTCACAATCCCACTGGACCCCTCCTCCTGTGTCTCTCTCTCTCGCGCCTACAACTTTCCTCTCTACAGGTGAAATACTGTAATAATTCACAGCCCACTCATTTATAAAAAGAAAATGAGTAAAGATGAAAAAAAGAAAAGAAGGAAAAAGAAAAAGAAGGACATACGTGAAGGATGAATAGTTGGTTGTATGAGTCATCAGGGACTGAGTCATACCAGATGAGTAACAGGAGAGTATCGATAACAAAGGAGACTCTGTCATCAAACTCAATGTTCTAGTAAATCAATGTAAATAACTAATAATATTCTACGATGAGCCCTTCCTGTTAGCTTTGTATGCGAGTTTTGGTTAAATGCTTCAAATTAAATTGCAAATTGGAGATACCTTTGCAATCCAACAAGTTTCCACCTCTGCAGGTCAGTAAGGGTGAACGGGCAGGACAGCCAAGCTTGAACCCTCTCTCCGCACTTCCCAGGACCGGGCACAAAGAGGGCCAGAGCAGCAACCAGCCGGCGGACTCTCCCCTCATCTGCCCCGAGCACCACCAGGGTCCTGCCACTCAGCAGACACCACAGAGCTTGCATGGCAAACGGGTACTGTCGCACAAACCTCAAGGCTGCTTGTCCAGCCTTCTTCCTCTGACGCAGGGTCACCATCCCTCCGTAGCCGAGCGGTGAGGCGGCCCGATCAGACCCTGTAGAAGCACTCATGGTGCAGTCCGACCCGTCCTCTGCTGAGATGCGGGAAACTGCATCTCCCAGAAGCCCCACAGGCAGCTCCAGCCCAGCTGCGGGGCTTTCTGAACTCGGGGAACCCACAGTGTAGTCGTCCTGGAGTGGAAGCAGAGCCTGGGGCTCCTGGTTGACCACCAGGGTTTGAGAGAGGGGCTGTGGGTGGGAGCTTTGGCTCAGACGAGGTATCACCTCTGGTGCGGGAGCTTCATAAAGGAAACCCTCTTGGGCCATACAGCATGCTGTATCTAATGGAACCAACAGCTCAGACGCCTCCTCCGCTCCTCCCTCACACTCATCCTCCCTACTGGCCTCCGGCTCAGAGACCACCTCCAGCAAAGAGATGGGCATCTGGTCTCCTTCGTTGTCACCTTCATCATCTCTGGCAGCGGTCTCCATCTCCTCACTGCTGCTCTCCCTCTCTAGGTCAGTGTTGTGGTCTGGGTCCGGGATCAAATCAGAATCAGGATCTGGATCAGGATTTTCTGACTTCATACCAGCCAGATTCTGTTGCCTTTCTGATTGTCCCAGCTCGCTCTTGTCACTGCTAAAGCTGCCTTTGGTCTCCTCCGAGCTCTCCTGGGTCTCCAGAGTCTGGTCTGAGGGGGAGGACTCCAGATGGCTCTCCTCAAGCCCAAGCTCACTCTCCTGAGTATGGCTGGTCTCGGAGGCTGGGTCTAGAGGGTCCGGAGGCTCCAAAGAGTCGAGCTCTAAAGGCTCTGGTCCCAGCACGATAGGAGGCGGATTTAAGAGCGAGTAGTTGTCTACAGTATGGTTCACAGCACAGAATGGTCTTAGTGTTCTCCCTTCAACCTCATCATCATCACCGAGATCTTCCTCAAACAGGAAGTTGGTAACTCTCTGTTTCCTTCGTAGCGCCCTGTCCAGGCGGCGAGTGTGCAGGTAGCACAAGTCGCCCCGGAAACTCCTCTCTGTCTCCTTCAGGAGCTCCACGGTGGCATCATAGAAAGTCTCATCACACAGTTCTTGGAGGGTCTTCAGGCGCTTGTCAAAACACTTGGCGGACTTCGCTTTGATCAGCTGTGGCGTGTAGGACGGCCTGCGTTTAACGTTCTCATCCTCTTCCTTGTCCCCTCCTTCGTCACCTCCTCCATCGTCAGCCTGCCCTTCCTCCTTCTTCTCTCCTTTGTTGGTGTAACTGAAGGGGTTGGCAAGCTTGGCATATTTGTCTAACAGCGCCTCACACTCCCTCAAGCACTCGTTCATACACTTCTGGCAGGTGACAGCGTGAGGATCCCGGCGTGGGCGGTGAGGGTAGGAGCTGATCTGTCTCAGCAGGTCTCTGTGTTCATAGATGCTCTTTTCCACATTTGCAAGCTCGTTGGCCTTCTCCACAGCGTGAGCGGAGTACATGCGCTGAGGGCCCGCCTCTCGCTGCAGGCCCTCCTCCCTCTGCAGCACCGAGTGAGTGTACCTGAGGGAAAGAACACAGACTTATTGATGCAAATGTGTCAAGAGTTTGACAAAATAGAACATTTTCCACAAGAGGAGCATCAGAGTAACGGAGAAACATTACACAACATTACACATTACACACTGAAAACCTGCACTGTAAGACCAGGGCTGAGGTTAAATGGTCATATTGAAGTTCTTACTCCAGGTCTCGGAGCTTCCTCTGGAGTTCCTTGGCGAAGGCTCTTCGGTTTCCAGCCTTCAGACACTCAGAGGCCTGTGAGAAGCGGAGGGACAGCTCCTGAAACTGCAGCATGATTTTTCTCTCATCTGCTGAAACATACGCCATGCAGAACGGTCGCACAAAGCCCCTTGCCTCCAGGTCGTAAAGCGTAAGGTGATGGACGTAGGCGAACGCCCCCTCCTTTGAGTCACCGAGCACAACCCTGGAGTCCTCCACAAAACTGAGCCTTGGGTAGCCGCTGCCAGGTGGATGCCCCACGAAGGAGGCCTGGTAGTCCACTGACATGATCCGCAGGGAGAAGTAGTTGAGATCGAAGGTGCCGCAGATTTTCGGGTCATCGGGGATGGTGAGGAGAGGCTGAGGGCCCACCTGCTCAGAGAACTCAGAGATGAGGATGAAGTCTTTGGTGAACTTGGCATAGGAGGTTTTTGCCCAGGGGTTGGAGTCAGCCAGCGGGTAGAGGGGAACAGAGAACTCCTCAGGGAGAGCCCAGGGGTCGGGACTGGTCTGCCCATATTCGTCCTCTTTAGTGAAAGCCACCAGGTCAGGTGAGCCTATCATAGTGGTGTTGTTGAGCAAGGCATGAGACACACAACACACAGTGCAGCTCAACTAACGGTTACAAACCAGCTGTCAGAGCGCAGCGGCACAGAGTACAGTCAGATTGATCATTCTGCTCTCACATTGTCCAGCCAGAGAGGGTCCACAAAAAATCAAGATAAATTAAATTATTTAAAAAGGGGTCCCAGAGCATAGGGTGCCCAAATTTCAGCTGCACCCCTGCAAGAGCCAGTCCACAGAACAGGAGCGTTGATATTTGTCTGATAAAATAAAAATAGGCACCTCGGCAGAAATACAAGTCAGTGTCTCTGTTAACAAAAGCAATTATCTTGCGCCAGTCACAGGCTCCGAGCAGGCATCAGACCATTCAAGCTGTGCACAGAGTCAAAATACAAAGCAGCGTCCTTCTCCTCCTCATGTCTTCATGCGTCGTGTCCATCACGTCATTGTGTTTTCGGCTCTAATGCGGCGCGTCGGAGCGACAGAAACACCGCTAACAGACACAAGCTCAGATTTAATTTTCACATTCAGAGACAGACGCCATGTTTACCCAGCTGGTTGTAGTCTTGTCAGGTGACCAAACCCACCTCCCATCTGGAGAAAATCCACCCTGAAACAGGAAATTTCTTATTTTTTCTTATCTTTTGTCTATGATGACTGTAAGTAAAGCTAAGTTATTACAGAGTGTGAAAAGGTTTCAACAGTTCACATTTTAAAGTGTAAATGACTACAAATCCTTCAGTTATTTCATAGAAAGTGAAACTCTTTGACTCATAGTTATGTCTTAAAATCAATATTACATACTATTCAAACTAAATAAACAATAACCATTAATAATAAATGAATAACAAACAATAATTACACTGTAATTATTGTTTGTTATTCTTTTCAATGAAATTAATGAGTCCTTAAAGTCATCAATTATTTGCCAGTTTTCCAGTTTAGGAGAGCATTTGTCTACGTTTGAAGCAGGTTATAACCAGTATTTTAGAAATACTGATGTTATGAGTCAATTCCCCACCCAACAATCATCTCAACGTTTTTTATTATTTGGATTTTTCATATATTATTTATTTGGTTAGTTGTGCAGTTGAATTTTCTGCAATTGTTGTTGAAATTGAGTATTTATCCTAAAATGAATCTAGTAAACAGCAACATTTTATAACAGTCTCTAGCTAAAATACCTGACTCTCAACATTGTCTGTCTTTTACCTTTATTTAATACCAAATTAAATACAGACCTGTAAAGCATCAAATAAAGCGTGACAGTTTTATTTCCCAATAAGAAGGTCCTTTTCAGTGTCTCTACGCTGCCATGAATACATGTTTTATGGCGTAATACTGAATCCCTTTTTTATGTCTTAAAAATGATGCAATTTGAATATACTTATTCTAAAATTAGTGACCAAATGTTAAACATGTTTAACTTTAGAATGTAACCCCCCTCTCCCCCCAAATTTCCAGAGAAAGTACTGGAGACATAACCTCACTGTCCTCAGTGATAGTGAAGGTTTGTAGATGTTGAAATGGAAAAATGTAAATTCTGATTTAGGGTGGATTTTCCTTCTATAATTTAACAGTACTATTAATTGAATATATTTTATTAATACAACGTATAATTAATAATACCACACGTGCTGCGCCTGTAGATAATAGTAAATCTGAATAAACCTTTAATAACATTTTTCTAATATTAGATTTAGATTTTATTTAGACTTTTGGTAGTAGCAGTGTTTTTACGACAGTATTACGACCGTAAATACGGCAGTATTTGACAGGCTGGCGCGGAATTTGTAAACAAAGTGAACTGTCCCGTTATTAAGGTTTTAATTGGCATGTTTTAATGGATTAGCGTCATTCTCTCTCTTTTTGGTTAATCGGTAGTGAGGTCAGTAAAAAGGTGAGGACTTTTAAGCTCATTGTAAACGTTTTTTGGGAGCGGGTAGTAGCTTTATCTAGCTGCCCGAGCTAACATGCTAACACACAGTTGTCAGACAGCAGCGGGGTTGTCTGGAGGACAGGCTGCCTCATGTGAGAGCCGCCCGGCATGCTGGCAGTGAACCTCCTCGGTAGATATTTGCTTCGCTCGGGACTACAGCAGCCAGGCGTCCAGTGGAGGTGTATCTTTGCGGCGCAGATTGGCCGGTGTCCGGACACACCGCAGCAGGCAGACATGCTACGGGGCCGGGGTCACATCACACGGGTCCTCTGCGTCGCCGAGAAGAACGATGCAGCTAAAGGCATTTCAGAGATCATGTCCAGCGGCAGGTCCAGGAGGGTTAGTACAAACACCTCCAACTCACCATAAGTTAGTCGATTAGTGCAGCAAAAATGACAACATGTGTCAAGTCTCTCAAATTTGAGCATTTGCTGCTTCCCGGTGCATAAACAGTAATATCTCATTAAAGGATAGGTTCACAGTTTTCCAAGACTGTCTTAAAACACTATATATGAACACTAAAAGAGGTTTTCCTCGCTGTAATCATTCCTCTTGTTCATATTGACTATTAAAAGATCCCCTTCAAATGTGCTTTCAATGTAAGTGATGGAGGCCAAAATCCACAGTGTGTCCACATAGTCATTTTGAGTAAAAATGCTTTTAAAAGTTTATCTGAAGCTTATATGAGGCTTTAGCAGTGTGAGTTAGTCATATAAAGTGGATATCTACCACTTTTACAGTCTTTTTAGCATCAAATTCCCTTTTTGTGTTTCCTCGGACAGTGTTTCCCTGTTGAGTTGTGGTGGAAGTATAGTAACAAAAATAGGGACTTTGGCACTAAAAAGACTGTTACGTTGAAAGATATCTACTTGATTTGACTCATTTGGATGACTGAAGCTTCATATTAGCTTCAGATAAACTTTTAAATACATTTTTGCAAAGAAAGGAGGACTGTGGAGTTTGTCCCCCATCACTTATATTGTAAGTGCATTATGAGGGATCTTCTAATGGCCGGTATGAACAGGAGGAATGATTACAGCAAGAAAAAACTCATTTCAATGTTCATTTGGGCATCTAGCCATTGTTTTAAGACAGACTTGAAAAATTGTGAACTTATCCTTTTAAAATGGCAGGTAACAAGGCAAGTTCTCTGAGAGTAGATACATAAGTGTTACAGTATACATATGTTGTCATATTGCCCACCTGATAGATAGATAGATATTTGATGACAGAAATAGATAACCCAAACTTTGGGTGGTAAACAAAATAATAGGAACACTGGACAAAATAATCCAATACACCTTTTCCCAAAACTACAGCCTAAAAAAGGCCATAGAGTTGACTCAATACCTCTCTGACACAGTCTGAATAAAAAGACATTATAATGCTGTCAAGCTGTAAAAGACTCTCCCATATATCCTGAAATCAAGGCATATTTATATGAATGATGAATACAAATGGGATTCTTTGATCCCAGATTTGTCTATTTCTCTTCCTTTACCGCAATACTAATTGCCTTCTTTTCCATTTTAGAGGGAAGGACTGTCAAAGTTTAATAAAATCTATGAATATGAATATCATCTCTTCGGTCAAGTAAGTGAATAGAGTGAAGAAACGGAATATTATGCACACATGCACCTGTCTGATATGTTCTTAAGTGATTTATATTGTCACTGATTTTGTTGGTTTCATTATGCCCCCATCTCGCTCCAGAATGTGACGGTATCAATGACGTCAGTATCAGGTCATTTACTGGGTTTAGAGTTTAAAGCGCCATTCCAGAAATGGTAAGTTTAAAAAAAAGCCTGTGTACATAACCGTATATAATACACACACTTACCTTTTATATACTAAGTGCTGTGTTTGGTTCAGATGATAGTGTTCTCTTGTTCATTAAATTAAAGTAGCTCATGCTTTGATTCTTTCTTGGTATATTCAGCCACACACACTATATCAACAACGGACTGTATTTGTATCTTTTCTTTCCAAAGGCACAGTTGTAATCCCGTGCTGTTATTTGATGCTGAGGTAGAGAAGTACTGTCCAGATAACATGGTACAAATCAAGGTATGCTTATTTACTGTCCTCCCAGGAATCACAAAAAATGTACAACAAAAACAGATCTTGACTTTGTATTTTAATGAACTTATGGGATCTGTCACTCTTCCTGTGTGTGATGTTGTGATTCATATAAGTGTACTTGATTCTTGTAACTGTCATTGTTTTAGTCCTTTGACCAGGATTTACTCAGCCCTATTTCAGTTTTGCTTTTGCTCCAATAAGTTTTGCTGTTGCAGAATCACTGTATATTCATAAAAACTGGATAAACTAAACTGTCTGTTTATTTCAAGGTCAGCCTAGATGATGAACTCTTATTTCCTTTTCATCTCTCAGCAGTAGGAAGCCACAATTTTCAGATTAAATAATGATGAATATAGATAATAGACATGGACTTGAAAGATTTTTATAAAACTGTAACTCTCCATCTAACCTTCTTCCTTTCCTCCGTCCCTCTCTTCCCCTGTAGCGGACACTGGAGAAAGAGGTGAGGCAGTGCCAGGCCTTAGTCATCTGGACTGATTGTGACCGAGAGGGAGAAAACATTGGCTTTGAAGTCATAGATGTCTGCAAAGCAGGTACGATTGTAATATGTGTATGTTGTTTTTGTTGTTGTTGTGTGGATGCGCATCTAAATTCTTTTTCAGTAATGTAAAGCACATCGTAGTATCTCTTGTTTGTGTGTGAGCAGGAATGACCCATGTTTCTGTGATGGTGTAAAGGCCGGAGACTAGCAGGTTTTGTGTAAGTTTGTCTGCATAAAGCTCCTGATAATGATGTGTGTCATTATGTGTGTGTGTGTGTGTGTGTGTGTGTGTGTGTGTATATGTGTGTGTGTGTGTGTGTGTGTGTGTGTGTGTGCATATGTTTTTTTTAGTGAAGCCAAATTTACAAGTCTTCCGGGCAAAGTTTTCTGAGATCACGCCTAACTCCATACGGAGAGCCTGTGAGACCCTAACTGAGCCAGACTCTAACATCAGCGATGCTGTTGATGTCCGCCAGGAGCTGGACCTGCGGATAGGTGAGGTAGTGCTCTCACACTGTAGTGCACCGTGCAAAGAGAGAAACTAATAGACTAATTTTCTCTCCTGTGCTCGCTATCTGCAGGTGCATCCTTCACTCGCTTCCAGACGCTTCGCCTGCAGAGGATCTTTCCACAGTCTCTGGCCAATCAGCTGATCTCATACGGCAGCTGTCAGTTTCCCACCTTGGGCTTTGTGGTAGAGCGTTTCAAAGCCATCCAGGCTTTCATACCTGAGACTTTCTACAAGATCAAAGGTACAAACTCAACCGTGCACAGACACACAGATCCAATTTTAATCTGACTCTCACTCGTCTGCTCCCCTTCTATTTTCTGGGTTTTTCTTTGTCTCAGTGCTGCATGAGGTGGAGGAGGACAATGTAGAGTTCAGTTGGACGAGAAACCGTCTCTTCCACCACACAGCTTGCCTGGTGCTCTACCAGATCTGCATGGAGGTATGTGCCTGTGTGTTTTATGCTGAATATGTTAACTTGTGTAAATATGAATCTATGATTTGTTACGTGCTCTCTTGGAATGTTTTAATGAATTAAAGCAGTCCACACAGCATGTAAATCTCTCGAGATCATCTACCACAATTTTATCTAGTGAGCTTGCTGCTGTTCCTATTGAATCAAATCTGAGGTTCTGTCAGTGATTTCATGTGTGCTGTCTAGATAACACTTCAGTAGGGAGTTTTTAAACATTGCTGACTGAGCTCTCACCAGTCTTACACATGTGAGAAAGGGACCTGGCTATCACGAGTCTAGAGTCGCAATATACAATATCACAGGTAATTGTCACATTAACCTTGGTAACGATCAATGAAACCACATCGTATTATATACACCTGTGCACTAGATTCTCCGTCGTCACAGTGGAGCTATTATCAGTTATTAGTACTGAAAAATAAACAGAACATCATGGATTATGACTCCAACATTTATTTACCAAATTCAGTATTTTACGTATTTGTTTGCTAAAACAGGAAATTCAAAGTAAACCATGGGTCTGTTGCTTCATATATCTTCTGACTTTAAAAAAGTAATGACTTCTGTTATCTCATTATCACATCAGCCAGATCTTTTTTTTTAAACTTTATGTTTATTGGGCAGAGTTAAACAAACACACAATTCAGCGATTACAACATTTTTCTGTTAAATTCTACTAAACAGAAATCCAAAACTTGTAATCTGTATAGATTTCCTTTACTTGCATGTCCCTCTCCTCCCAATTTTATGCCATTTCCCAACCCAATCATCTATTTATACTCAAATCTTTTGTCATTCATTCTCTCAACCAACCGGTTTGCATGCCACCTTCACCTCTACTTTCATCAACACACATATTCAAACATACACCCCTACACATGCACATCTTCATCTCTACCTTCATCCACTGCCCTCCGCTCCCTCATCAACTCACCACTTCTATCTATGGGACAGTACCATCCAGAAACAGTGTGTTTATAAACCATTAGTTACACAATAATAAATAAATAAAACAGGCGCAACAAATAAAAAATAAGTAACATGCACACCAAAAGTAATATAAAAACCATAACACTGACATTAGCAGCTGCAATTACCCAACACATCACCAGAAAGCTACTTAGAATATAAATTGATGAAATGGAAAAGTTTCCCAAGCATGTCTATTTCCATCTATCTCCATCACTTCTAGCCAAGGTGACCATCAGTCTGTGAATTCTGCATTTTGTAGTCTCAGCATGAAGGTTATTTTTTCCATTGTGTAAACTCCTTTAACTACTGACTGCTGTTTATCATAGGTTGGAGGGTCTTTTTTATGCCAGATCAACGTTATTGCTTTCTCGGCTGCTGTAAGAAGTATATGCAGTAAATGTGTCTTTTTCCTGCTCATCACAGTCTCTGGTATGGCCCCAAGGAAGGCCTGCAATTAGTCCATGGGTAGTTGAAAAGTAAATATTTATCAAGTAAATCAGATATCTCTCGCCAAAGGTTATCCAAGAGATGGCACTTCCAAAGTATAAGTGTATGGTTTGTAGACTCCTCTCCACATTTCCTCCAACATGCCCTTGTTTGAATGGGGTCTATTTTGGAAAGGATGTGAGGGGTTCTGAGGAAACTGTTAACTATTTTCCACTGCTTTTCGGTGTCAGCCGCTAATGCCATGCAAGGATTTGGGTAATTGCTAATATGCTCCATAACATTAAGCGGTCTGCAGATGTTATCTTGCAGATGGCAACCGTCTATAAAGCCTGTCTGGTGTGAATGTATTAAAGTAGTAATAACCGATTTCACTCGGTTAGCTAGTATAGAAGTTAGCAATTTACAGTCTGTATTTAAGAGTGCAGTTGTCCTGTAGGAGGCGCAGTCTGTGGGATCTTTATGTTCTTAAGGTACCACCAAGATTATTGCCTCCTTTCAGGCCAACAGCTGCTCTCCTTTCTCAAGAGCATGAGAGTATGCTCTCTCCAAGATTGGGCTGATGAGATCAATAAAGATTTTATTAAATTCATAAGTGTATCCATCTGTACCTGGACTTTTTTAATCTTTTGGCTTCTAATTGCATCTTACATTTCCTCTTTAATTATCAGTCTGTCTATGAACTCAGATGATATTTTAGGTAGTTTGATGGATTGTAGGTAGAAATCAGTTATTTCTGGGGAGCTTTCAGTGTTTTTGTCTGAGTATAAATCTTAAAAAAAATTATTAAAAGCTTCTGAATTTTAATTTGGTTTATACAGGAATGGTTTGTCTGATTTGTTACTTTTGATTTTTTTGACTGTTTGAGACTGTATTGTCTTCTCAACTAAGATACCAAGAGGCAGCTAGCTCTAGTCCCATGCTCATATTATTTTGTTTCATGAATCTTAAATTTATTTTGATTTTTTCTGTCAGAAGATTGGCAAGTTTCTGCTTAGCCTCTTTAAGTTTGTGGAGATTTTCAGTGGATTTATTTTCTTTATATTGTTTATCAAGGTTATCTGCTTTTTTTCCCCGAGTTCTATACGTTTATCTGTCTTTACTTCTTTTGAAATTGAAGTCAATTGGATTCTTTTTCCCCTTAACACAGCCTTTGCGCCTTCCCAGAGTATGATTGGGAGTACGTCCTCTTTATCATTAAATTCCAAATAAAGGGCAAACTCGTCTCTTTGAGTGGCCTGGAATGCCCGTATCTCTAACAGGGAGATATTTAGCTTCCATCTACAAGAGGTAACCGCCCATCCCACATCACAAGCCATTGACACTGGCACGTAATCAGACAGAGTTACGTCATGGATTTGGCATTGTAATGCTCTGTATGATTCATTGTTAGGCATAAAAACATAATCAATCCCAGAGTATATGGAGTGAGGGAGGGGGTAAAATGTACTATCTCAGTCCCTTGGGTGTAAATATCTCCAGACATTGATGAAACAAAACCCTTGTCAACTATTTTTAAGAGCCCTACTTGTTGTTGGATGGACGCTTGAAATAGGGCTTTTATCTAAAAATGGGTTCAGCAAGCAGTTCAAATCTCCTCCATTCAGTAATATGCCTTGTGCCTTCTCTAATACTAAGTCAAATATAGTTTTCATAAATTGTGGGCTATTGTCGTTTGGGGCATACATGTTTAACATTGACACCCAAGCTCTTTATTGTGCTATTAATCAACACATATCTTCTCTCTTTGTCCTTAAATGAAGAGTCAATACAGAACTGAAATGATCTATGTATCAAAATTGCTACACCTCTCCTGTGATCAGACACATGAGAGGAATAAGGCCATGATTTAGTCAGTTTCTTATGTTCAGCATCAGATAAATGCTTTTCTTGGAGGGAAGCAATATTACAATTCATCTGTTTGAGCTGGTCCAATATTTTCCTTCTTTTTGGGGGGGCTGTGCAAACCCTTTACATTATGTAACTACTTTACAACCTGATATAGTGGACTGTAGGTAGGTGTTAATGCCCAATGAAAATGCTGTACTGGCATCTATAGGCCAGACTTTGTCATAGCTCTTTTGTTGCATTTCAGGTTAAATATAGTGACTGGGAGCATTGCAGCTATTATTCCTAAACATTTCATGTGTATAGAACATATAACAATAGTAAAAGGGAAAAAAACACAACTATATACAGAAATGGGGGGAAAAATACAGCAACTTCCAACTTAATGACCCATGTACCAATGAGCCTTTACTGCCAGCCACCCAATGTTACTGTGTGTGTCTACAGTCATAAGTACTGATACCAAGGGCAGTGAAAGAGTAAAAAAGGAGTGTCCAGAACATCTAGATGTCTGGGCCTAAAATCATCTGATGTTAATACAGTAACACAGGTTTTCTAAGTTGTTAAAAAGTTCCTTGTGTTAGTTTCCCCCCAAGAGTCCCTCCCTGGCGACCCACTCTTTCATTACCATTAGTTTCAGTGGTTTTAGTAAATGTTATGTTATAAAAGGCATCAGACCATAACAAAAATAAGAGGAAATCAGCCAGATCTTTTTGAGTGACATTATTTTAAGAAAAGCTTGTGTGACAGACTGCTGTGTCTGAAACAACTTGCCCCATCCTTCTGACTTTGAGCAGGAAGCACAGTAGAGACTACTTTACAGATTCAGTGCTAAATTGCAGTTAACTTCTGGATTAACCCCGTCAAACATTCACTGTCATGTTTACTGCTAACTTAACTCCACTATGATGTGCAGCACACCTGCTGCAATATCTCAAGATCAAATCGTCTTACCTTATATATGCACAAGCACTTATTATGATACTGTATAATAAAGTATGACAGTATCATCAATTATTATCACCCACTCACACTTTGTGTATTCACAATGGTAATTTTAATTTGCGTGATAGTGTCAATATGTACTATGTTGTTTTAGCTGGTGTTGCTAATGCAACAGAGGTGTCGACTGAATCAATGACTGTCATAGAAAAACACTAACACTTGTTGTTTGCCAAGATGTGCAAAGCTGACAAGCATGTAATTATCACTAAGCTGGTTTTCACTGTTTGCCACGGTGCAAGATGTGACTATCAGGAGCCAAACTCAGGTAAGACAAACACAACTACTGTACGTCACTGTACGCCAGTGTTTGTCAAAGATCTGGATGCAGTTGTTGCCCTCCATTCTTGAGTAATTTGTAATCTAGAGAAAAATTCACAGTTGAGTTATTATGAAAATTTGTAACATATATAAATAAAGACAAATTAATAAAATTGTATCACATGAATTCTACATAATTAAATCTTCACGGACATTTCCTCAAAGCCAGCAAAGAAGTCAAATTATACGTTAAGCTTCAGTAATCAATGTTTTTATATCAACAGATAAATGAATATAGTTGACTTTGTATACTATAATGCTATGATGCGAAGGGGTCAGAGAATCATTATCCACCTCTATGGAGCGTTTTGTTTTTATCTTCTTCTACTCATTGATTTGATTTAGCTCTTATTAAGCGACATTCAGAATGAAAACAGCCCTGCATTAAAACTAGAGCTGGAACGATTAGTCAATTAATCGAGTTGATTAGTCGATCGACAGAAAATTAATCGGCAACTATTTTATAGTCAAATAATCATTTTAGTCAGTTTTTAACCAAAAATGCTAAAACTTTGCTGGATTTAGCCTCTCAAATGTGATGATTTAATGCTTGTCTTTGTCATACATGGTGGTAAACTGAATATCTTTAGGTTTTGGACAGTTCGACAAAGTGGGAAATTAGAACAGGCATTTTCACTCTTTTCTGACATTTTGTAGACAAAATGATTACATTAGAAAATAATCAGATAAATCGATAATGAAAATAATCGTTAGTTGCAGCCCTAATTAAAACAAGGGGCAAGGGGCTGCATTAATGGGATCCATGAAGTCCAGTTTGATTAACAGATCAATGAGTCTGAAGGCTCATGAGACCACACAACACTGCACAGCAGTTAATAATAGTTAATACAGCTCATTCAAATGAATGAGGTGGCTGTATTTTTTCAGGCAGGGCTAAGAAAAAAAAGGAAAGCCCTAATTTTGTTCCTTTATAACAGGTGCAAAATGTATTAGTACTGAAACACAGCACGAGCAAAGTAGCACAGGAGAGTGGATTCGTATTGAGAACATATCGATGTGATTATCCAGATTTAAGAATTAATGTATTCGTTTAATACAAATGCAGTTTTATATCTGTGATACTGATTACTTCAGAACTGTATTAACTTCAGTCACACCCATAGTTGGCACTGTGGACTTGTACCAGGTGTGTGTGTGTCAATTTAGTGTAAGTGCACATACACGTGTGTGTGCTCTTCTCCTCCTGCAGCTGTTACCTTAGGAGGACACAACAGTATATTTGAATGTGTTGTCAACCTGCCTTAATAAAATGGGCTAAAAGCCACATGTAAAAAGGTACACATGAGAATATCATTTTATTCATTTCTAGGATCCCATAGCAACAGTCACCTCAGTAACCAGCAAGCCCAAGAGCAAGTGGAGGCCGCTGCCTTTGGACACAGTGGTAAGAATATAAAGTCAAACAGCCACACACACACAAATACACACATACGCAGGCTGCAGATGTTTATGGTACTAAATGTATGTAGTTTCTTTCTCAGTACAGTAGGAGGAGTTTTATTTTGTCAGCTTCAGTCTCCTGGGTCATTGTCACTAAACCTCCTCACTGCTTTGTCCCACTCTGAACAGTCTGCTATCTTTATCTTTTCTGTTGTGACCAACAGGAGATGGAGAAACTGGTATCTCGGAAGCTGAGAATAAGTGCCAAAGAGACCATGAAAATTGCAGAAAAACTCTACACCCAAGGGTGAGTGTGTGAGTTCTGAACAGGCAGCAGTTCAGGTCATTTATGTACACACCGCTGTCTGGTTTTTGTTTGCCTACGATGTGGGGAGGACACACAGAAAAGTATTGTCTTGGTCCAACAATATGCTAAATATCCTTCATCACCTTTATCAGTTTATCAACCTGCAATATTTTTAATCTTTCATCTGAACTTTGGAGTCACCTCAAAGCCGTGCTTATTTTTGTACACGAAAAGGCACCATCTGGCAGTGTGGCGTTTTTCAGGACGAGTTTATCAGCAATGTCACATTTGCAAAGTCTTGGTTTGTGCGGTGCCAAGATGACATGTTGTGTGCTTGTTTCTTCTCAGGTTTATCAGCTACCCCCGTACAGAGACAAACATTTTCCCTGCAACCCTGGCTCTTGGTCCCCTGGTGGAGCAGCAGACACAGAGTCAGGACTGGGGGACGTTCGCCCAGCGGGTGCTCGACCAGCCTGGGGGTCCCAATCCGCGACAGGGCAAGCACTCTGACGAAGCCCACCCCCCCATACACCCCACCAAGTTCACCAACACACTACAGGTGGGTCCACAAAAACGCTGCATAATTCATTCATTTGTTTATAACATTTTGCTCATAATTAATCTTAATCTTATGTTTAAAGGTAATTTTCAGCCTTTGGGGACATGTCTAAACAATAATATATTTGTAATGCATGTTAACGTGAGTTTTTGCCACTAAAATGTTCTCATTTTTTTATTTTGAATCATAATAAACATTCATGAAACTGGTAGCATTCTGATAATTAGCAGCATTTATCTTTTTTACCCCCTTGTTTTTGTTTTTTAATTATTGGGCAGTTTGTGAACTTCAGTCAACATTCAGTGTCTCACGGACACAAACGCTGACTGTTTTAAGTAATGATTTTCTGTTTCTTCTGTGTCCAGGGCAATGAAGGTCGTCTGTATGAGTTCATCGTCCGGCACTTCCTGGCTTGTGTATCCCAGGATGCTGTGGGGCAGGAGACTGTGGTGAACATAGACATCGCTAAGGAGAAGTTCTCTGCCTCGGGACTCATGATCATTGCGAGGAACTACCTGGACGTTTACCCGTATGACAGGTGGAGCACCAAGGTGCGTGTGTTTGTTTGTTGGTGCTCATCTAAAGGCTTTGCAAAAAAGGGGGGGAAACTAAATGAAGACAGAGAAATGTGCAGGATATATACAGTAACCTAGTAAACCTGCTTTGTGTATGCCAGGTGATTCCAGTGTATGAACAAGGCACCCAGTTCCAGCCCTCTGCTATTGAGATGGTGGACGGACAGACAAGTCCTCCGCAGCTGCTCACTGAAGCCGACCTCATATCGCTGATGGAGAAGCACGGCATCGGTAAACTTAAAACACACACAGGAGACTGTGTTCTTAATGTGTGTGAGGTCCCAACCACTCACAAATACTTATCTATGAACGTTTTATGAGGAAATATTGCTGAATTTCACAAAAGTTCTTAATTTGTCCGTGTGTTCTATCATAGTATAGATATAGTTTTACAATATCTATATATTGTGATTTAGTAAATCTTACTAAAACTTCTCAACTAAATTTTTCTGGACAATTAAACCGAGGAAACCATTTATGTATAAAATGGAACTGTCTGTATTTGGGGCATTTAGTGAATTAAATACCTGATAAATCAACATATTTCATCATACTGAGCAAAAAAACTGTAAATCCAACATTACCACAAAGCACTTCTGCTCATTGATTTGCAACATTGTCTGAACTTGCCTAATACAACCAGAACCACTAAAGGAAACTTGCCTTGGTAGAAACTGTGTAGAAAAATCTCTACTGGTCCATACATTTCAGTCATATGACAGTACATATGGCCATTATTCAACTGGAACACAGTTTCTGTGGATGGGACTGTGCAAATTGCCAGTTTGACTATGTATGTCCACCTGGATTTTTGTCACATTTTCACACACTGAAAAAAAAAAATTCCCAAAGGACTTCTGTGTGTGTGTGTGTGTGTGTGTGTGATTTTACCTTTTTTGGTGAACTCAGATAAACAGTAAGTAAATAAATTACGCAATAAGTTTTACCTGAAACAAAGTTGACTATAACTAAGTGACCTTTTTGCTGAATGAGCAAACATAGGACTGGTGTTTGTATCTAATGCAAATTGTCCTGTTTGAATTGTGTGCATTACAGGCACAGACGCAACACATGCAGATCACATTGAGACTATAAAGAGTCGCATGTACGTGGGCTTGACAGCTGACCAGAGGTTTCTCCCTGGAGAGCTTGGCATGGGACTGGTGGAGGGTATGTATACACATACTGTACACAGGGTACAATTCGCTGGGGGGATGGTGGGGATTTCCCCCTTCTGTTCTATATATTCCTACCTCTGCTGAGCTATTTTTGTTCCCACTGGGGATAAAAATATCTCCCTCATAGTGATTTTTGCTACTTCACCCATAGACCATATAAATATCTGAAATAAAAATAGGCTGTTTAAAAAAAATCTAAGTAAAGCACTGCAGCATGAGAACAGTCGTTAGTGTAAACAACAATAAAATCAGAAATGGACTTTCACTGTCAGCGCCCGTGCTCGTGTGACAGTAGAGATGACACTGCGTCAAGGCAACGTGATGACGCAGTGAATGGACCAGGGGTCGCCTCCTTCCCTGCTCAGAGATTTATAGAGATGTGTGGTAAAGTGGGGCGACACGCTGAGGATGACCCCTCCACAGGAAAGCGGAAAAACAAAACAGAAGTCCATCATCAAAGCAGACTGTTTTCTTAGTCTGACAAGTAGGCATATACTGTAGCCTATTATTTTTTATAAAGACAGCAAGTTGTGCTGTTGCATGTTGTCTCAATTCTGTCGTTTGCTACACATAGACCTGAAATAAACAGTGATTTGCAAGAATGACATTAAGTGTATTAGCATGTCTGGTTAATAGGTGCTATCCACAGTAGTGAAAGGAGCGTTGGGGGTTGAATTCTGGCATGTTAAATTAGCATTTAACCTTTTGTTTTGTTGTATATGGTCACATCACCTATGTGTCCAGATGAGGAAAGGACAAGGTATGAACATGACATCATATCACTGAGAGTAAAAATATCACACTACTTGATTAATTAAATTGTTTTAAAAAGGATTACACAAGTTCAAGTTTCATAAATGTTTTATTAAAGGTCATAATTATTTAAATCTTACTGTAACAGCTTTAAGAAATAGCCTAATAGACTTCATAGTCTATATAGGCCCACTGTGGCACACAAAGACACACACTGCATACCACAACATGCAGTGGGCTTTAATAGATGTTGATGGTGAAGCTTCCTTCTGTCGTGTTTGTTCAGGTTATAACTCCATGGGCTATGAGATGTCTAAACCAAATCTGCGTGCTGAATTGGAGGCGGACCTCAAGCAGGTATCAGAGGGAAGGAAGGACAAATGGAGCGTGCTGCAGCACCACATCCAGAAGTACAAAACTGTCTTCATTGAGTCTGTCAGGAAGGCAAAGAAGTTAGTCACTCCTTACCTTCTAGCACATTTATGTCTTTCTGACGCACCATCTGTACCCAAATGAGTAGAATTACGTCAATGGATTAGTCACACCTGTCCTGTAATCACTGCAGGCTGCTGGTTGTTGTCACTTAGGTAAGAAGTCATTTTCTATTTTTGCCTCAGGTTAGATGAAGCCTTGTCGCCATATCTGGGTGCAGCCCAGGAGATCACTGAAGCAGAGCAGCAGGACATGGAGATCCCGCTGCCAGTCAGAAAGTGCCCGAACTGCGGGCGGGACATGGTGCTGAAGAAGAAGAGAGAGGGAAACAGGTGAGACTAGACAAAGGAAAAGAGCTTAAAACTATAGCATCACAAGAAAACTAATGATGTGTTCTTTCTGATATCGTATTGAGCATAGATGTTGTCTGCCATCCAGCACTTTAAAATTTACTCCGCATTTCTTGTATGTTTATCTCCTCATCCGCCCCCACAAAGGAGCACAGATGTTTCCTTTCGTCACACTTTAAAGGACCAAAGGCTGTATTTGTTTTAACTATGAATCAACTGCACATTTTCCAAAGCAGGCCATTAATTTTTTGTTTGATTTTCTATTTTGGTAGCATGTCATGAAATTTCCTTAGAAGGGTAATCCATCAAGGTGAACATTTAGAAACTTTATTTGTTATTGTCAAAGTAATTATTGTATAGTAATGCAGTTGCACTTGTTCAAGTGTGTTCTTTTTTTATTCGCCCATGTTTTCTGATTGTCTGCCTTTTGTTTTACTTTCTAACAACATATTCCTCCTTGCTGTCCTCTACCTGTCCTCCCCCGTCTGTGTCTCTGTCCCCCTGCAGTAAGTTCCTGTCCTGTGTGGGCTACCCAGCCTGTAAGACAGCAGTGTGGTTCCCCGATACAGTGCTGGAGGTCAACAGAGATGACAGCATTTGTCCCACCTGTCAGCCGCGCCCTGTTCACATGTGAGTAATTTTTTTATACTGGACTGTTTTATTGGTTAATTCACAAAGCTGTACACTGTGTAAATACACACTGGAAACCATTTAAATTGTCTAAAATTAAAGGTATCCTATGCAGGATTTGTTAGTTGGTATTTGTAAACACACAGCATTCAAAGTTGGCCCCTCCTCCCCTCCTCAACACCAGAGTGAGTGAGTGAGTGAGTGAGTGAGTGAGTGAGTGAGTGAGTGAGTGAGAGAGAGAGAGAGAGAGAGAGAGAGAGAGAGAGAGAGAGAGAGAGAGAGAGAGAGAGAGAGAGAGAGAGAGAGAGAGAGAGAGAGAGAGAGAGAGAGAGAGAGAGAGAGAGAGAGAGAGAGAGAGAGAGAGAGAGAGAGAAGCAGTGGTTGAGCGAGCTAGACAGTGAATGAAGAGAGCGAGTGGCACTGGTGAGAACAAAGCTGTGAATCAGATAAATAAAATGTTATTTTCTGATTGTTTCATGGCAGTTACATTCTAAAGCACAAATAAACACACCCACACCTCCACACAACCCTGCAGGAAGGTGCCGCATTGCTGGATTTTGTGTGAATGCAGAACTTCATCTTGTCTGCTGTGGCCTCTCTGCTCTGTGTGTGTAGCTCAGCCCCACCCTCGGTCAAGCAACAGAACTGCAGCTCTTTATACATCCATGACAGAGAGCAGAGCAGAGCAGAGGAGAGAGACGGAGACAGCGATGTAATCTGGTCACTATCCCACGTGTCCCAACCTCACACCCTGCACGCTGTTATTGGTTGGGAGCTACACACCTACTGCCCAAAGATTGATGCCCAGAAACGTCCCGAACATAGCAAAATGAGAAAATACAGGCAGAGGGCAGGATCTCTGCGGATAAATACACCACCGCTCACTTCTAGTGGGTCATAAGTGATGATTTCGATCATACTTTTGTATGAGTCTTAGGAAGATCCTGCATAGTATACCTTTTAAACTTTTATCAGATCAAGGTTAGTTTAGACTCTAACAATGATGATTATCTTCTATCTGGGCTTAAGCATTAGAATCTTTAGCCACGCTATCAATGAGGTGCTAATGATGGCTTGGATGGATTGACAGTAGATTTGGTGGAGTCAGTCATGCCCCCCACGGGATGAATGGCATTCCCATCAGCTTCTGCTGTACTTTATTAACATTGTCATTGTGAACATGCTGACGTTAGCATTTAGCTCAAAGCACCACTGTGCCCGAAGGTGTCAGTATTCTCAAAAAGATCTAGTGCAGTGGGTGTGCTTGTCTCTTTCAGAAATCTACCAAAATTGTGAGACAGATCTGCCCACATTAGATGTGTCCCATATTGGACACATCTAAGTGGGCGGGGTTTCGGGCGTTTTTTGACCATCTGACAAACACTTAATTTGAACCATACTGACACCTTAAATACAGCATCACAGAGCTGCTAGCGTGACTGTAAACTCTTAGTCTTCTTTAATGTGTCTCTAAATTGATGGAGTACCCCTTTAAGCAAACAACCAGGCAGATGGTTGAGAAATAAAAGATTAGTAGTTTAGGATAACAATTGATGGCGTGTCCTGATAAGCGAATGGTTTAGGCACATACCACACAACAGAAATGTTGTTCAATGTCATACCGTCAGTACTTTCGTCTACCTCTATGCTGTCTGCTGTCTAAAGGTGAAAAAAGTACTTCTTTAATCTATTTTATAAATGCTTTTTGTGAGAGATCCTTTAGTCCAGATAATTTCCTCTCAGCACAACTCACCTACAGGTCGACACATATTAAACTTTGGAAAACATTTTTCTTTTCACTTCAATGCCAAGTACATCATTTTGCCATGAACACACTGCATACATTTCTTTATTATTTAGAAGTGTGTGTGGGAGCTCAGAGTCTAGGTGCTTTCAGGTGTGGAAGATGAACTTCACTCTAACAAACACAGATGAGGCTCTAAGTGGCTTCACCAGTGCGAGAAACTTGTCAAAATTCTTGTTTACACAAGTGGGCGTTAACCCCTTAAGCACGTGCCTCAGCTCAGTCCAGATATAGGGCACGCTTGCAAGCAGCAAGCCAAAGTGCTTCACAACAGCATCTGTTACCATAGCAACCAATCTCAAAGTTGAACTACAGCACTTACTCTAAAACAATATCAGTGTTTTTTTTTTAAATCAGATTTCATCCAGCAGTTTCAGCGTGTTGGATAACTTCAGATGCTGTTTACAGCAGATCTGTGCAGTAATAACCTGTTTCCTAGCGCTGCCGCCTCGCTGGTCGCCACGGCAACTTGCTGTACCATCCCGACTTTTGTTTTACAGACACAAATTGAAAAGCAGGTTCCTTCAACCACTTTTTGATGGACTGTTTTTACAGTACAAAAACACAGTATCAACACATTTTTACATTTCAGCAAATCCACATATTCAACTATTCCTGCTGTTTTGATAGATTCATTCTTAACATACCAGGCTGAGAGACAGAATATGCAAATAAATGTGTTGACATAAAAGCCTCCTGAAAACCCTTTTTTTGTGGTCATTTAGATTTTTTTGTTTGTTTGTAAAGACATTTTAGAAAAGGATTGAACATTTGAACAAGACAAATAAGCTTGTAAAAACATTATATCCTAAACTCATCGTTGTCTTTTTGTTTGACCATCATCATCATTAACTTAGCTTTCTCTTGTGCTGCACCACACAGGATCTCAACTGCTGCCTCAGTTCAGATATATTTTAGTTATTTATGTGGATTTGGCATGTCATTACATTTTATTTTAAGATGTAACTATAAATAGATAAATTCCCTCTTTGCATGTGCAAGGATCACCAATTTACTTTAACTAAGGAAGGGTGAAGCTGATTATTTTAACATTCTGTTCTTATTATTTGATACCAAAACATTCAAACCCTCTCTTCAATTAAATGTTTGTGGTCAAGTGCAACAGTGACTGACATGATGTAACTGCCAAGCTTGTTACATCATTTTAGCTTAAATAAGACCCTGAATGGCTCTCTCCAAGTTTGGTTTTCTTTTTAATGGTTTATCATTACTGCTGACATTTGTCTCCCAACAGACAAATTCATGACTGATATTTAAATATCCCCTCTAGACATGTTTTCAGATATATAAAAAATACTCACCTCATTAAAATCCTTAAAGTGACATCTCCGTCTCGCTCACCGAAAATTCAGAATTTACAAATGTGTAAATGTGTGAAATGTTTCATTTCAAAAGTTAAACTACTGGACACAAGATGTCTCCTTCTTCACTGTAAAGTCCGTTCTCAGTGTCCACTGGAGGCTTCAAGTTTCTACATCAAACTGTAAATTGGATACTGGACCACAATTGGCTCCAAACTATTTGTGATGTCACAAATCATGATTGTAGGTCTTGTAGGTCACACAGATTTTCGGTGACGACAGAGAAACTTTCTGTCTCCAGCAGATGAATGTAAAAACAGCCTTCAAACTAGGAGGTAACTACCACAGCTTGAAGCCGTACCCTGAAGAGCAGTCCCACCGATGGCTGCTAGATGCTGGCACCAAAGTACCCTGCTTCCAACTAACTCTCATTTTTAAATTATGATCTCAATCGCTGAATGGGGTCCTCTAATAAGTGTGCTGGTGGTCGTTTTGGAAATTATTGCTCTGTTAATAAGATTTGAAGACTTATAGTAGCTTTGATGTCAAACTCTCAGCTCAGTTCATTGCATATCTGGGGTGTATCCTGAGGCGGACTTACTGAAGTTTGTCTCCTGTGTGTCCTACTTACTTCAGGTTAAAGTTCAAGTTCCGCAGGGGCAGCCTCCCTCCCATGATGCCTTTAGAATTTGTTGGCTGCATCGGTGGATGCGACGAGACACTCAGAGAGGTGCTGGACCTGAAATACCTCCGAGCAGGGGGAGGGGGAGGAGGTGGACAAGTGGGAGGAAGGGGAGGCGGGGGAGGAGGGGGAGGAGGAGGAGGAGGAGGAGGAGAGGACCCTCGCCCACCAGCTCCAAGACCCCCCAGACCAGAGCTACCCAGAGCCCCAAGATCAAATCCTCGACCTTCCCTTCCACCTCCTGTCCCTTCCTGGGCCCCGCAGCAATGGCCTCCACCAGGTGGTGGCGGCGGCATCAGTGCAGACACCAACAGTGATGTCATTGTGTGTAACTGTGGTCAGGATGCGCTCCTCCTGACTGTGCGCAAAGATGGTCCCAACCAAGGGCGTCAGTTCTACAAGTGCAACGCCGGGAACTGCAACTTCTTTCTGTGGGCGGATCAGCCAAGTCAGCAGGGACCACCGCAGAGTCGAGGACCTCCGCTGCCACCACCAAGGACCTCCCAGCCTCCGAGGCCTTCACTGGGGTTCAGGAACCCCCCCGCAGGAGGCTGGGGGCAGGTAGGGCCTGCAGGAGCACACGGGGACCAGACGATGTGTAACTGTAATGAGGCAGCAGTGACACGCACGGTGCAAAAGGACGGTCCAAACAAGGGCCGAATGTTTCACACCTGCGGGAAGCCGAGAGATCAGCAGTGTGGCTTCTTCCAGTGGGCTGACGAGAATGTACCGCCACCAGGTAAGGCTCACACATGCACACACAAACACTTCTATTTAAATGCGCTAATTGTTTTTACCCTGAGGCCTGAAATGAATATCCTTTGAATGAGTAGCTATGCTAGTAGCAGGAATGTCAGTGTCAGTCAGTCCATCACTCTGCTCCAGACTGAAGTATATCAACTATTAGAGGGCTTGAACACACACATTCATGTCCCCCTCAGGATGAATTGTAATAACTTTGGTGATGCCCTCGATGTTCATCTGGCGCCATAAACAGGACAAAATTTCACTTCGTCCAATACTTTAGTTTTGCAGATATTTGGTCATAAAGTAATGACATTCCCATCAGCCTCCTCAGCTGTTCTTTGTGTTTAGGGCTAATTAGCAAATATTAGTATGCAAAGAGGCTCAACTAAGATGGTCAACCTGTTTAAGATCAGCATGTTCACATGCTCTCATTAGTATTTACTTCAAAGCACAATGTACACCCTCACAGAGCTGCTAACATGGCTGTTGACAACATGATCCATGCAAATATGCAGATGTAAATTGCAACGCTTTGCCCAGCTGGCACAAATGGTAGACCCCAGTAAACATGGATGGAGGGGATTAATCTCAGTCCTCAAGAAGTCAATATAGGCTAGTTAGAGCCAAACAGAGCATTTCCATGAATAGGGTAGTAAACAAACGTGGAGTGTGTGGAGAAACATGTACTGCTGGACTTACTACACAGAAAAAAGAAAATACAGAACATGCAATGTGCCACCTGTGAATCGCTCAAGCAGGAAGGACAGAGAATTCCTGTCTGAATGAGTGAATGAATGAGGTGACAAAGTTCAGCAGGAGCTTTGTTTAACTGGTCAGCCCGAATGAAAGGGGGCAGCTTTCTCTTGTTAACTGCAGCTCACGAATTGTTAGGTGTCACTCCAGAATACGGCGACATGTGGCATCAATCTCGTGTAGCTCGAAGCATGTGCATTTGTGCGGTTGTGTGTAGCATATTTGGGACCTTAGTCTTGTTACTAAGTGAAACATTTCTCTTTAAACAGGAACCAGCTGCCTCAAGTTAAAAAGGGCTACTCTGACTGTATTAAAAATAGATCAGTGAAACACCTTGGTTGCATAAAGGAGTATAATCACCTTTCAAATCACAAAATTAGTGTGTTTCAGAAAAGTTCGACACAAAAGACTTTAACATTTTCAGAGCACATTGGTTGAGTTGTGTGGCACGAATTAAAACACTTTGCTGTCTCTGCATTATAAACATACTCTGTTTCACGTTAAAGGGAAGAACATTCATCAGTACATACAACACATACACTATAGACAGACATTTGTAGTCTATTTCATTTATTTCTCACTGTTCAGTGTTTGGCTGCCATAATCTGGCTTCTTGTATTCTTTGTGAAACACATGTTTATTGCGTACATGCAAAGCAGAAAAGATGTACGGCACACTCAGATCAAACACGAGCGATTCTTCTCACCTACGTCCTTACTTAATGATAAAGAAAAGCTGTCACGACTCACAAACACTCCCACTGAGACCTTGAGGCTTCAACTTACCAGACTGACAAGGTGCCTGCAGCACACAGAAAAGTCTTTATGTTTTTTATTCAGCGGCATCTAACCACCTTATGTGGGGTTTGACCTCTGTTCCCTTGTGTCAGGTGGTGTTGGTGGTGCATTTAATGGCGGTGGAGACGGAGGGAAGAGGGGAAGGAAGATAATGGGAGACGCCGCCGCTAACAAACCCCCTGCTGCTAAGAAACCACGTACCTGCGGCATCTGCCACTTACCAGGACACACCCGAGTCACCTGCCCCCAGCGGTGACAAGCTGACGGGTTAGAGCGTGTAATCACATTTTTTTTCCAGGAACTCCAATTATAAGTACCGTAGAATCTTATCCAGATCTTGTTTCCTTTCTGGGAAGAAACAACTTTGAGTCATATAATAACTTATTAAAAGCTCCAAACAAAATAAGAAACTGCATTTGCCAGTAACATTTGTGCATCACATTGCCGACTCTGTAATAAAGACGAGGAATGTCTAAGACATTTTTTTTTGTCTCAGGTCAGTTATAAACTAGAAGTTTTCTTTCTGTTTTTCATCCAGCTCTGATTTCTCAGATCTGCCATGTGCTTGTTTAGGAATTTCTGGCCACTGGGAGAAAAGTCAGGGGTCATTTTTGGGGGTCCAGTTAACCTTTTATTTTTGTTTAGTCCTAAAAGATGCCGGACAGGTTACGTCCTAGAATCCTTAAAGAAATGATTCAACATTTTGGGAAAAATCCGCTTATTTGCTTTATTGTGAAATTGATACCACTCACATCTGTACCATAAATATGTAGTGTGTCTAACTCTGCAAGAAAGCAAATAAGCATATTTCCCAAAATGTTAAGATATACTTTTAAAGCTTAGTGCATAAGCAGACCATACGTTTTAAACTGATTGTCTGAACTTTCTCGCTGCCTGAAGAAAACGCTCCGAGTACAATAGGAGTACTCTGAGGAGTTGAACTGCTTTGAAAACTTGTGGGTGTTTGTAGTCGCTGTAACCTGAAGGTAGTGAAGAGTTAATAGGAAATTTGCTCAGCTGGCCTTGGATTCCATTAATCCCTTGTCTGTTTTGTTTTCGCTGTATTCATGATCCTAACAGCTTGAGTGAGAGCAGCTGGAGGAACAGAAGCAGTGCTGGATTTAATGGGAGAAATGTGTATTTTAAAATAAAACTTATTTGCACACTGTTAATTAATAATTAATGGTGTAGTATTAATGTGCTGACTGTTGGTTTTCATTATTTTCATCATCACCTTTAACAGTATTTTAAATTTGTTGATTTGTTGGGGCGCTTGTTGCTGTTGAAACAAACAGCAAACTCTGTTTTTACATTGTAAATATAATAAGATAACTAACTGTTGGTTTCTCTCTTGGTAGTCTGTCAGTACCAAAGATTTCTATTTTAATATTGATGAAAGCTAATAAACTTGAATGTACTGTAACCTCCCTTTGTTATTAATATCTTTACAGTCATGGGAGCTGGACAATAACAGGCTGATGTTATGAGTTTTGGTTTTGGCAGGAGTTTTTCTTTTTTTTTTTTTCTTTTTTCTTTTTTTTCCTTCTCTTGGTCAAACTAATTTTTCAGTCAGTTCAGATTTCAGTCAGCTAAACTAAGGAAAAAACCCAAACTCAGAATGTCTTTCTTGCTACTGTGCATAATACATGAATAGAAACTTTTATCCCCGATGCATTCTGTTAAAAGGTATTCAGATTAAAATAACTTACACAACATTACATTGTTGTTTAATAAGCAAAAGAGAAAGTAAAATGAGCAAAAGTGAAAGTGAAAAAGTGAAGTGTTTATATGATCACGTAAGCACAGTACTTTGATACATATGTAGAGGTCATAACAATACTCCATTACATGTTAAAGTCCTGTAGGGCTGCAACTATCGATTATTACCATTATTGATTAAATATGCAGATGATTTTTTCAAGTAATCAATTTATCAATATGTCTATAAAAATGTCCATCACATTTCCTCTATGTCCAAGGTGATGTCATCAAATGTATTATTTTGTCTGACCAACAGTTCAAAACCCAAAAAAGTTTCAGCTTACACTGATATAAACCAAAGAAAAGCAACAAATCTTCACACCTGAGAAGCTGGAACAAGAGAATGTTTTGCATTTTTTTCTAAAAAACCACTTAATCAATGAAGCAATTAATCAATTATCAAAACAGATGCTGATTAATTTTCTGGCATTGTTCGACTAAACGTTGCAGAACTTAAGTCCAACATTCAAAATATGAGGTAAAAATACAAAAGTATTATTAGAAAAATACATTTTAAGTATCAAAAGTTACTAGTTTTGCAGAAAAATGTCTCTTGTTGTGTTATTGTACATTATATTGGTGGATTATTGTTACTGATGCATTAATGAGTAAATAGCAGTTTACTGCTGGAGTGCAACTAATTTCAACTACTGTAGTTTATAACAAATATTTTATATGATGACACGTTTTGTAGCTTATGTAAAATTATGCAAAGTCACTTGTAATTATAGCTGTGAGATAAATGTAGAGGAGTAAAAAGTGCAATATTTCCTTCTGAAATGTTGTGCAGTCTGAGTTTAAAGTAGCATAAAATAGAAATACTCTAGCAAAATATAAGTACATCAAAACTGCATTTGCGTAAAAGCACTTGGTAACTTTCCATCACTGATCCTGACTGTTTTCACTGCAGAAATGCACACTTTATGTGTCTAACTGTTACCAAATGTTGAATGTTAATAGGTCTGTTTTCACGAAATATACTTAAAGAACTATTTCAGACTTTGTATTTCTCAGCAGGAATCTAACAATGAAATGGTTTATGTTCCCAGAAATGCCTGAGTTCACAGGCACAGAGGTGAACAAAGTGCAAGCCCGGGGGGAAAGAAGGATAACTTATACAAAGAGAGGGAAAAAAACCCCAGAAACGCATGGATTCCCGGTATGAGGCAGTAAGTTACCGAAATGTTTTTTTCCTCTTGATATTCCAGGGAAGTAGTGCCGATCTTCTTACTGGCACGTTTGGTGACTCATACATGAGTCATAACATGTGGGTGTGAGTGAGCGCCGTGTTGTTTTGCCGCTCCATCCTCAGCTCCCAGCTCCGCCACGGTAGTATCCGGGCAGATAACAAGTCATGTGATTGCCGTGTGTCTTTTCTGAATTGCAGCGATAACCTCCTCCTTACGGGAAAAGCGCTGTATGCTATTTACCCCGCATTATCTTTTAGACTCATTCCTGTCACATACCGTAACGCTGGTCCCTGTCGGAGTATTATAGGTGTACTGTAAAGGATCAAAACACCATAAAGCTCGATGAGATCAGCACAAGTCCTGATAGAAAGAACAGGAGCTGTATGAACACTATCATGCAGGATCACTGTGCAAACTCAATACTGATGATCATAATAACCTCAGTGAAGATAAACAGCACAATGCACAAAAAGATCACTATAAACTCACCGCAGACTGAAGTCTTGTAGGAGTATTTAAGGAGTATTATAGCAGTAATTTAAAGGAGCAATCCACTCAGGGGCGGACGATACCATCAGGCAAGGTATGCAACTGCCTGGGGACCCCAACTAAAAGGGCCCCCCCTCCTGAAATAACTTAAAAAAGGCCCCCCAAGCACTTAACAAAATGCAGGATCTTTATGTTTACAGTATTTTTATTGTGCAGTATTAATAGTTTTTCTTAAGAACGACATTTTGAGTACTTCTACCGCTGCCAATACCAACATTGCCCCTGATTCCACTGATTTTACACATGAAGTTCAGATTTAGGAGTAGCCTGCTGCTCAGCCTGTGAAGACAGTTGTATAAACTCCCGTAGCTCTGCGGTAGCTTTGTCAAGTGTGACACAGAAACCCTGATGATGTCATAGTGATGTCATCAGGGTTATGTCGGTTTGCGCTTGAGACAGAATTAATAGCAGAAAGCCGCAGTTACAAACTGTAGGTGTGGAGACCTGCAGTCAGGATACCTCAGTCTCTGCTGCTTTGATTTTGACCCTTCTTTTTAAAATCTGTCTCTCATAAGATTCAAAATTCAATAACTTTATTGTCCCTAAAGAGCGATTGTTTGCGCAGCCACACAGGAAACATAGCACAAAACAAAGACAACCCAAACATGTGAATGCATGAAAAGATTTTAAAAAAAACAAAAACAAAAAAAACATACTGAAAGTCAAAACAGTCCAAAAACAAAATGCAGGAAATTAATGTAAATGTATTTAGAATACCTTTTGCTGTCTGAATTTACCAGAGTAATAGAGTAGCGGAGGGTAATATACAATAAGTCTAATAGCTTTATGGAAGTGACTGAATCACTTGAGAGTGCCCCTTTAAGAGATGCAAACACCAGTGAGGTCGCTAAATACAGACACTGTAAGGCTTTATTTTAGGAATATTGCAACACCACATGAGAAGAAGCATGATGATTTAAGTAAGAGCTTAAACGATCAACTGAAAATGAATCAGCAACTCCTTTGATAATCAATCGTTTTCCAGCTATTTATTTAAGCAAAACAGCAGAAGAAATCAGCTGATTGCAGCTTCCCACTTCAATTAAATGTCCAGTTTCATTGATAAAGGAAGATTTTGTAAGCTTAGGACAGAGCCAGGCTAGCTGTTTCCACCTGTTTCCAATCTTTGTGCTAAGCTAAGCTAACTGGCTGTGGCCTCATATTTAATATAGAGATATGAGAGTGGTATAAATATTCTGACAGAAAGCAAATAAACATATTTCCCAAAATGTCAATTTTTTTCTTTAAAGAGCTCAATCACCGTACCATGACTGTGGATTACATTTCACTGTGATTGTACCTTAAATGATTACATATGACAAACTTGATTGATCGATTGAGATGCTACATATCACTATAAAAATATCATTGGAATATTAAAGGAATTTCTAGTGTGTTTCTACACACTCAAAAGTGAGAGGTCAAAGGTCGTATTTGGGTCGGTAGGGGTGGATCACTGTTCAGCCCTGAGCTGCTTATCAACTCTTCCTGCTGTCTCATCATCATCCAGCTTTTCAGTGGTTCCCGTAGAAACAGTTGCCATGACACCCAATGCCCGTAAGTGATGCAAGTCTTCCAGGTGCAGAGAGACCGTGGACTGTAGACCATGTGTGGGGAATGTGTGTGTGTGTGTGTGTGTGTGTGTGTGTATAGTTACAGCGAGTTTTACTGTAAACTGATCCACACCAGGCTTCGTGAAAGATAATAGGAATCTGGCTCTGGGCCTTTTTTCCACCGTAGTCACTCTACCTTCATGAGCTGTTCCCACCTGAGGGCTGGGAGTGTAGACATGCAGGTAAAAAGTTAAGTAAGAGTGTTTGTGATCACAACGATAAACACAAGACTTGGATTTTAAGAATCATCCATCTGTAAAAATAAATGTGGGCTTCAACATATCAGCAGTCATTACTGAGATCTTTAACTGTGTCGTTATACCTACTCAACCTCATCTCCGGCTGTCCTCACTGCAGATAGGTTGCTTTGCATTCAGGATGTAAGATTAAGACTTTCAGTGTTTAGCTGTTTAGTTCCATATTTGGATCAAACACGGCTGGAGGGGTGAACATTTCCACAAGAGAGCGAAGCAAGGCTTTCATTTCCATTGCAGATTCTGATCTTTCCTGGCTTTACTAATGTTACATAAAAATACATGAGCTTACACTATGTTTCATGCTCAGGCTGGATTTCAGTTTCTCACCGCACAACCTCATTTAGCTGCATTTCACCTGTGAAATCATAGTAAGTCATATTTTGAAGCTATGGTTGGACTGAAATTTTCTGTTTATTAATGGCTTAAAGCAATAGTTTAGGGAAATACATTTACAGGCTTTCTGGTGTAGAGTTAGATGATACGATTGATACCACTCTCATATGTATGCAATAAATATAAAGCTACAGCCAGGAGACGGTTAGCTTATCTTAGCATAAAGACTGGAAATGGGGAAACAGCTAGCCTGGCGCCATCCAAAGCTAACAAAATCCAACTACCAGCACCTCTAAAGGTCACTAATTATACATTAATCCATACAAAAACCAAAGCGTAAAAATGACAATTCAAGGGGTTGTGTGTCAAGCTATTTCTTGGATAGGACCAGTGATGTCCTGGCAGGTTGCGTGGTAACTGCTCCCTGCCAAGAAATAGTCTAGTGCATAAGCTGTAAAACAGCAAGTTATAGTTTTTACACTTCAGGTTTTGTACAAATTAAACAAATGAAATTTAACAGGTTAATTAGTGAGCTTTAAAGGTGCTGGTAGGCTAATTTTGTTACCTTTGGACAGAACCAGACTAGTTGTTTTCCCCTGTCTCCAGCCTTTATGCTAAGCTAAGCTAACCAGCTTCTGGCTGTAGCTTTTTATTTACTGTACAGACATTAGAGCGGTATCAATTTTATCATCTAACTCCACCAGAAAGCAAACAAGCGTATTTCCCAAGATGTCGAACTATTTCTTTAAAGTAGGAAGAATATAAGTAAAAGTTTTAAAAATAATTAAATAAACATAAAGTCATGCCACTTTGGACTCAACTTAAAAAAAAAGGTTTTTAAAGTTTAGCCCAAAAATGAAAATAAGCATTAACTAAGTTGAAGTCTTTGCTTCTTTATTGGAACTAGAACAATATTTTAAATGTAGAGATTTTTGTAAAATCACTAAAAAAATGCAGCAGTGTTTGTTGTTTTTAACAAACCTTTGAAATTTCCACTCTCAGCCTCAACTTTAGTTTCACAACAACCTTGTCCTTTAATCCCTCCTCTGTCCCTCTTCTGCACTCTGCTCCAATTTGCGTGCGCGGCCCCGCGAGCGCGGGCACGCTCTGGGGGCTCGGCCCTACGCAATGGAAAGGGGGCGCGCCCGACTTAAAGCAGCGCGTTGTGTCCAGTGTTGATGTGTCGCAGATTTTAAAAAGTGAGAGAGGCAGGCAGCTGGAGTTTGGTGAGAGGGAAGCGCAGAGGCACAACGCACAAAACAAGTGCTCACACCGGGAGCGAGCGGCTGCAGTGACACTTGTCACAGTTTTTTTCCCTCCTCCTCCTCTTTAACTATTTTTATTTCAGCACTTCGAAAAGCAGCAGAGACCCAGTTTGTTTTCTGTTTTGGAGCGTGTGGAGCAGCGCGCGGCGATGGAGCTGTCATCAATAGGAGACCAAGTGTTTGCAGTGGAGTCAATAACAAAGAAGAGAGTCAGAAAGGTAAGCAGGACAACAACTAATACACTTCATGTAACTTACATAACTTATTTTCGCTGTGCTTTTTAGCCTAATAGAGCAGTGTTCATGGAAACATCTAGAACAAAACTAGGCTACGCAGTCTCCCCACAGTTTACGCAAAAGAGATAAAAGACTCATCTGTTGTTTTATGTAGCTGCGCCAAAGTTTAACATTGTTTCAGCGCTCGGGTCGCATCCTGTAACCTTCCTGTGCAGCGGCTGAGATGCTGCAGCATGAACGTGTTTTGAAGGAGCCTACGCAGCTGTAGTAAAAATGTGAAAGGGGGTGTGTATCCTGAAAACGGGTATACGGCCAGTGTGCAGGGGAGCTACGCAGTTTATTTCGTTTACGCCAGCGAGGGGAGCAGCAGCGGCGGAGTATGTGGGTGAAACTGCTGCGTAATGTGACTGCTGCGTGATGGTGACACGCGATACGGTGGAGGAGATGTTGTGGACTGACGCGCTCACGCTTTTAACGCAGAGTACAGGGGCAGATTGTATTTAACGCAGCATGCCCCGTGTTTATATACGCGCATACTATTCCGTAAATAAATGAAAAGTGTAGTGCGACATCGCCTCCATGGAGTAGTATTGTAAAGTTTATGTAATATAATAGCAATACTATACGCTGCGTTTGATGTTTTCGTCCACCATCGGACATTGAAGCATCAGAGGAGTAATACAGTTATTTTTCAATCGGGATGACTGTGATAATTGTTTCAGCGTTGCTCAGGAGGTGAGACTTGAACGTTGCGCAACACCCAAGTTGTTTACATGTTCCCGTGGCCCCACCTATCTAAACCGCCGGTGTAATGCTCCTGACAGAGCCCGTGCATTGTCGAACCGGCCCGTGTAGCCATGTGCGGTCACGTCACCGCGATGTGGAGAGAGAAAAGCTGCTGTTTTGGAGGCCACCCAGCCCCGCTGTCATTGACGTCATCCCCCAGAAAAACACCATTTGAAAGGGAGAAAAATGTCCATGACCCTCCCTCCTTCCACACCTTAAAGTTACAGTCGTCCTTTTTCTCTGTGTGCAGCAGCAGCAACAGCAGCAGCAGCAGCTTGCTTCTGCATCGCACTGGACCGGATTAGAAGTGCAGGTTGTGTGAATGTGTTCAACTCTATGCTGCATCTCCTCTAAACGTGTCCCCCCTTCCTCTCCTCTCTCTTCTCTCAGGGTAATGTGGAGTATCTACTGAAATGGCAGGGATGGCCCCCAAAGTGAGTAAGCCTTGAGTCATCAACCAGTGACCTCATCCTTTCAATATAAACCCAGTGGCCTTTCCAAAATATGCTTCTTGGTATCCAAGCTCCATGTCTGCGTGGATAAATAGCTAGAAAGAAAGAACGAAATATTTGAATGTATGTGTGTTTGTGTTGGCAGGTACAGTACTTGGGAACCAGAGGACAATATTTTGGACCCTCGCCTGGTCCTGGCCTACGAAGAGAAGTGAGTAATCATAGAAGACTTTTTGAATGCTTGCAAAACACTATTTTCTTCTTTTTGTTGTTTCTCACTGTCTGTTTCTATTTTTCTCTGTCTGTGTTTCTACCTCTTTCCCAGTCAGGAGAAGGTCAGAGCTCTGGCCTATCGCAGGAAAGGACTCAGACCCAGGAGGCTCGTCCTGCGGGTAGCGACACTTTCCTTTCTTTTTGGCTTACAACTCTTCACTAGCCCTTACTGCACAGCGCAGAGTTTGTAAACACAGTTTCACCTTTAGCCAGGTCATGATTGATGGATTGGTTAAAAATTTTGAGCATCTCAAAAAAAGACCTCAGACAGGTACGCTTTGAGTTGAGCAATTAAAAAAATTAGTGCACCATTGTCACATATATTGTGATAAATTAAAGGGGTACTCCATCAATTTAATTGTACACTTCCATAAAGTTGCGTGACTCACAAAAGACAGATTAAAACAAGAATGGTTCAAATCTAAGCAGCAGAGGCTGAGATATCCTGACTTTAAGTGTCTAGTACGAGTCAAGCTCCAAAAACACTGGATACTACAATTTCATAATTCAAATCAATAGCACCTTTTCAGTTTCAATCCAAGCTGAGATAACCCTGATGACATCACTATGACATCATCTGGTGGGGGGGGGGGGTTACTTTGGAAAGCTCCCTGTAAATATGAGTATTTATGTGTAAACTTGGTGGAATGCCCCTTTAATTACAGCAATATATTACCAGTGTTTCCCCTATAATTGTACAGGCCAGCGAGAACCCCCGCCAGGCCAAAAACTTTTTTTTTTTTATGCCAAAAATAACACAAAATATCCATTCTTTTGGAAATCAACAGCGTTTGGGGGGGCTCTGTGTACCACTGTTGTGAAATGTGAGTCAACCTCTGTCTCGTTGCCCGGGAAACTCTTGGTAGCGTAGCTCCGTTAAGGAATAGGGCAGTGCGTAATATGTGTGTGTAGCGAGTGTAAGAGAGTGAGCAGCAGAAAAGTGACGGCGAATGTGAGCGGAGGAAAAGGTTAGCAGGAAGTTGTCAGTCTGGCAGTAAATGTACAGTACAGACTACAGTGTGTCAGTTAATAAATGACAACTTTTCAAGACAAAGAAAAGTCACTGTCTGTTAACCCAACAATGGGTTAGCGTACTCTGACGACGCTCACTTATGGTGGACTGTCCTTTAAGGGGGACCAGTTAATCTTATTTAAGTGTCAGTCTCATCCACTCCTAAACAGAGAAATGAGTCTAATGAGTTTTGCTCAGCGCACCCCCCCACCACCCCAAAGCAGTCAACCTAGGGGAAACAGAAAATAAAAGGAAAAACTCCCCCTAAAACACTGACTCATTGTTTAATAACAGCAGTTAGTGTTTCACTTTCTGTTATCCTTCTGGGCACGTTTCGTGGTTTGGTGACTGTCCGACCGTCACGTTGAGCAACAAAAGTTTCAATAACTAAAGACAACTGAAAGGACATGTTGTTTTCTTGAGTGAAGGGTGTGGCGTAACGGACACTTTGCTTTTCTTTTCATTACTGCCGTTGTTCTCTCCAAAAGAGGTCACACACCAGTTTTGGAGTTTGATAAAAGAAATTCGGCGAAATTTCAAACTTAGACAAGGCAAGTTACGATAAATGGGGTTCAAATGGGGTATTTCAGAATTTCAAAAAGTAGGGTATTACTTTTAACAGATAAGGCAGCTGATATTCTGTATTTTTGTTATTGTCAACCAATTTCTTGAAAAGACCAAAGCCAACAATGTGTTAGTCTGTTTCTTCGTGACTCTTTCTCCTCTGCTGTCCCAGAGGCACTTGGCTCCAAGCCCGTTAGTTCTCAGTGAAGATGTAAATCTTAAAAAATGGCTCAAAAATATATTTTTTCTTTTTTAAAAAAATGGCTAATTATTTCCTTAAACAGCGGGCACTGTAGTTTATATCAACATTTTATTGAACAGGAGTAAGGTCGTACTCACACCAAATCAGGTGTTGCAGCACTCAGCCGCAGGCTTGAGCGGAGGGGTGTGGGGTTGTGGGCGTGTTTGTGCTCTAAAACGTGACCGCTGTGAAACAATTAGAAAATAACGTTTCATTGATCTGATTCACTGGCTTTCTCGCTACCAGCGCTCCCTCTCTTCATTCACTCTCTAGCTCGCTCAACCACAGCTGCTCTCTCGCTCGCTGGTGCTCTCAGCTCTCTCTCTCTCTTTCTCTCATCTTTTTTAAAATGAGTTGGGAAGCCGACAGCAAAGCCTAAGAGAAATGTCCTCCCCTCCTCCTGGTCAGAGTTTTACAGCTCTGATCAGTCTGATCGACGACTGTGATTGGCCGCCACAGCGTGACGTTGGGTTGCATTTATCCAAAAGTTTACTCTGGATCAACTTTCTCGCTGCAGGCTGCTGCAGCGCCACTGCGGCCAAAACCCCCACAGCCTAAAAGCCACTGAACCCATTCAAATGAACGTTGTGGTGTTTTTGCCACACCGCCTGATTTGGTATTTACAGCAGCAGGATGTTGTCGGTGGGATTGAGTCAAAATAAACTACAATGTCCATGTTCATGGTAATGAAGGAGCAGTGTAACAGTGAGGCTCACTGAACGTCAACAGTTGGATACACAGATAATACTTCGTAGATCAGTTCACTGTTGGTTTTGTTTTTTTCATGGAATTTGTTGACTACATTTCCTATAAAAGTTCTTTCTGGTATAGAACTGACTCTGGATACGTAGTGTAGCTGTTGTCATAAAATGAACGCAGTAATGATCAATCTGTTAAACTGTCACCTTCTCTCTGACCCAGAACATCTTTGCCATGGACCTCCGCAGTGCCCACAAGGTCCCGGACAAGCCTCCGCCCCGGCTACGCCTCTCCCTCACCCGCTCCATGAGCACAGATGTGGACCAGGGCGAGCGGGGCAGCATGTACTGTCGTCAAGCCAGACGGAGGAGCAAGTATAGGGCGTCCAAACGAGGGCCAGATGGACCCTCAAACAAACCCATCCGTCCACCCAGGAAGAAGGAGGAGTCCATGGAGGAGGACTGGGGCGGCACCAGCGAAGAAGAGAAGCAGGAGTCTGAAAGCACCACTGAGGAGAGACGTGAAGACAGTTTATACGGTTTGTCAAGTCAGTCACTTAGAAATCCAGTCACTCAGTCATGACTTTTGACCTTTAAAAATCAACAAAAATGTCTGTTTCTGTCTTGAAGGTCAGTCCGAGTGCAGTTCCCCTCCCCTGCTGGAGCGACAGGACTTGGAGATGGAGGTGGAGGAGAAGGTGGAGGCCGACCTGACAGCAGTAGGCACAGAGATATGGACTGACAGAGCAGGCGGAGGGACGTCCGAAATAAGACTCAACCAAACATTTGCGTGCGACCAATCAAAGGACAGCGCCTCAGTGCCTGAGGCCGGACAAGGGGATGTTGTTACTGTGGGCAACAGGTCAGAGTGGGACAGAGGTGAGGCGGGTGTGGCGTCAGGGTCGGAGTGTCTGAGTCACAGATCAGAGGGAGGCGTTTGTCAGAGAAACAACACAACCTCGGTGATAGTGAGCGTTCAGGAGAGCAGCGAGACAGCAGGTGACACCACCGCTGTCTGCTCGGCTGCAGAAGCACGGAGGGAGGAAGTGAGAGGCGACAATCAGAGCGTTACTATGACAACACCAGGCAGTCAGACTGATCCCGCTGAAGCAGAGCATCCTGGGAAGGTGATTGTGACAGAAGTGACTATCAACTCCTTGACGGTGACTTTTAAAGAAGCCACGGTGGCTGAAGGCTTCTTTAAGGGCTACTGAACGCAGAGAAAGAGAGATCAAAATAACCATAATTAGACTTGCCACTCATTTTCTACATGTAAATAGTCGTATATGTAAGATAATTCTTCATGTTTACAAAGCTACACTCATTTCCTGCTGAGTTCAATGAAGAAATTATTGCCTTTGAATGAAAAGTGAGTGGTAATTTTATCATTGTGGCTCATTTATTAGGAGTGATAAGAAACAAGAGTCCCCTAAAAATGTGCTAAAATCATTTTCACATTGCAATCCAGCAGACAAAATAGATCTCAGTGGCAGGTTTCCTTCCTGGGGCTGCTGGGTTTACTGAGAGCGGGAGACAGATGGTGAGACAGCAGTCGAGTCTATAACAATACAGACCACATACTACTTCCATGCAGCTACTTTCTCCAGTCGTCTTCAGTGCTTTCCAGATACCAGTCTCAGATCTGTTCTCGGGGCCTGTTTCAGTCGCTCCTTTTCTTACGAATAATGTTTTGTAAAGATATCGCTCTTTTCCAGTATTCACACAGAGTTAACCGCATGCCCTGTCAGTCTGTGCCACACATGCACAAAGCCCTGTCCTGTGTGTTATTGAAGAGGTTTATTTCTGTCACAAAAGAAATAAAACAAAGGAGAGAACTAATACCCGCCGCTCAGATGAAGTTCTGCGTTTCAAGGAGGAGGGATGCACAAAAAAAGAAGTACACAGTTGTGTTTGCTGTCTCTGTCTTTTTACTTTTCAAGTATGAAATGCTACCTGGTTCTATTTTTGTATTACCAATTGATAGTCCACTCTTTTCACTAGCCTTTGTGCATCTCAAAAGAGGAAGTATCAGTTTACACCGCCGCTGTTAAACGCCGTGTAGGGTAATGTACAAATGGAAGCAAACGTACAGTACGTTAGGTCAGACAGTAGTGAGCTGTTATTTATTGCATGTCACATGTATAAGCTAAACTAACTTATGTCACGTATGTGTCTGAATCCGTCTTTCTCTGACAAAGATGAATTGTCAAACATGTCTTTTCTCTGAAAATGAATTTTTATTTTGACTGCATTTCCAATAAATATGTACTAAAATAACTGTTTCCTGGAGCTCATTTAATATTTGGGATTACTGACTGCAAGTTGAAGTAGTTTTATGTATATTACATGATAAATATGGGGAAGAGGAGTCTTAACATGACAGCAAGACCTGAAATACAAATTATGAAAGAGTGAAGTAACTAACAGCGTCTACTCCTGCTCATGTAGTAAAGTAACTTATGTGCAACCGACTTGTATTTTAATTTATTTTACAGATCCGCTGTTGTTTTGCAGCCAACAGCGTCCCCAAAGTTACCTCCCGGCTCACTGCTGAGGCCTGAAAGTCAACACACAGCAGCTCTCTGTTTGATTTATGATCCACTTGGATTTTGGGGCGCTATTAAGCAGCACAACAAATCCAGGGAGAGAATCTTTTAAAGTCAGCCTCTGAAATATAACTCACTCATTTTTCCTCTATTGAAAGCTGCAGCTTTTTACTTCAACTTCAGCCATGTTTAAAACAGCAGAGCTACTCAAAGTCTGGTAAAATATGTGTAAAAAGTTCTTCCCAGTTCTTTCCACCACTGAATGTGTTTTCCATCCATTATTGCTGTCTTGACATTGAACCATCATGCCTCCATGTATCGCCACTAGAGGGCATGTCCTTCCCAGGAAAGACAATTTACTGTAAGTGACGCAATTGAGTGTAAGTTAATAGTCTCTGATTCATAGGCTCAGTATGTCATGAGTGTGCCGTGGAAGTGGGGGATTAGAGTGTGTGTGGGTAGATACTAACAAGGAACATCATTTACAACTCATCAGCTATAACCATACATACTCCTGTAAATGTGAAAGAGTGGTTGAGCTGGTAAAGGGAAAATTACACTATTTGTCCTGCAAAAACCTCAAGATTCTGTACAAAAGTCAGCACGAGGCTTTGGAGACTTATGTCAGTGAAAATGTAGAAGTGAGCACACTGATCACTATAAACCAGCTGATGTGAGGAGCTCAGGGCGTGACGGAGAGGCTGACATGTAGCTTTCCTGCTCTTTTTGACTTTGGGATATAAACTAGTTGTGATCAGAGAGGATTTCAGCATAGTTGATCTAATTTTCTTACAGGATAAGAAATGACTGCAGATGTTTGAGATTAAAGCTTCACAACAAAATTAAAATTATTTTAATAAAATGTATTTATAAAAACGTTAAAACCTGGGAGTATGGATAAATGCACTTGGTCAAACATTTTTGTCAGATTTGAAGGGAATCAAAGTTTTACTCAGCAGTTATTCAGGTAACTCAGTCAGACCTGCTGATGTCCGATGCTCCATGTAATCTTCTTAACTTGAAGGCAGGTACTAAAAGGTTTCATGCATCACAGCAGGTGTCGTCTTTTTTAAAGGTTGATGTGCGATAGATGATTTTACGGCTGGAATTTATTTTTCAACCTAAAATATCTTATTTTGTCCTCCTGACAAATGGTTCACAACCCAAAGATATTCAGTTTACTGTAAGAGGACTGAAAAAAACAGGAAATATTCATATATGAGAAGCTGGAACCAGAGAATCTCAGCAACCTTAGAAATGACTCAAATGATTATCACAATAGTTGGCGATTCATTTTCTGAAAATCGATTAATCTTTGCAGCTCTACATGAACATATACAACCTATAAAAATATTTACCCCACTTCACAGTTTTAATGTTTTGTTTTTCAACATTGAATCAAAGTAGATTTAACACTAATCGACAGAAAAACATCCTTGATCTCAACAAATATAAAATACTTGCACTTGCATGTTTTTGGTGTTGTCCTATTAAAGGGGGTGAATTCTTCTGCGGTCATGTATTTAGTATTTGTAATTTAGATCATTTTATAGAGATGCAAGTTTTTTTCTGTTGATCAGTGTAAAAAACACATTAAATCTCCTTTGATTCGTTGTAATCATAAATAATAAATAGTAATAAAAACGGGAAAAGGGAGGTGAATATGTTTCAAATACCTGTTCTTATTTCTAACAAACAGCCACATGCAGGACGCATCACTATTGGTAATTTTCATTTTATTATAAAAAAACAGTATTTGAGTCCACAGTTTGTGTTTCCTTTGTACAGTAAAAAATATTAAATTAAACTCCCAAAGTTCTTAGCAGAAAGATAAAGAGGATGGAGTTTGGGGAGGGGGAGAGCAACTTCCCCCAGAGGAGGAGGAGGAGGAGGAGGAGGAGGAGGAGGAGGAGGAGGAGGAGGGGGGATTTAAAGTCCAAGGGAAGCAGCAAAGGGGACGAGGCAGAAAGAGACGGAGACAGACTGCTCAGATCTCCTCCTTTCTCCTCATTTCTGTGCAACACAGTTCATTTGGATCAATATCCTCTGTTTACTCCAAACAGTAGAATCCTAAAAACACTAAAAGGAGCCCACCCCGCTCATTTTTTCACATCCCAGCCCATGTACTCAAAAAGTTACAGGCACACAGGTATGCACCCCCCCTCCCCAAGCCTCCACTGCTCCATATTAAGTGTCTTTAAAGGAAGGAGTGCACACACATTCGAGGGAGAGGGCTTGCATGTTTGCGAGGGAAGAGTCCCTTCCAGCATGATAGATGTCCGTTACAGAAGCTGGCTGGGACGTCACGATGTGTCCGTTCAACATCTCAAACTCACAGCAGACCCTCAACAACTGCAAAAAAAACACTGACATTTCATTATTCCCACCTGGACAGACCCAACTAAAGACATCTAAAGTGAAATGAAATATCCACTAATCCCCCGTCTTAACAGTCAATAACAAAAATATATTTCTATACGAATTGTAGCAGTCTTAGGGTACATAACACCCCCCGCCCCCCCTCCCCCCGAAAAGAAAACAATAAATAAAGCAAACCCAAACATTTAAAAAGGAAGATATGCATCATGTTTGGATTTACATTAATAATAATCCACATCACTCTGCAAAACAGAAATAGACAGAATGAATGATGGGAAACAAACAAAAAAAAAGTTCTTTGCATTAAATCATTTCCTCTTTAATTCTTGTCCACTTTTAAAATCTTAAAAACGTTTCTTAAAAAAGGCAAGTACCCCTATTTACCCCCAAACCCCGAAAATATTACCTTTCTTGTATTCTGCAAGAGGTGGAGGTAGGGGGTGCTAGAGAAACCATCCCCCTCTTTGTCCACAATTGGCAAAAAAATATATTAACAGCAATAACTTACAATTTATTTATTCTAATTTATTTAACGACTGCTTGATTTATTGTTCATCTCCCATAGGAAGTTCAGTTCAATGCATCTTTATTGAAAACATTTTAAATAACATTTAATAATAGTATAAAAAAGAAAGGCTAAGTAATAACAATAACACTGTCCTGGGTGAGTGCAGTTTGTGCGAAGAATCACAGAGCTTTTCCAGCTCAACTTGACACGTTAAGTAGAATTCCTACATGATGTCCAAAGGGTTGTGATTCATGTTCTGACCCAGCGGGTCCTGACTGTTGCCCCCTGGCCCGTGGAGACCCACCATGCCACTCAGCTGAGATAGCATAGCGCTCTGGTCCGACCCAAACTGTTCCATAGAGTTCTGTTGCTGCTGCTGGGTCGTTGGCTGTTGCTGTTGTACCATACCCGGGTGGTGCTGGTTCAGGTGGCCCGGATGTGGGGAGCCCGTCTGCATCTGGGGGGAGATGTGATGTGGGGAGGGCTGAGGCTGCATGCGTGGGGACGGGCTGGAGTGTGGCGGCTGGGACTGGGGTCTGGGTGAGGGCTGTGGGGATCGCACCTGGTTAGCCAGGGATGTGGGCAGCGCCTGGCCCTGCAGGTGTGGGTGGGGGGACTGGGCCATCTGCTGTGGCTGCTGAGGGCTCATGGGATTGCTGTGCTGAGCTGGTGACCCCCCAGGACCAAGATGCTGCTGCTGCTGCTGGAGCATCCTCTGATGGAGGGCCTGCTGGAGAAGGGCCTGAGAAGATTGAGGAGGGGGGCCACCTTGAGTGGGTTGAGGGCCCTGAGGTGGCTGTTGAGGACCCCCTACACCCCCTCCACCTGGCCCTGCATCACCTCCTGGCAGGCCAGCCATGGCGTTCTGCTGCTGCATCTGGAGGTGGTGCTGGTGCTGGAGCCTCTGTTGCAGTGCAGCTGTGGCCTGCTGCTGCGCCACCGACCCTGGGTAACCTTGGCCCTGCTGGCCCGGGGGACCACCAGCCTGCTGAGGACCAAGAGGTGGGCCGCTGGGTGGGCCTCCCACTGGAGGAGGCTGCATTCCAGGTTGTCCCATGTAGCCCTGCCCCTGTGGTGGCTGTGGCTGCTGGAACTGGCCGTGATTTACTCCCATTTGCTGTTGTTGCTGCTGCTGCTGCTGCTGCTGCTGCTGTTGTTGTTGCTGCTGCTGCTGCTGCTGCTGCAGATGCCGCCTCATGAGCAGTTCTCTAAACTGGGGACTGTTGAGATTTGCCATTTGTGGCCCCTGGCCCTGCATACCTCTTCCTCCACCTTGCTGCTGTTGTTGCTGCTGCTGCTGCTGGAGAGCTGCCACTTGCTGCTGTTGTAAACTGCTGAGCATCGGCCTCTGCTGCTGTTGTAACTGCTGCTGCTGTTGCTGCTGCTGCTGCTGCTGTAGCTGGGCCATAGCGGCCATGTTGACATTCGTCCCTCCCTGGCCGCCCATGTGCATCCCTGGCTGGCCAGCACCTGCAGCATTCATGTTCACCTGCTGCCCTCCTCCTGCCATGACATTACCAACAGGACCCCCTGTGGGACCAGGACCTCCTGGGACCCCTCCAGGGACCCCACCTGGGACTACACCTGGGACCCCACCTGGTCCACCAGGGCCCCCCTGCCCCCCCTTGTATTTTGAGGCCCTCTGTTTAATAAAAGCAGCCATAAGCTGTGGGTTAGACCGCAAGATGTTGAGAACTTGCTGCTGCTGAACTGGTGAGCTAGGTGAGCGGAGAGTCCGTAACAGCTCCTGGAGGGCTGCCTGGGGGATGTTCCCACCAGCAGCCCCTGGGATACCAGCAACTCCAGGGAGAGCTCCCCCTGGGACCCCACCACCAGCACCTTGCTGTTGCTGTTGTGCCATATTCATCAAGGCAGCATGGCCCTGAGCTTGTTGGTGCTGCTGCTGCTGCTGTTGTTGTTGCATTTGCTGCTGCTGCTGCTGTTGTTGTTGTTGAGCTGCCATCATGGCTTGATGGCCCATTTGGCTCATCATAGCTTGCCTCTGTTGGGGCGGCATCCCCTGGCCTGTCCACTGCTGTTGCTGTTGTTGCGGGTTTTGAAGTGGAGCACCCATCCTCTGCTGTTGAAGCTGCACCTGAGGGGGGAGCTGGCCCTGGGGCAGGTTACCCTGCTGGGGGGGTTGCTGCATGGGCCCACCAGTGCCAACCATCATCCCTGGAGGAGCACCTTGTTGTTGATCCATGTGGGCCCGAGCAGCTGCCACTGCTGCTTGGGTCTGCGGTGGCATGCCCTGGGGTCCAACTATCCCTACTTGCCCTGGGTGACCCATGGCCATCTGTTGACCTTGACCCTGTTGATGGTGGGGGTGAGGAGGCATCAAGCCTGCAGCTGCCTGGGCTGCTTGTCTCTGTAGAGCCATCTTCCTCTGAGCATCGGCTACCTGTTGGATCTTCATAGCAATTTCTACTGCTGCCGGTGGAGGGCCGGAAGGTGGCTGCTGTTGCTGCTGTGGAAGAGGAGGCTGGCTCTGGGGCTGGTTGGGAGGTTGTTGGCCCCCAACATTTCCAGCCATGACCGCGCCACCAGGCTGCTGCTGAGGAGGTGTTGCAGAACCAAGAACCGGTTTTCCCTGGGACTGATGGATTGGGGAGGAGCCTGGGGGTCTGCTGGTATATGGAGGCAAATTGTTGGGGTGCTGCTGGAGCTGCTGGGGGTTGGTCCCTGCTCCTGCTCCACTTTGCTGCTGCTGCTGGACCTGAGGGTGCATCTGCTGCTGATGTTGGGGAGAGCTCATCATCCCCCCAGCCCCGCTGCCTCCACCCCCCATCTGCTGGAATTGGTGATGAAGGTGGTGCTGAGGAGGTATTCCACCTTGTGAGGGCATCCCACCTGGCTGCTGTTGCTGCTGGACTCCCGGTCCAGGGCCCATTACTTGCTGTGGGACTGGAGGCATGGTCTGAGTCGGGGTCTGGGGAGTTGGAGGTTGGGTTCCACCAGATGTGGGAGTACTGGGTGCAGTGGTGCCATTGTTCCCTGGCGATGGAAGTCCTACAACAGGTCCTCCCGGTGGCCCTCCAGCTGGCTGCCCCACCCGCTGCATGCTGGCCATCCTCCTTCTTAACATCTGGGCCTGCTGGAGCCTGTGCTGCAGCTGTTGCTGCCGGAGCTTTTGCTTGATGTTCAGGCAGAACGGGACGGGACATTTGTTCTCCTGACAGTGTTTGGCATGGTAGCAGCACAAAGCAATGAGCTGCTTGCAGATGGGACAGCCGCCGTTCGTCTTGCGCTTGCAGCCTTTTGTGTGCTGAACAACACGCTTCATCTTCTGGCAGGACGGCAGGGAGCAGTTGGCGTTGCGGCACTGGCATGCGTGGACCAGCGACTGGATGCAGCGCTGGATGCTGAGGCGACGAGAGTCTCCAGGGCTCTGGGTAGCTGCTGCTGCCTGGTTGTTGCTGTCATCGTCCAGTCCAAGCCCCAGTTTATCCATCTTGTGCTCATGACCTTTAGTGTTGTAGCAGGTGATGCACAAGTCATAGTCCTGAAGAGGGAAGGGAAAAAAGAGAGATGGGAAAATAAATATGAATTCATGCACTTGATTAATTAATACAGGTTAAAACTTTACAGGAAAACAATAATCAACATTATGTACATTGATTGTACATCAGCACAACCACTACATTTTGTGCCATCCTGTCTCAAACTGTGTAGTGTCTTGGCTTGGCTTTTGATAAGCCTTCAAACTGATTAATCTTGGTTTGCCACCGTTCCCTACAGCGAGGTGCCCACATTAACGCACACCACGCAGCCTTTTTCAATATTTTCCCTTTATGCAACAGTCATTGCAGCTCATTGCTTTGTGCTCTAGAGAAACATCAGCGAGCCTTTGTGACTCTTCTTCTGCCTAGATTTTACAAACTTTTATCTGAGACTATTGATGAGTGACACTCCAGTCGCAATAATTGTTTGGGTTCACAGGTAGCACAGGGGAACAAAAGAGTCGCCCACCACCGCAGAGACCATGATTCAGTCAGTTTGGCTGGGAACTGGCTGGTTCTTTTTCACTACACTAGCGGCTCCTACTGGTTGGTCAAAGCACCAGTGTGGGAGACCTGAGACTGCTGTTGACTCTATGTGTATCAAAAGGTATCACATGGCTTTCTACACCCTCTCCAGGCCAAAAGCCATAGTGGAGTTAGCAGTGACAATGACTGCAGTGCAAAGGAATTGGTTGTTCCAAATTGGAGGGGAGAAAAAATATTACAAAATTGTAGGAAAGACGGAAAAAGCACGTCTGTCATACTAACAGGCTTCTATTGTCTGAATAAATAAATGTTTTACCTCATCTATTCAGCAGCCACTATCATGAAAAAGAAACCCAATGGATTTGTGCTTTGAAATATACCTATATATTACTTATGCCTTTGAAATATAAAATTCCAATAACTACCCTAATTCAAAATGGTAAACAATTATACAAAAAACAAACAAAATGGAAACCCATGTGAGATGTCCCAGTCTCAAAAATGGTGGGGTAGTCTATATTTACTTTTTAAAATAAGTGACCTTAGAGTTTTAGGTGACAAAGTGGGCTTATTAATATTACTGCCACAAAGCACCCAACTATGTCTGTGCAGGAATTCATCATTATTTTGGAAAAACATTGTTTATCCTGTCAACACTGAAACATGACTGCGGTTTTTCCATTTACCCCCTCTGAAGAGGATTTTCAAAAGGCTGTTTTTGGTGTGATAAACGCCAGCATGTTTCCTCTCAGTTCAAAATTGATCTAGCTTATTGTGGGCACTCATGGTTTTCACCATCTAATGATGAAAAACATAGTATTTTAAATATTCACAGGGTTGCAGCCTTTTTGCTGTAGTTTCATCCCCAGTAAAATGCAAAGGGAGAAAAGCTCAATTTCAGCAAGTCCTGATTCTCACCTCGCAGACAGTGCAGTGGAAGCGGGTCTCCACGTGATGTTTACACTCGTTACAGGTGTAGACGAAGCGGTCCTGGCTCTGGTTGTGTAGCTCCACCAACATACACATGGAGCTCCACTTGGACCTCCTGAGAGAGCTGAACTCCAGGTGCTTGTCCCTGGCCAAAGTCAGGAAGGCATCGCGGCCGTCCATCAGGTCACAGGCCATCAGGGGGTCCGCGTCAGTGATAGGGGGCAGCGAGTTGGCGGTGGGGCCGGCAATGAGGCGGATGACAAAGAAGACCTGGCAATGAGAGAGGAGAAGATCAGCTGTAAGTTTACTAAACAGTCTGAGAATGTTGTGTGATTCAGGCCCTGCTTGAACAGACAGGCTTTCATAAAATATGGTTTTAGATTAATACAAACATTCATCACCTGTCAACAACACCTAACTTTACCCTCCTTTACAACATCACTACAAGCTACACTTTCTACATACAAGTAGTCATGTGACCCATTGTTAACATAAAAATATAGGTTATAGCAACTTTAATTCACTCTGTTGTCGGTAAAGGTTAAAGAATTTCAAATTTTATGCATTCACAGAGTGGAGTCAATGTCACAACTCCTATGACGTAAGTAACTGTAATGTTCTTAGTATAATTAGTCCATATAATCCAATAAAAAAGAGTGAGCAGCTATTGCTACAATCAAATGAGAGACACATACCTCTTTATGTTTCTCCATGGTGGCGTAGAGTTTCTGGGAAAGGTCATTAGAAACATTGGGCATCCCTGGTTTCTTCTTATTGGCTCGGCTCAAGCTACTCTTGTTCTTGCTTGTCTTTTTATTGTTCTTCTTTTTGGCATTCTTGCTGTCTCCTTTTGTGGCCTGTGAACATTTTAATGTCGACTTCAACACAAAGCGCTGCCATGAAAAACATCAGTGTTTTGTGACAAAACAGTCTCTGCCTGAAAGTAATGACTCTTATTCTACTCACATCTGTGCTCTCATTGGAGGTACTGTTCTCCTCCCTCTTCCGCTCCTCCTCCTCCTGCTCCAGCTCCTTGATGCTCTCCTCCAGTACGTTGGGCCAGAAGTCGCCCTCAAAGTATGGCAGCTCCTTGGCACTGGTCAGACGGTCCTCTGTTGCCTGTTTGAAGATGTCCTGTGGGACAAAGAGGGAGGAAGAGACGAGTGTTCAGTGCTTGTAATGCTATAAATGTCCCTGTTAGCTTTTTCACTGTTGTAGGAAAGACTGGTTCATTCTTGACTTAGGAAACAGCAGTTGAGAAAACAATCTCACCACAAGGTCTATTTAATAGCTGTCTGGGGGCTTTCAATTAAATTATATGATCTTCATCATCAGATAGTTCGTCCAAGTAATTCAACATTTAAAACAATAAAAGTGCCCATTTTTCAGATTTTTTTTCCCCAGTAAAAAAAAGGAAGTTTGAACATCTGTACATGATCGAAAGCTCTAGAACAGCTAGTAAAAAGGATCTTGTGGTGAGATTGTTTTCTCAAAATGTCATCAAAAGTCATACTGCGCAACAGTTTGACAATGTTCAAGACTATGGGTGACTCAATGTTTTGACTGTTTTGCTGTGATAAATGCATTAATTCACATAGTAGGTCTAAAAACTTAACAGAAAACTAGTCTCACCTTATAGTCATGGATAATGCGCTCAGAAACAGCCTTGTCCAGCATCTTCTTGTACCACTCCTGCAGGCGTTTTGGCTTGGGGATCTTCTGGTCCGCTGGGTGACAATGGAAGATGTAATCATCCCCCTCACTGGGTGGGCAGGCCCAGATATGACCCGCTGTAAACCTGAGACAGGGAGACGAGTACAAAAGTAAGAAATACATTAATTTCCTTTTCTTCCATCTGCCTGCTCATTTTCATGCTGTTGAAAATGCTCAGTTGGCGCTTCCATCTATCTCTAACTTATAGTAGGGTAATGGACGGGTCAGCAACAAAACATGTTTTAATCACCTAAAGTATCAGTTTCAGTGTACGCTATATTTAGAATATTTTCACCACTTTATTTTGCTGTCAGACAGCCCTTTCCTTTGGCACTACATTTTCTCAACCAGAGAACTTCCCTATTCCTACGCATGTTGTGCACTGTATTATGCCCCAACAGCACTGCATCGCTTAGCTTCTGTGTCGCTACTTCTGCCTGTTTTGCCAAACTGGGGCAGTGCGGACCATCATCTACTGCAGGTAATACACTGACTGTGTTTAAGTACCTCATACAACCCCACTTCAAAAAAATGCAAATTATCCCTTTAAGATTTTGACATGGTCTGAGTTTTGCTCTTACCCCTGTCTCCTGACATACTCCAGGTAGCCAAGCAGGATCTCATGGTACACAGCAGTCCTGAGGTGTCGTGGTTTGAAGAAGTGCACGCTGTCCAGGTAAGAGATGTACACTCGCCTCTGGTTGGGAGGCGGGCAGTCGGAGCCGTACTCTTGAACATGCATGCCGAAAAAACACACATCTGCTCCATCGATGTCCTCAAACGCAAACAAGGCTTTCATCCTGTATGGGAAAGACTCTGACATCTCTCCGCTGTCCACAAACCTGGAGAAAACAACAAACAGCCAAGGTGAGGAAAACAGCTATTCAAGGCAAATATTGTTTTAACAATCCAAATCTGAATTTGTGTAGCTCATCCCTGTTGTTTCTTCACCATAGTGTTTTCATCTTTTGAACAAGTCTGACAAAGCAACATCACAACCGAGGACGGTTTGCAAGCATGGCTCCTTGCTGTGCAGTGTTTTTAATGTGCGATCTTAGAACCGAGACAATGACAACTTGTTGACAGAGTTGAAGTGTTGAGGCTTTGAAGGAGTGGAATATTTGGTTCGACTGGGTGCCAGATGAGATGCACGTCCGTAACAAGTGGCTGGAATTTGTTAACTAAACAAATTACAAGCCTCCTGCAACAACTAAAAGGATATTTACTGTAAATTCAGCACACACTTCAACCAGGACTTAGTACAAGAACAGGCTGTGCTATTTAGTTTGGGATGTGGTGCTATTTTTGGCATTTAGTGGAAAACACAAGTGAGTTTTCCTCAAATTGATTAAGAACTGGCATTAATACTACAATATTTAACTTTTTTATTAAATAGTCGATTACAACACACAAACTCTACTGTACAGCTGCAGCTATGGCTCTAAAATTCGATATTGGGCTGTTGTAGCGAATCAATTTGATGCATCGGAAGTAAAACTTGTCCCAGTTGCTTCTGTGTGTTTATGCTCCAACCTGTGTTCACAATATTTCACACCCTTCAGTAAACAAACTCTCCATTCAGTTACTTCTTACAGACTTCTTGTTGGGATACATCTGTTACCTGCGCTACTGTGCATCATGGCCAACCAGCTGTTGCCTAGCAACAACAACCTTGTGCATTTGTTTTTGCAGCGGCATGGAGAGGAACTGAGAGAAGCTCTGCCTCGCTTAATCACAGCCATTGATGATACCAGTCCAGTTGGTTGGTGCATCAACACCTGATTATGACTGATTGGGCTGTTTGTAGTGGTCGACTGTAATGGGTTTTTCAATGACCGATGCCGATATTTAGAGAGCAGGGCGGCCGATGGTTAATATATAATGTTGATACCATGTTGTTGTTTATTAATTATTTATTATAAAGTTCTAGTGCACTTAACAACAGCATTTATCAGCAGATAGCAGCATCTCCCTGTTTCTGAGAGCTACCATCAGTAAATAAAATCTGAAGGCAGATCATCAGCTCATTATTTTGAGATAATAGGCCGATGCTGATTATCTAAAAATGCCAGATATCGGCCCGATTAATCAGCCGACCACTAGCTGTTTGCTTCTACTTTTACCAACCTTAAAAAAGGGTTCACTTAATTGCTCCAGAGTTCCCCATTTCAGATTGGGCAGAGGCGAGAGCATGTCGCCTCATGGTTTCTTCCAGGAAAGTGTTTTGCCAAAGTGATAAGCCTTTGTCTCTTTTGGTTTATCTCATCAGAGGAAATATACATTTTCTATACTAAATGGTGACATAAATCCTGGTCTTGATTTTGTGCACTTTCAGCCACACTACTTGCAAACTTGGAACCCATCAGCTATCTGTCTGATGATGATTTAGCCTCTGGGGGCAACGGCCAATATTTTGGGGCTTCCGGTGTAGTGAACGGATATCCAGATAACGGATATCCAGGCCAAGACTTCCTCTTCCGTGCACTGGTCATTGTTAACAGTCCCATTAGCAACTTGAGATAGTCCAGATGACATTTCGGCTAATCTCTATAAAGTGATAAACGCAAATGAATGCAGATCCTTTTTTTAAAAAAAAAAAAAAACTAATAAAAAGCAAAATCATCGTCAGAGGGTAGCCAACGGGTTCCAAGATGCGTTTCAGCCAATGCGTTCTGCCTCACACAGACCGTTTACCTGCATGCAACCAAAGCCCACTCAGATGTGATTGGTCAATACTACTCAGACTACAAAAGGAAACCAGAACGTTCCGGTTCCAAAATCTTCCTGTTGTCTGCAGATTCTGCATTCATATGCAGAATCTGTTTATAGAGATTACACTACTTGCAACATTGTTTGCTATTATATTCAAGATTTTGCTGCATTAAAAAGCACGATTGTGACAAATACTGAACAGTATGCCATTATTCTAAATATGTTCAATGCTGCTTCCCATATCACAAACACAGAACCCTCAGTAGCAGTACAATTCAGCCTCCTACCTGGACTTCATGCCCGGCTTGACCTCAACCACCTTGTCCGAGACATGGACCACACGGATGGTGACGTCGCCACATTCAGGGTGGCTCTGCCGCTTGAGGTAGTCGTTCACTCGTGTCTCCAAAAAGTTCCCCAGCTTGGTCTGAGGAAGTCCTGCAAAAGACAAGACAACAGATGAACCAAGAGGTGGAATACAGAGCTCACTTAATGTATAACTACAACCATTTTAACAATTTTTTAAAATTTTCTTTGACAATTTTAGATTTTAAGCATGCAGCCCATAAACAGAGATCCACACAACAAATGCAGCTGTTAGAAGTTTAATACACCACTCATTGCATCTATCAATCTCGCTCAAACATTAATCTTGATTTTCATCATTTTATTCCCAAATAAAGCATTTAAATTATTGGGGAGTGGACTGAGTGGAGTAAGTAAAGGAAATGTAATTACGGGCATAATGATACAGTGAAATATAGATAAATAATATTACTATGCTACTATAGTTTGAGTTTTCACAAATGTTGGTATTAAAGATAGAAAGAGATTAAAACATGGGCTGAAAAGGGATGAAATGTTTGAATTAGGCAAAGGAGACAAAGTCATAAACACAGACTTATTCCACTTACTTTTGGCTGCGTATTTGTTCTCTTTCCGTGTCTTATTGGCCTTTTTGAGGCAGTTGTCACATACAAAGCTGTGGTTAGGGAGGAAACAAATAGTAAATGGTTACATTTGCAGGTTACCATCCAGCCTGTCACAATAAGCACCAGTGACAGTGATTGAGTAGCTTTAATCAAGAGATGACTTGCTTTTCAAGTCAGTCTTCCTTTCTTTAAACAACTATAATGACTCAATAATTAAAAGATGTAAGCAAATGTAAACAGACCACACAAGAAGGGAGATCTAACTTTGAGGAATGAGAGACTCTCAGTCGACACTCGAGTTACAGGACTTTTGTGTTTGTGTTGCCGCCATCCTGGCAGACATTTTCAGTCCAGATGTAATGATCGAGACTACTACGTATTGTCAAATAGACAGCTACATGCAAACATATGTGTACCAGGACTTAACACTTCCACTTTTCCAGCATATTTATTGATGTTTTGGATTATTCTAAAGCTTTTTAAAGAACACAGAGGGCCAAATTTATTTTCCAGACCCAGTAACATGTACAGAGTGTGTGTAAGATAGCTGGCTCACCCTGATGGCCATATGGTGTCATTATGCAGGACACAGATCTGGTGCATTTTACGACCGCAGTCAGTACATTCCACAAGCCTGAGCGGAGACAGAGCGAGAAGACAAAAGACAGACACACAGTTAATAAAGCAACGTGTCACGCATCATTGAAATACCCTGCTCGTTCCTCTACGGGAGCCACAAACTTGCTAATCAGATGTCTATCATTCAGAAATGATAATTACTTTATCATATTATTTATCTTTAAGTAATGCAAGTGTATAAAAAAAATCCAAAATATTCAAAATTATTATGCAATCTAAACAAAATACATGAAATCATAATTCTTTCAGCATCACAAAGATGGTATGATATAATGTTAAGGTAATGAGTTAAGAGGGGGACATACAACTCGGGGTCGAGTGTGTCATTCTTCTTCCGTTGGAACTGTTCTTTGTTGATGGACCTGCAGGAAAGATCAGAAAACAAACCACTGTAACTGACAAACACTGTCTTCTTCCTGCTGATTATATTTGTCCAATATGGAAACACAACAAGGTCATCTTCTGTAGACTGCAGAATTTGTACAGCAGCATCTATTCCAAGTTCAGAAAATGCTAAATGTGTCCACTAGTTAAATATCAATCAATACGTATTGTTATATTGATGGTTAAGAGTTATAAACTCATGTCAGAGTAGGTTATAAACATAACATGGTTACTGGAAGATGGTGACGTGAAATCACCAAAAATGAATTTCTCTCTCACATTTCAATCCTAAAAAGGAGAAATCAAGAGTTTTGAACAACTATTTAAAACATGACCTTTAACCTATTAAACTTCACTGACTCGCTAGCGGGTCAATCACTGCAAACTGCTGCTGTGCAGCCAAACACTGTTCAATTCTACAGAACTTTTTTTTTTTATAAATCTAGCAGAGATCATAAAGTTTCCAAACATGCCAAATATGTCAGGCTGAATTATGGGAAAATGTATATAAAATGGTCTAGAGGACATGTAAAATATTTCCATTTGATAGAATGGTGCAGCTATAAAAAACACATGAATAGGGTTTGAATATTTCAAAGTTTAAATACTAAATAGCTTTAATGATGAGCTGAAAAAGGCTGATATAGAATATATACAGTATATGACACTGTGGAATAAGATCATTTTTCTACCCTTAAAGTTACTTTAGGGCAAATTACACAGGAACACTGTTGAAGTTCATGCTCATCTGATCTCATTTTCAACCAGAACCTTTTGGGTTTAGATACCAAAAAAATGAAGAGTTTATAATAGAACCCTGTCAGCTTGTACATTAGGTCTTTAATGCCGCTAATTAATCTCCACTGAGATATAATCTTACAACTCAAAGCTCACAGAACATCTGGAGAAGCATAACTAGAGAAACTAAGTATGATGGTACTCACGTCTGAGGCTGGGAGGGGTCGTCTCCCAGGGAAACACTCTCGC